>NC_090334.1:65651545-65957213 GCF_035084215.1 Heptranchias perlo
CTTAGTGGTATAAACTGGGCGACATGGACATGTTGGGCCGAAGGGCCTGTTTCCATGTCGTAAACTTCTATGATTCTATGAAGCTATTGGATAATCATAAAAACTCAACAGGTTCACTCATGTCCTTTCGGGAAACTCCATGTTCGTGACTTCCTCAAAACATTCAACTACATTAGTCAGACTCTTCACAATTTCATGCTGACTCTCTTTGACCAGCTCGTACTTGTTCCAAATGTTTAGTCACTGTGTCCCTGATGGTAGATTCCAGTAACTTACCATCAACTGATGTTAAAGTGACAGGTCTGTAGTTTCCCGATTTTTCCTTCCCTCCCTTCTTCAGTGTTCAGTTCCATTCGCAACCCCTCAGATAATGAAGCAGTCCGAGCCCACATGCAGCACGACCTGGACAACATCCAGGCTTGGGCTGATATGTGGCCAGTAACATTCGCGCCAGACAAGTGCCAGGCAATGACCATCTCCAACAAGAGAGAGTCTAACCACCTCCCCTTGACATTCAACGGCATTACCATCGCTGAATCCCCCACCATCAACATCCTGGGGGTCACCATTGACCAGAAACTTAACTGGACCAGCCATATAAATACTTTGGCTACAAGAGCAGGTCAGAGGCTGGGTATTCTGCGGCGAGTGACTCATCTCCTGACTCCCCAAAGACTTTCCACCATCTACAAGGCACAAGTCAGGAGTGTGATGGAATACTCTCCACTTGCCTGGATGAGTGCAGCTCCAACAACACTCAAGAAAATCGACACCATCCAGGGCAAAGCAGCCCGCTTGATTGGCACCGCATCCACCACCCTAAACATTCACTCCCTTCACCACCGGCGCAAAGTGGCTGCAGTGTGTACCAACCACAGGATGCACTGCAGCAACTCAACAAGGCTTCTTCGACAGCATCTCCCAAACCCCCGACCTTTACCATCTAGAAGGACAAGGGCAGCAGGCACATGGGCACACCACTTGCACGTTCCCCTTCAAGTCACACACCATCCCGTCTTGTAAATATATCGCCGTTCCTTCATTGTCGCTGGGTCAAAATCCTGGAACTCCCTTCCTAACAGCACTGTGGGAGAACCTTCACCACACGGACTGCAGCAGTTCAAGAAGGCGGCTCACCGCCACCTTCTCAAGGGCTGGGCAATAAATGCTGGCCTCGCCAGCGTGCCCACATCCCATGAACGAATAAAAAAAATGGAGTGAGAATTGCAATTTTCCAATCCAAAGCACAATTCCAAAATCTAGAGAGCTTTGGAAATCATGACTGGTGCATCTAAAAAATCCCCAACTGTTTTTTTTTGATACCCTCGAGTGGAAACCATCAGATCCTGGAGATTTGCCTATCTTAAGTGCCGTTATTTTCCCAACTACTATTTTCCTACTTATATTAAATCCAATAAGTACCTCCCCATAAGAATACCATTGGTATTTTATCCTCTTCCTTCCTCCATGTGAAAATGGATACAAAGTATTCATTTAACAAGTCTGCCATTTCTTTATGTATCACTACTGTATCACCTGCATCTGTATTTAATGGGCCTACATTCCCCATTACCAACTCTCTTGCTCTTAATATATTTATAAAATCCATTACTATTAGCTTTAATATTGCTTGCAATGTTTTCAATACTCCCTTTTTGCACCTCTTCTTACTTTCTTTGTATCCCTTTGTTGCTTCTTAAATTTCTCCCATTCTGCTGGATTTCCGCTTTTCCTTGTATTTGTGTCTGCCTTTTCATTTCGCTTGATTCTGTCTCTTACCTCATTTGTTGACCATGGTTGCTTAACTGCACAAGTGCACAGATGGTGGTGCTAATATTTTTTAAAAATTAGTTCAGGGAATGTGGACAATGGCAAGGCTGCATTTATTGTCCATCTCTAAAATGGTGGTGGTGGGTCTTCTCGAATTGCTAAAGTCCTTGCAGTGATGATACTCTACATGGGTAATAGACAGTGAATTCAAGGATATTGATCCAGCAATAATGAAGGAATTGTGCTATATGTCCAAGACTGGATAATATTTCACTTTGAGGACCCTTTGAGGTGATATTCCCACATCGTTGCTGCTCTTATCCTTCTCGATGGTAAAGGTTGTGGGAAAGGAGGTGCAGTCAAAGTAACCATGGTAAGTTGCTGCAGTGCAGCCTGTAGATCGTACATATCCAACGACAGTACCCTGATGCTGGCAGTCAGGAGTGCAACAGCAGCCCCGGCTTTCCAGAAGTGGGGGAGGGGGGGGGTGCGTGGGGGAAGGAGGGGGGAGAAAGTATTTAAGTATTTTAACAGGATGATCCTGGCCTCCTCTCTGATCTTTGGGCTATCTCTGACACCCCAGAGTCTCAGTTTCTTTGGAGCCCCAGTGCAAGCCCTACCACCAAATTTCTTGTGTTCCCCAGGCACTGCGATGAGGGAAATCTACCCTGATAAGTCAGTGACAGATTTTTATCTGAAACAAATTGTTTCCTAACAACTGGTTATGGCAGTTTGGGGAGTATCCAGTTCCTTGAAGCCTGGTGGAAACTTGAGACAGAGGGCTTGATTTTAAAAGGGAGGCAAGATGGCAGCCCGGACAATGGGCGCACGGCAAATGCGAATAATAAAAAACTTACCGTTCCCCACGCAATCGTGACTTAATTGGTGCCCCTTAACCTTGTTTCCGGTTTTGCCATCCAAAAGCTGTGCAGTGGACGGACTGCGTACCTGCATGACAGGCTGTCAGCTGGAGTGTTTAGATTTAAAGGGCCATTGCTCCAATAGATTTTGCTGGAGCAAAGAGCAAGAAGACCCAGTGGGACAGCACAGGGGCAAGGCTGCTCCAGGATTCAGCAATGCCTCACTTCAGCTGGGGTGAGGAGGAGGAGGGAACTGTTTTACCCGGCCAACAGGAAGAAGCGCCCTGCCTCTGCCACCAAGAAGGCCTGGCTCGAGGTGGAAGAGGAGGTCACCAGCAGGAGCAACATCTGCCAACCTTGGGTCCAGTGCAGGAAGCATTTCAATGTCCTAGCTAGGTCACCAAAAGTGAGTACACTTACTGATTCTCCTGCATTCTGTGGTGCACATCACCCACCTCCCCACATCATTCTGCACTACCAAGACTACTCCATCACATCACTCCTCACACCCACTTAAGGCTCATCCTCAACTTACCTGCACTTCCTCACCTCCCCATTTGTGACCTCACCACTACCACTCACCCCAATCCTGATCCAATGTGATGTCTCTGTCTCATACTCACCCTCTGATGCACCTCTTTCACGGTCAGCCTCACCCAAACCAATGCATTCATCGACTGACCACTTCACCCTCACTCACTCACACGTCTGTACTTTCTCCCCTTCTAGGAGAAGATAGCGCAAAATGCATGGGAGGTGCTCACACTGCTATATGGGTGCAATCGATTGCAACCTGCACCCGTGGGAAACCAGCCACAGAGTGGAATCTCACTGCCTTCTCCATCTGGCTGAGGTCGTCCATGGGGAAGTTGGCGTATTGCGAGGCCCTGCAAAACAAACTGTCGGTGACCTGCCTTATGCACTTGTGGGCAGACGACTGAGAGACCCCAGCGATGACCCAGGTGGCACCCTGGAATGATCCAGAGGTGAAGAGGTTGAGGGCAGTGGTCACTTTAACTGCAATGGGTAATGAGATGCCATCAGGCCCAGTCGGAGATGTCTGCGACCACCTGGCGACTGACTCTGAGCCTCCGTATGCACTGCTCCTCAGAGAGGTCCAGGAAGCTGAGCCTCGGTCTGTAGACCTTCTGACTAGGGTAGTGCCACTGCACAAAATAGCCCTGCAACTACACATACCCCCACTGTAAAGTGACACAATGGGTGGCATCAAGTGTCGCCGTTCATGATAAAGCACATGAGAGGGCACTATCACAAAAGCCAGTCAAGAATGGGCAAGACGTGGCAGCAGTGGTGAGAATGATAACATCTAATGTGACTTTAACAAAAACTAAATATCAATGAAAAACATGACAATCAGACACGCTTGTGCATACCCTTTGTACTCACAAATCCTTAGCCTTTCTCTTCCTACCGCTTCTATGTGGTTGCAGCAGAGGTAGTGACAGGTTGCTCATGTCCATGGCCGGACTGCTTAGATGCTTTGGGCCTACGCCCTCTGGGTTTTGGAACCTGTGAGGGGTCCTTGTCCTCGGATGTAGTGGTGAATGCAGCCATCGCGCCCCCCATCCTGATGGTGTCAGTTTGAGGGGGTCCGAAAAGTTGATAAATATGTGTAAAGAGAACAATTCTGAATGCAAACCAAAAATTCAGTCTAAACACAAAGATCTCCCAGCCAAACGTTTGTCTGAGAGAACAGAGTGCCCTGCTGAAATAATTCACCTTTTATCCCCATCTGTCAAATAGAGATTTAAATGTCGAAATGGCTGCCGGCTGAAACACGACTTGTTCACCATGGCATGTTTCACACAACACGGGAAACACGCTGAGGCAGCATTGAAATCGCTTGCCTTCACTCTTAATTAGATTTATGTACATTTCAAGTATTTTAAGTACTTGAATTCCTTGTTTAAATATCGTCCCGCCGGCTTCAACTCATGGAAATCCCGATTTTCTTCCCCCCCACAGTCTCCAACGCACCCGCAGTTCCGTTTTAAAATCGCGCCCATAGAGACTGTGATCATATTAGTCAGTCATTCATGTGAAATTCCCCTGCTTGCTATTTTATTCTCTCTCTTTTTTTGGGGGGGTTTGTATATTCGGTGGCCTTTTAGGTGACACCTTTCTGTCTGCTCACTGTGATTGCCTTGGCAACGGGCAGTAATCACCAGGCATTGTTCTGTGATTTTCAAATGCGAAGGATTCGAAAATTTCATTTCCACACCGTTCACCTGACGAAGGAGGAAGCCTCCGAAAGCTTGTGGAATTTAAAATAAATTTGTTGGACTATAACTTGGTGTTGTAAAATTGTTTACAATTGTCAACCCCAGTCCATCACCGGCATCTCCACATCATATTTTAATGAAGCCATTGACCATTTAAAGTGAACAGGGTTAACCTTTTTGTCCAAATAACAGGCAAAGAAATTGTATTGTTGCCAATATCGCAAAATGCAATCTGAACTCAGTGGTGTTATACTGGTGATGTATCTCTTCATATTTGTTGTAGTCAAGTCAAAATGGTCTCCAGTTAAATTTGTGCTGCTTGCCATAAAAAAGAGAGAGCTTTGAGGCCCGATTTGAACTCTCGGCCAGTTTTTGGCAGGGCTGTGAGTTCGAAATTCGCCCACTTTAATGGAAAAGAAAATTGAGTGGGTGTAAAACAAACTACCGATTCGCTATGAGTCCATTTCTCTGGTGTAGACCAGTTTCACCCCCAATGACCTTTAAGTTTAGGTATGACTTCTCAGAGCACAAATTCTTGGTCCTATGAAGGTAATTCTAAAACCAACAGGCAAATGTGTGGGAATAGTCACTCCTGGATGACATATTTGCTTCCCCAATGTACAAATTGCATAAGATGTACATACATGTGACTCCTGGTAAGACAAAGAAAAGCAAAGATTCTGCATTTTCGGAACACACTGTTGTAGGTACTGGAAATACATATGTCTGGCATATTTTGCACAAGTTTACAACGGTTTTTGGAAATCATGATATTTTTCTAAATATGCCAAATGTTAACAGGTCTTGTCTGAAAGAGGAAGGTGGGAGTTCATTTTGCACGAGACCCTTCATCATGGATGTTAACCCACCTTTTCTCTTTCAGATTTGACTGGCGTGCTGTGCATTTCCACCATTTTCTATTTTCCTGCACAGTCTATATGTGCTGCTAATGGCAACTGAGCAAGGCATGTTTTATCTCATTATCCCTTCATGTTAGAGCTGGAGAAAGAATGACGTTTTGGTTTTGTGTCTTTTATAAACATTAAAGGTGATATTGCAGTCCAAACTGGTTGGCACAATGGGCTAGCACACTCTCCTTTACTCCTTTCATCTCCAAGTGCAGCTTACAACTCGACGAATAGGATGAAAGTCTCCCTCTCTTGTCAACTAAATGAGACTGAACTGGTGATTCTGTAATAGAGATCCCATTAAATATTAATATTTTAAGCATTGCAGTGCCAATATTTCAGAGCCTGTATAAACGCGGTTAGTGCCAGCACTAATTTCAGTACCAATATCTACAGTGTCTGTACTTTAGTGCATGTATAAGCCCTTTAAATACCCGCATTAATCTTAACACCAGCATTTGTTGGTTCTGCATTTCAGAGCCTGCATATATGCTGTAAATGTCAGCTTTAACCTTTATACCAACGTGACAATGTCTGTATAAACACTGTAAATGGCAGCATTAATTTTAATAGCAACATTTGTAGTGTCTGCATTTGTAGTGCAAACATTATAAATACAGCACTATTTTCAATCGTGATATTTAGTGTCTGTACTTGAGACCCTGTGTAAACATTATAATTACCACTGATTTTAATACCAACATGTGTAGCGTCTGCATTTCATACCCTGTGAAGACATTATAAATGCCAGCATTAATTTTCAAAACAGTCTTCCAAGCCTTGATATTTCAGGGTGAAATCAGGAAACACTAACAATGAATATTTACTTACTTTGCAGCATTTTTCAATCAAGGAGCTAAAGGTTTTCAGAAGTTGTGTGACCAAACAATTTAGAAAAGTACCTAATATCTGGGACTCAACCAACATGAGTCGCTCACCTAAATCCCCATTTATAGAATCCTTAAGACAGTGAAAAGTGTTGAAAGCTCTTAGAAGTTTTTAACACATAGGAACATAGGAACAGGTGTAGGCCATTCAGCCCCTTGAGCCTGATCTACCATTCAATTAGATTATCCGAACTCTGTCCACCTCCCTTAGCTCCATATCCCTCAATACCCTTGGCTAGCAAAAATCTATCGATCTCAGATTTAAAATTATTAATTGAGCTAGCATCTACTCCATTTTGTGGGAGAGTTCTACACCTCAACCACCCTTTGAAGTGTTTCCTAACTTCTCTCCTGAATGGCCTGGCTCTGATTTTAAGGTTATGTCCCCTTGTCCTAGACTCCCCCACCAGCAGAAAAAGTTTCTCTCTATCTACCCCAGCAATTCCTTTCAAAATCCTAAAAACCTCAATCAAGTCACCTCTTAACCTTTTATATTCCAGGGAATACAAGCTTAGTTTATGTCATCTCTCCTCATAATCTAACTCTTGGAGCCTTGGTAACATTCTGGTGAATCTGTGCTGCACTCCTTCCAAGGCCAATATATCCTTTCTAAGGTGTGGTGCCCAGAACTGTGCACAGTACTCCAGAAGTGGTTTATCCAGTTCTTTGTACAGCTGTAGCAAAACTTCCTCCCCTTTATATTCTAGCCCTCTAGTTATAAAGGCTAACATTCCATTAGCCTTTTTGATTTTTTTTTGTACCTGACTACTACATTTTAGTGATCTGTGTACATGGACCATTGAATCTCTTTGGAGATTCCTAGCTTTTCACCATTTCAAAAATACTCGGATCTATCCTTCTTTGGGCCAAAATGGATGACCTCACACTTACCTGCGTTGAACTCCATCTGCCACAGTTTTGCCCACTCACTTAATCTATCAATGTCTCTGTAATTTTATGTTCCCATCTACACTACTTACTATGCCACCAATCATTGTGTCATTGGCAAACTTAGATATATGGCTCTCTATTGTATTATCTAAGTCATTAATAAATATGGTGAATAGTTGAGGCCCCAGCACAAATCTTTGTGGGGCATTACTAGTCACTTCCTTCCAATTCGAGTACATACCTATTATTCTTACCCTCTGTCTTCTACCGCCTAACCAATCTCCTAACCAGGTCAATAATTTGCCTTCAATTCCATACGTTTTAATTTTAGCTAACAGTCTCTTATGTGGCACCTTATCAAGTGCCTTCTGGAAGTCCATATGAACTACATCAATAGACATTCTCCTTTCTACTACTTTAGTTACTTCCTCAAAAAATTCAATTAGGCTTGTTAGAATGACCTACCCTTTATAAATCCATGTTGGCTCCTGCTAATCAGCTCAAATTTCTCTAAGTGCTCAGTCACCCTTTCCTTAATTATAGATGGCAATAACTTCTCCACAACAGATGTTAGACTAACATCTAAGTTAGATATTTGGCCCTCCATTCACCACGACATTTCTGCAGCTACTGATCAGCTCAATCGCACTCTCATCTCCACCTATGATGCCCGGTCCCCATTAAAACCATTACTTTGTCTCACCCTAGTCGATCCCCCTGGTACAGCCCTCATCTCCACTCCCTCAAGTCCAAGGGATGCAGACTTGAACGTTTATGGCGGACAACTGGTTTAGTCATTCATCATCAGATATGGCTGGACCACATAAAGCACCATCGGGTCCTGCTCTCCTCTGCCAAAACTGCTCACGATTCCAGCTTCATCCTGGAATGCAAGGATAACCCCTGGCTTCACCTCTTCACCACAAACCGTCTTCTTAAACTCCTCTCCCCTGCATCCATGACCCTCACCTCCATTAACAAGCGTGAGGAGCTCATGGATCTTTGTCACTAAGATTGAGACCATTGGTTCAGCTGCCTCTATCGCTTCCCTCCCTTCCCCTAGCCCACCAAGTCAAACTTCCCTTATGGTTCCCCCCTGAACCCGCATCTTTCTCTAGTTTCTCTCTTATCTCCTCATGTCCTCTTTGAGCTCACCTTGACATTGAGACCCACCTCCTGCTCCCTCGACCCTATTCCCACCAAACTGCTGACCACCCATCTTCCTTTCCTGGCGTCCAGGTTAGCTGATATTGTTAATGGTTCCCTCTCCTCAGGTACTGTCCCTCTCTCTTCAAATCTGCCGTCATCACCCACCTCCTCAAAAAAACCACCCTTGACCCCTCTGTCCTTGCAAACTACTGCCCCATTTCCAACCTCCCTTTCCTCTCCAAAGTCCTTGCTGTCGCCTCCCAAATCCATGCTCATCTTTCCCAAAAATCCATGTTTTATTCCCTTCAGTCAGGTTTCCGCCCGTCACAGTATTGAAACGGCCCTTATCAAAGTCACAAATAACATACTATGTGACTGTGACAGTGGTAAACTATCCCTCCTCATCCTTCTCGACCTGTCTGCAGCCTTTGACATGGTTGACCACACCATCCTCCTCCAACGCCTGGCCTCAGTCATTTAGCTGGTTGAGACTGCGCTCGCTTGGTTCCATTCTTATCTATTCAGTCATAGCCAGAGAATCACTTGCAATGGCTTCTCTTCCCACTCCCTTGCTGTTATCTCTGGAGTCCCCCAAGGATCGATCCTTGGCCCCCTCCTATTTCTCATCCACATGCTCATCATCTGAAAACACAACGTCAAGTTCCACATGTACGCTGATGACACCCAGCTCTACCTCACCATCACCTCCCCGAACCCCTCCATTGTCTTTGATCGGTCACAATACTTGTCCGACATCCAGTACTGAATGAGCAAAAATTTCTTCCAACTAAATATTGGGAAGACCGAAGCCATTGTCTTTAGTCCCCGCCACAAACTCCCTCTCCCTGGCCAGCATCTGAGGCTGAACCAGACCCTTCACAACCTTGGCATCCTATTTGACCACGAGATGAGCTTCTAACCACATATCCGCTCCATCACCAAGACCGCCTACTTCCACCTCCGTAACATTGCCTGTCTCCGCCCCTGCCTCAGCTCAGCTGCTATTGAAACAAACACTCATCCGTGCCTTTGTTACCTCTAGACTGGACTATTTCAATGCTCTCCTGGCCAACCTCCCATCTTCCACCCTCCATAAACTTGAACTCATCCAAAACTCTGCTGCCCGTATCCTAACTCGCACCACATCCCATTCACCCATCACCACTGTGCTCACTGACTTACATTGGCTCCCGGAGAGGGAACAGCTCGATTTTAAAATTCTCATCCTTGTTTTCAAATCCCTTCATAACCTTGCCCCTCGCTATCTCCGTAACCTCCTCCAGCACGACAACCCTACAAGATCTCTGCACTCCTTCAATTCTTGCCTCTTCCGCATCCCCGATTTTAATCACTCCACCATTGGTTCTCAATTGGGGAAAGGCCAATTTTACTAAGCTGAGAAGTGATTCAGCAAAAGTAGACTGGAAACAGCTACTTGAAGGTAAATTAGTGTTAGAGCAGTGGGAGGCATTCAAGGGAGAGATAGTGAGAGTTCAGAACAAACATGTTCCCGCAAAGAAAAAGGGTGGGATGGCCAAATCTAGAGCTCCCTGGATGACAAGGAGCATGTAGGGTAAGGTATGGCAAAAAAGGGAAGCTTATGTCAGATACCGAGAGTTCAATGCTGCAAAAAGCCTAGAGGAGTATAGAAAGTGCAGGGGTGAAATTAAAAAGGAAATTAGGAAAGCAAAGAGAGGGCATGAAAAAATACTGGCAAGTAAAATCAAGGAAAACCCAAAGATGTTTTATAAATATGTAAAGAGCAAGAAAATAACTAAGGAAAGAGTAGGGCCTATTAGAAACCAAAAAGGTAACCTATGTGTGGAGGGGGAAGATGTGGGATTAAGCTGGATAGCTCTTTTTCGGCCGGCACGGACACGATGGGCCGAATGGCCTCCTTCTGTGCCATAACTTTCGATGATTCTACGGTGGCCGTGCCTTCAACTGCCTAGGCCCTAAGCTCTGGAATTCTCTCCCTAAACCTATCCACCTCTCTACCTCTCTCTCCTTCCTTAAGACACTCCTTAAAACCTACCTCTTTGACCAAGCTTTTGGTCACCTGTCCTAATATCTCCTTATGTGGCTCGGTGTCAAATTTTGTTTGATTATGCTCCTGTGAAGCGGCATGGACTGTTTTACTATGTTAAAGGTGCTATATAAATGCAAGTTGTTTTTGTTGATGACCAGGTCTATAATTTCCTGGTTTCTCTCTCTCTCACATTTCTTAAATATTGGAGTTACATTTTCAATTTACCAATCTAAAAGGAACAATTCCTGAATCGAGTGTGCTTTGGAAAATTATAGCTAGAGCAGCTGTAATTTTCTCACCTACTTCCTTTAAAACCCTGGGGTGGAAACCTTCAGGTCCGAGGGATTAAGTCTTTAGTGCCATTACTTTTTCTAATACTGCTTTCTTGCTTATGTTAACTTTAATGAGTTCTAGTCCTTGATTCATGTTAGGCCTATTATCCTCTTCCTCTGTGATTATGAAAATCAGACTAACTGAAGTTCCTAGACATATATGCAAATCGTAAAATACCCTTCTTTTTAAGTTACTTTATTATTTTCCCCTTCTTTTTCTCTATCTAGCCTACTTATGTCATGCATAATCACTAACCAACAAGGTCACCCTGCAAGCTGTTATTTGGAGCGATAAAGAATAGTACAGAGTTACTGTCTGGCGTAGTTTACTTCTGAGTACATGGTATCCGAGAAAATTACCAAAAGCTAAGCAATAGCTTCAAAACCGTCAACCAAGCCCCAATAAAAGCTAATAATTGAAGTTGGTCCTGACTTGCAAAAACAAGTACAGTAGTTATACTGGCTTTGTACCTTGTGCTGTAGGTATACACAACATTACTTCATTAGTGTTGGAGGGAAAAAATAGGTACATGAAAAGCTAATGGAGGAAATCCAAATTAGTGGTGCAGAATTGGGGATGTATATCTGGGTAAATCCAGGGACATGCTTCAACAGAACATTTTGATTTTTGACATTGAAAATGATGCATTCTGGGTAAGTTTAAGCACTGTCTTACAGAAGTTAGATTTTTAATCTTAAAAAAGGGAAAATTTACATGGAATTACATAAAATTTACAGTACAGAAACAGGCCATTTGGCCCAACTGGTCTATACCACTGTTTATGCTCCACACAAGCCTCCTCCCTCCTTACTTCATCTAACCCTATCAGCATATCCTTCTATTCCATTCTCCCTCATGTCTATCTTGGATTTTCAACAGACCAAACAGATCATAATTTATCCCAAAAATATCTCAACAGTCACTGCAACACATAAACACTGTCAGTCCCACTTCACAAAAGCATTCTACCCTCTCCAGACCCAATTCAAACAGACGTTATACTCTATCCATACTCTTTCACAGAGACGATCTCCTCTCTTCCAGTTCACAATGACGATTTTCTCATTCCCCTTCAATTAAACAAAGCACTCTTTTTCCTCTCCAACCCAATTAAGCTGGTAATCTTCTTCCACTCCTCCCACCCCTCCAAAGTTCATGCGAGCATTCTCCCTCCCAACTTCTCACTGCCTTTCAGTTAATGCTTGCATTTTCCTTCCTCTCCTATCCCAAATTGCCACTCCCAGCTTCTCCTCTCCTGCTCCCCAAAATACCACTCCCAGCTTCTGTCTATTTCCTCTACTGCCATCCAGTTCCCTTATCTTCATTGCCATCCATTTTCCTCCCCTTCATTGCCATCTACATCCATCCTCATTGGCTACCAATTTCCCCCTTTAATTGCCATCCATTTGCTCCTGTAATTCTCATCTATTCCTCCTTCAATTCCCAACTATTTTCCAATTTCCTCCTTTCATTGCCTTTCATGTCCATCCATTCCCTGTGGCCTGCTCAGTCCTGCTCTGAAATGAGTCCAGCTGCTAATGAAATGAACCAGGTCCCTCCCTCCTCTCAGTACATCCCAGTGCTACATTACAATAGCGACTACACTTCAAGAGTACTTCATTGGCAGGGAAGCTTTGGGGTGTCCTGAGGTTGTGAAAGGTGCTATATAAATAACCATAATGGATTGCCTTCAGGCGACTTTTAATTTGAAAGGAAACTCAAATAATTAGTCACAACAGTAAAGCATGTTTTAATTTAGTCAATACTTTTACATAACACTCCCCTGAAAGATCCCAATAAATACATTGTTGCAGTACCCGTAGGAAGCATACAGTGCAGATTCACTGGGATGGTATCAAGGATCGAAAACTATAGTTATGATGAGAGGCCTAGAATATTGGAACTATTTCCACTGGAAAAGAGAAGCCTAAAAGAAGATTTAGTAAAGGTTTTAAAATTATGAAGGATTGTAATGGAATGAATAGGAAAGACCATTTCCTCTGATTGCGGAGTCGGTGACAAGTGGGCCATCAAATTAAAGTTATCACTAAGAGATTGCAGAGACAGATGAGGAGAAATTCCTTTACATGGATGGTTATTGCAGCATGTAATGCTTTGCCATATGGAATGGTTGAGGCAGAGACTATCGCATCTTTTAAGGTGAAATTGGATAAAAATTTGAAGCAGAGGATATTGAGTTTTGTGGAGAGCAGGGCAATAGGAGTACTTTGGATTGCTGTCACAAAAGGCTGGCACAGACATGGTGGACCAAATGGCCTCTTTCTCTGCTATAAATTCTATGGTGCTACCTATATTAATGGTCTAAATGCTGCTTGTAAAGGAATCCTATCCAGTTTCTACCCATTTAAATTAATTGACAGAAAGTCAGGCAGACTCCATTAGGGTCCTACGTTCCTCCCTGCTCAATCTTCCTGTATTCACTGTGCTCAAGCAATCCAATAGTCCCAAAAACAGCAACAGGAAAATCTGCCCCAAATATTTCCCCTAACCTAGACATATCAGGAACCTACTAGTCTCTTTACAACACTATCTCAATGATTTTACCTTCCTCTCTATGGATAACCCAAACAATGCTATAGATGCGATTATGGGAAATCACTGCACGGATAATTGGTGGGATCAAAACTGTGTCTTACCACCTCATGGCACAAAGTGTTGGAGGCCAATAAGCTGCATCACACATCGCTCTGGAATGCCATTCTCGTCACACTCATTATAAATATTTGATTGGTGGCTTCAGTAACTTACAAGTCATGCTGTCATCCTTCCAGCCATCAAACACTACCCGATCAGACAGGGAGATTACTCATTGAGTCAGTATACATTGAGCATTCCTTGCATATTGAACACAGCACTGATCCCTATTTCCATTGGTAAAAAGCCGGGAGATGCTGCAGCTGTGTGAGAAGCGAGGTTCAATCACTGCAGGCTTTGTCCTTCTCCCCATCTCTGAAGACATGGGATTCATTTAATTAGAATCCTAGAATCATTGTGTCTGTGCCGGTCGAAAAAGAGCTATCCAGCTAAATCCTACTTTCCAGCACTTGGTTCGTAGACCTGTAGGTTACGGCACTTCAAGTGCACATCCAAGTACTTTTTAAATGAGTTGAGGGTTTCTGCCTCTACCACCCTTTCAGGCAATGAGTTCCAGACCCCCACCATCCTCTGGGTGAAAAAAATTCTCCTCAGCTCCTCTCTAATCCTTCTACCAATTACTTTAAATCTATGCTCCCTAGTCACTGACCCCTCTGCTAAGGAAAATAGGTCCTCGCTATCCACTGTACCTAGGCCCTTCATAATTTTATACACCTCAATTAAATCTCCCCTCAGCCTCCTTTGTTCCAAAGAAAACAACCCCAGCCTATCCAATCTTTTCTCATAACTAAAATTATCCAGCCCTGGCAACATTCTCGTAATCACATCTTTCCTGTAATATGGTGACCAGAACTGTACACAGTATTCAAGCTGTGGCCTAACCAATGTTTTATACAGTTCTAGCATAACCTCCCTGCTCTTATATTCTATTCCTCAGCTAATAAAGGAAAGTATCCTGTATGCCTTTTTAACCACCTTATCTACCTGATCTGCTATCTTCAGGGAGCTGTGGACCTGCACTCCAAGGTCCCTTTGTTCCTCTACACCTCTCAGCATCCTTCCATTTATTGTGTATTCCCTTGCCTTGTTTGCCCTCCCCAAATGCATTACCTCACACTTCTCTGGATTGAATTCCATTTGCCACTTTTCTGCCCACCTGACCAGTTCATTGATATCTTCCTGCAGTCTACAGCTTTCCTCCTCACTATCAACCACACGGTCAATTTTTGTATCATCTGCAAACTTCTTGATCAAGCCCCCCACATTCAAGTCCAAATCATTAATATATTCACAAAAAGTAAGGGACCTTGTACTGAGCCTTGAAACAGCCTTCCAGTCGCAAAAATACCCATCAACCATTACCTCTTGCAAAAACACCAGTTAACCATTACCCTTTGCTTCCTGCCACTGAGCCAATTTCGGATCCAACTTCCCTCTTTCCTTTTGGTTCCCATGAGCGTTTACTTTTTTGACCAGTCGGCCATGTGGGACCTTGTCAAAAGCCTTGCTAAAATCCATGCACACTACATCAAACTCGTTACCCTCATCAACCCTGCTTGTTACCTACTCAAAAAATTTCAGTCAAGTTAGTCAGACACGACCTTCCTTTAACAAATCCATGCTGACTGTCCTTGATTAACCCGTGCCTTTCTAAATGACGATTTATGCTGTCCCTCAAAATCGATTCCAATAATTTGCCCGCCACCGAGGTTAGACTAACTGGACTATAATTGCTCAGTCTGTCTTGTTCTTCCTTTTTAAATAACGGTACAAGGTTAGCAGTCCTCCAAACCTCCAGCACCACGCCTGCAGCCAGGGAGGATTGGAAAATGATGGACAGAGCTTCCGCTATTTCCTTCCTTGCTTCTCTTAACAGCCTGAGATACATTTCATCCGGACCTGGCGATTTATCTACTTTCAAAATTGCTAATCCCCTTATTACTTTCTCTCTCACTATGTTTATCCCATCCGATATTTCACACTCCTCCTTAACTACAATCTCTGCATCGCCCCCCTCTTTTGTGAAGATAGACGCAAGGTATTCATTAAGAACCATCTTCCGCCTCCACACATAGGTTACTTTCTTTGTCTCTAATAGGCCCTACTCTTTCCCTGCTCTTTATGTATTTATAAAACATTTTTGAGTTTTCCTTAATTTTTTCATGTATTTTTTCATGCCCTCTGCTTTCCTAATTTCCTTTTAATTTCACCCCTACACTTTCTATACTCCTCTGGGCTTTCTGCAGTATTGAGCTCTTGGTGACTGACATAAGCTTCACTTTTTTGCCTTATCTTACCCTGTATGCTCCTTGTCATCCAGGGGGCTCTAGATTTGGCTGTCCTACCCTTTTCCATGATTGGAACATTTTTACTCTGAACCCCTTGAATCTCCCCCTTGAATGCCTCCCACAGCTCTGACATTGATTTACCTTCAAGTAGCTGTTTCCAGTCCACTTTTGCTAAATCACTTCTCAGCTTAGTAAAATTGGCCTTTCCCCAATTTAGAACTTTTACTCCTGTTCTATATTTGTCCTTTTCCATAACTATGCTAAATCTAACTGAATTATGATAATTACCAGCAAAATGCTCTCCCACTGATACTTCTTCCACCTGCCCAGCTTCATTCCCTTAAACTAAATCCAGAACTGCCTTCCCTCTTGTTGGGCTCGCTACGTACTGGCTAAAAAAGTTCTCCTGAATGCAATTTAATTCACCTGGGAAGGACGAAAGACTGAATCATTTCTGCCTGGATTCAAATCTAAAGGCTTCTGGCTTCGAGTCCAACACTCAAACAACTGAACCAGCCAGCATGTTATTTGATCACAGTGCCCCAGGCAGGGTAGGACAGAACCAATATTCCCCTGCTGCTTCCTGACCCCTCCCCTCACCACTGCCAGCAAAAAACATGATCCAGAAGCATGTAACGCGACTATAGCAGTACGTACAACTGTAGCAACAGACTGCTTGCATCAAATGCTGTGTGAGCATATTGCTTAATGACTGTGCCAATATTGCAAAAATTGTGGAAAAACTTGGCAAAAAACCCCACGACTTCATCACATTGGATGCAGACGTACTCGTCAGCAAAACTTTCCTTAAAGCTGAAAACATCCATCCAGTAAATGAAGAGTTAATAGCTTCCTGCGCTGCCGGTGTTTTATCACCAGTTGCTGCTGTTTAAGTGCAGCCAAATCAAATCCGTTGGAACCACTACCACTGTGCAGCACCCTGCCTCCGCTGCCATCCCCCCCTCCTTCTTCATGTCTGAGCTGCCTCGCAGAAGTTTCCATTATTTATGGTAAAATTTAATCCGGACGTTCTTCAAAGGACGCCTGCCATCTGTATTATTAAGTGGCTGTCGCAACAAAAACCTCAGAATGATTAAACTGCATTCGCTGTACCCTTCTTTGTTGATGGCGGCAATCTTTAAAGTGGGGGGTTGTACAATTAGGGAGTTAACTTATTTGGACCAGAAGATGTGAGGGTAACAAAAGAGAAAGACATAGTATAGGTCATAGCACTGGAAAATAATCTCATTTTTATAATTTCATATGCCACTTTACTCTGAGGTGAATGCTTATCTGTCAATAGTGGATGGGTCTGAAAATAATCTGGATAAATTATGTGTTTGTATATGGTTTAATCAATCACAAATGGAATTTGGGTACCGAAAGTGGCACAGTTCAGTGATGTATTACTTGTAAGTAAACCTTCACTTAATTTTAAAAACGCTTAACCTTCTCTTACTGAGAAATATTCCCATTTATTTTTCTCTTATCAATTTTCTCCTCTCTCATCGTCTTCTGAAGACACTGAGTACTTGCCCTTCAGTTCCTCACCCGAGTGGGTGTATATAATTCATGTATGAGCCTTGACAGTGGATGTCAGCAGGCTATTTATTCATGGGATGGAGCATCACATCTGGGCTGGATCCTATCCTCATCCAACATCTGCACTTCCAGCAGGATTTTTTGGATAGTGAGCAAGAACCCCATTTTTTCCCTCTTTAACCTAGGGATGCTGAGGCCAATTCTAAGACTCAAAGGTTACCCTGTCTGAGATCAGTTAATTTAGCAGAGGTTAGCAATTCCTGGTCTGCATAGTTCAGCCACTCACTGAACCATCGGACGTCCCAGAGTTCCTATATAAAGGACGCCTGTCAATTATAACAATAACAACACTAAAATAAAACACCACCATCCTCTCAAATTGCCTCATGGATTCTTTGAAAATGAATAATTAGCTTCCTTTATGAAACCTAGATCGATGCTAAAATATCTTCCTGAAATATAATAATGTAACAGCAGTCAGCAATTTCTTCAAAGAATTCTTGGGCCTGATGAGCATGTTTGACTATCTTCATAATTACTCATCCTCAGCACAGAAATATTAGAATAGAAACAGAAAGCTAATCTTTTCTTAAGTGCAAAAAAAATGGATTAAAAAAAAACACATTTGTTGTTTGGTTCTTGATTGTTTAAAAACTGTCTAGACAGAACATCTGTATTTTAGCTGGAGTGCAACCAAGTTTTTCAACCCCTGGGCAACCATGCAATGCAAAAAAAAAAAATTCCCAGGTTGTAAAATAACAGCTGCAGCCATTTGTCAAATAGAGTAACTTCTGTTACTACTTACAGGTCATGAACGGAATGTATGCCAACTGTCAGACCTGTCCAGTCTCTCGGTGTGCTGGCAGCAACATTTTCCAGTGATTAGCTTTTAATTTAAAAATATAGCCCAGATTTGTACGGAGGATATTTTATTTGTCTATTTGAAATTTCTTCAAACTCAACTTCTGTTTGATAAATCTCACAACTTCTTGCACTGCGTGCTGCATTGTTCACATTAGTGCATTATCTATTAACAACCTTGTTTGACAAAGTTCAAAAGGTGGGAATGTTGATTCTGTTCAGCAAGGCAAAATAGTTTCAAAAAGGAACAGAAGAGAAAATTGCATTCCTAGCATCACTGTTTATCTCGTGTCTGTGTTTCACGGTGTTGTTCCATCAAACAGAAAATAGCTTTGCACGCATGAAGTACAGTAGGTCTCGTTACATGTGTTGTGACCAGAAAAGCCTTGCAGATGTACCGACTGTCTGAAGTCACGCCACAAATACACACAATGCTAAGCATATCTCACAGTTAACAGTAGGCCTCACAAGCAGTTGCCGGTAGGTTATAAGGTTTCAGCGCTGTACACTGTTACATATGTGAAATACTTCTCATAATCTCACAGTGTGGGGTAGGATTTTTCATCCCACTGATGTTAGGCAGACAGAGACATGAAGTAATAAACTATTCACAGCCAATGCTTGATTATGTGTTGTGTGAGTAGCTCACTCATGTGAATTTGCTTTCTGTGACTATGGGTCTTTTACCTCTTCTGCACCATCTCTCAGATTGAATTACAATTCATTTAGCATACTTTATTTTTTTTTAAGAGAGAATGCAGTTGGTGTTGATGTCATGTTAAAACTGTCATATAAAGTTGGGATTTTGTAAGTAGCCATGAGCAGAATTGAAACACCAGGCCAATAAAAAAAAAGAGAAAGAAAGTGAGAATTCGGTTAACAAACAAAATTAGTTGATTTAATTTCTTTATAGAGGTCAAGTCTGCCATCTTTGAATGGAAATAAAAAGGATTATGGTGTAATAAATCATTGAGGGAATACAAATAGGGACTGATTTGGGATATGGGCTGGTGAATGAAAATTTATCAGCTAATAAGGATATTGTTTTCTTAATCTGTTATTCATACTCAAGAACAACTATTATTTCAGTCAAGCTACATATGATCTGAGAATGGTAATAATGTTAAATGACTGAGCTTGTGGTATTTTGGTAGGAGATTATCAGGAAATCAGTCTTTCTGGAAACAAGGGTGTCAGAGAATTAGTAGAAGTCTCCTTCCTTAGCAATAAATTGTGAAGAAAATCCATGCATATCTGTCTATATAAACTCACATTTATCTGTAGAAACATCCAGAGTGTCTGTCATGATCTGTCACTAGTTTTTCACACAAGTCTGAATTAGAAATGATCTAAAATCACAGTGACTCACCTACACTGGCCACATTCTGAGGCTGAACCAGACCGTTTGAAACCTTGGTGTCCCATTTGACCCTGCTTCCGACCTTATATCCTCTTTATCAGCAAGAATGTCTACTTTCACCTCTGTAACATCATCCATCTCTGCCTCTGCTCATCTGCTACTGAAACCCTCATCCATGCCTTTGTTACCTCTAGACTCGACTATTCCAATGCTCTCCTGGCCCGCCTCTCACCTTGCACTCTCCATAAACTTGAGCTGATCCAAAGCTCTGCTGCCCGTATCCTAACTCACACCAAGTTCCATTCACCCATCACCCCTGTGCTCACTGACCTACATTGGCTCCTGGTCCAGCATTGCCTCAATTTTAAAATTCTCATCCTCGTTTTCAAATCCCACCATGGCCTTGCCCTTCCCTATCTCTGTAACCTTCTCCAGCCCTACAACCCTTCAAGATCTCTGTGCTACTCCAATTCTGGCCTCTTGCGCATCTCTGATTTTCATCGCCCTACCATTGTTGGCTGTGCCTTCAGCTACCTATGTTCTAAGCTCTGGAATTCCCCTCTAAACTTCTCCGGCCCTTTCTCACTCTGCTCCTTTAAGACGCTCCTTAAAACGTACCTCTTTGACCAAGCTTTTGGTCACCTGTTTCAATATCTCCTTATGAGGTTCAGTGTCAAATTTTGTTTGATAACGCTGCAATGAAGAGCCTTGGGACGTTTTACTATGTTAAATGCATGATATATATGCAAGTAGTTGTTGTTGTTGGACTTCACTGAAAGGCAGCTGACTAGAATCTATAGCTTCCGGAGCATAGCGCCCTTGTTCAGTCCTAATTGTCAACTGTTAAATACACAAAATAGAGTAATGGCGATCTGTACTAATATGTAATCATTTGATTGGACTAAGCATTTGCATTTTAGCTTCAGCCTCAAACCCCATTGAATCGAACATTCTAATTGAATCTGAAGATCCTGCAGGCATGATCCTCTTTACACCACCATCGACCATGAAATCGTGCTTCTCCATCTCATACACACACCCTCACCATATTGCTAAGGATTGGAAAGAAACACTGAACTACCTTTACACTGGCTGAGAATATTTAAGGAAACGATCACACCTCATGTGCCCATGCTTAATAGCAGATAGAATTGTGATTCATCAGTAGCAACACTAAAAGTACACTTAACATCTAAAAATAATATTACAAATTGTGACAAGTGCTAATGCTCAAGGACTGTTACCGATGAAAATTCCAACCCAAATATTTATTTTTAAACTGCTTTGTTGATATGGTTTCAGCCACGGACAGCAGCTGCTTCCCCTCCATCCAGTAGGATACTAGGCAGAAGATGAAAAATGACGGCATATTGTTTCAAATGGATCTTGGATCATATCTATTTGGGTGGTGCCTTTTTAAATTGTCTTTTAAAAAGGACAGAGGGGCCTCAGAACCTGAAATGACTTAATCTGCGACAGCTTCTTTTGTTTTTGAACAAACTCATTGTAGCCAGGGTCTCACTGGGTTCAGAAATAGGTCTGCCCATTGAGAGAGAGAGGAAGAGAGAACTTGCATTTATATAGTGCCTTTCTCGACCTCAGGAGGTCCCACAGCATTTACAGCCAATGAAGAACTTTTGAAGTGTAGTCACTGTTGTAATGTAGGGAAGTGCAGCAACAAATCTGTGCACAGCAAGATTCCGGAAACAGCAATGAAATAACTGACCAGATCATGTGTTTTCAGGAGTTGTTTGACAGATAAATATTGGCCAGGACTCTTTTTCGAATAGTGCCTTGGGATCTTTTACATCTGACTGGTCTTCATTTAGGTTAGGAGACACGTGGGTACTGCCAATGGTGTTCCTGTTGGTTGCGATTACTATCTCAGCATTGGAAGTGGGAGCAAATCTGAAAGCGCTCATTTTAATTAAGCAGGTTTTAATATGCAGCTTTGAATATCCCATCAATGTATTCTGAGGATTTTGCAATGTGACTATGGATTGTTACTGGGTGGATGGCAATTAATTTCATAAAAGACAATCTTCCAACCAGCTTTGAAGATCCAAAACAAAGCTACCCCCGTTCTTCAAAGGTTTCCAGCATCTTGAGTACGAAGAACAGATTGGGTAGTTCAAATTGATGAAGTCCTACCTGCCCATTAATGGCTATAATTAATATTTAAAGATGTTCAATACTGGAACAGAAGAAACCTTAGCTTAAGGCACTCAGTAGAACCTTGTGCTTTAGTCAGTTCTCAATCTCTCATTTCATTAAAAGAAATGTATTGGCCGTAATAATGATACAGACTACAAGACACTTAAGGTCTCTGCAGATTATTCTTATACTGCAGCTGAAACCACAGACATGGTTACAAGAAAAACAGCTTACAGCTTATTTTCTTTATTGAACCGTGTTTTTATTAGAAAAGTTTTCCTTCTACATGTAGATAGATACAAACTGTGACACTACATAGTATTAGTGTCAAAACAATGAGCTTTACAAAAATATAATTTAGAGGGTTATTTGATAATGCAATTTGCAGCTATTAGAAAAGGCTTTTTAGGGGCAGTGTAATTTAATAGTGTGTTGAAGCAACAACTTGTGGCATCCCAAGTGGGTTGGGTTATTTTTCATGGAGCCCATTTTTTTTCATGGAATTCCTTATGTTCTGCAATGTCAGAGGGGGTTTGGTGATTTGCTTTGAAGCGTTTCAATTGGTTTATGCAAACTTACATGCAAATTATTCGACCCCTTGACTTCAGAAAGCTTCAAGAATTCCATGGGGAAAAAAAAAATACGCTCCGTGCAAAATCGAGGGACTCAGACATGGATTAATGCGCACAATCGATGTCACTGCCGGGAGGCTGACCTCAATTGCATCGTACAAATGATGCGAAAGCTGCTCTCCTGCCAGTCAATTCTCAGCATCACTGGCAGAGGCTGAGTGCCAGTCAGGTGCCAGCACGCTCAGCCACTGGTGAGTGGCCTTGGGAATACCAGAGTAATCAAGAGAAAATAGGAGGCAATCAAAATGAATAACACATGAAAAGCTGATTCTGGTTGTCATCTGCACCTCAGCAAATGTTCTACTTAAAAAGTAAAATGAAGTCAACCTTTCAGAAATTGTGTTACAGAAATTAATGGGACAAAACCTAGACCAAAAGGGGTTTCATTTCTTTTTGTAGTGCACTGGAGCATAGGACTAGTGCCCATTTTTGTCTCTGCATTGTACACATTTTTTGGTGCTACTTGGGAGCAGGGCAGAGAAAAATTGGCCCTCACAATGTCTTAAAGGGGAACCCTGTCCATTTCAAAAATAATAGAGCTGGATGAAAGGCCTTACTAAATTATTCTGAGTTCAGCCGATTGCTCAGTGAATGCATGTATTGCCAGTGTGGTACTGAGTCACGAAGGTCAGGAAGGTTCAAACCCCAGTCTGTACTCAGGTAGCTGATTTCAATCAGGACAGCAGTTAGGTTGCTATAATTGGTAGAGCATTAGACAGTGAGAAAAAAACAGGCACGGTTCCTGCTCTAGATCACTATCCAAAGACCTTTGCTAGAGAGTGTAAGTGTATGGACATCAGGTAAGAGCACAACAGCTCAGATACCCCCAGATGAACTTGTATAGAACCTTGGTTAGACCACACTGGCAATACTGTGCACAGTACTGGTCTCCATATTATAAAAAGGATTGATAGAGGTACTCAAGGTGGTACAAAAATGAATTACTGGAGTGTTATTAGAACGGAGAGGTTATACCTATCAGGAAAGATTGAACAGGCTGTGGCTCTTTTCTCTAGAAAAGAGAAGACTGAGGGGTGACCTGATTAGGTCTTTAAGATTATGATAGGGTAGACGGAGAGAAAATGTTTCCACTTGCAGGGGAGACCAGAACTAGGGGCCATATATATAAGATAGTCACTAATAAATCCAATGGGGAATTCAGGAGAAACTTCTTTACCCATGGAGTGGTTAGAATGTGGAACTCACTACCACATGAAGTAGTTTTTTAAAAATTCATTCATGGGATGTGGGCATCGCCAGCAAGGCCAGCATTTATTGCCCATTCCTAATTGTCCTTGAGAAGGTGGTGGTGAGCTACCTTCTTGAACCGCTGCAGTCCGTGTGGTGAAGGTACTCCCACAGTGGTGCTAGGTAGGGAGTTCCAGGATTTTGACTCAGCGACGATGAAGGAACAGTGAAAGATTTCCAAGTCAGGATGGTGCAGGTGGTGGTGTTCCCATGCGCCTGCTGCCCTTGTCCTTCTAGGTGGTAGAGTTCACTGGTTTGGGAGGTGCTATATAAGAAGCCTTCGTGAGTTGCTGCAGTGCATCTTGTAGATGGTACAGACTGCAGCCACTGTGCGCAGTGAGTGAATGTTTAGGGTGGTGGATGGGTGCCAGTCAAGCGGGCTGCTTTGTCCTGGATGTTGTCGAGCTTCTTGAGTGTTGTTGGAGCTGCATTCATCGAGGCAAGTGGAGAGTATTCCATCACACTCCTGACTTGTGCCTTGTAGATGGTGGAAAGGCTTTGGGGAATCAAGAGGTGAGTCACTCGCCGCAGAACACCCAACCTCTGACCTGCTCTTGTAGCCACAGTATTTGTGTGGCAGGTCCAGTTAAGTTTCTGGTCAATGGTGACCCTCTAGGATGTTGATGGTGGGGGATTCAGCAATGGTAATGTCAGTGAATGTCAAGGGGAGGTGGTTAGACTCTCTCTTGTTGGAGATGGTCTTTGCCTGGCACTTGTCAGGCACAAATGTTACTTGCCACGTATCAGCCCAAGCCTGGATGTTGTCCAAGTCTTGCTGCATGCGGGCGCGGCTTCATTATCTGAGGGGTTGCGAATGGAACTGAACACTGTGCAATCATCATGAATATTCCCACTTCTAACCTTTATGATGGAGGGAAGGTCATTGATGATGCAGCTGAAGATGGTTGGGCCTAGGACATTGCCCTGAGAAACTTCTGCAGCGATGTCCTGGAGCTGAGATGATTGGCCTCCAACAACCACTACGATCTTCCTTTGTGCTCGATATGACTCCAGCCACTGGAAAGTTTTCCCCCTGATTCCCATTGACTTCAATTTCACTAAGGCTCCTTGATGCCATACATGGTCAAATGCTGCCTTGATGTCAAGGGCAGTCACTCTCACCTCACCTCTGGAATTTAGCTTTTTTGTCTATGTTTGGACCAAGGCTGTAATGAGGTCTGGAGCCGAGTCGTCCTGGCGGAACCCAAATTGAGCATTGGCGAGTAAGTGCCGCTTGATAGCACTGTCGACGACACCTTCCATCACTTTGCTGATGATTGAGAGTAGACTGGTGAGGTGGTAATTGGCCAGATTGGATTTGACCTGCATTTTGTGGACAGCACATACCTGGGCAATTTTCCACTTTGTCGGATAAATGCCAGTGTTGTAGCTGTACTGGAACAGCTTGGCTAGAGGCGTGGCTAGTTCTGGAGCACAAGCCTTCAGCATTACAGCCGGGATGTTGTCGGGGCCCATAGCCTTTGTTGTATTCAGTGTACTCAGCCATTTCTTGATGTCATGTGGAGTGAATCGAATTGGCTGATGACTGGCTTCGGTGATGATGGGGATCTCGGGAGGAGGCCCAGATGGATCATCCACTCGGCACTTCTGGCTGAAGATGGTTCAGCCTTGTCTTTTGCACTCACTTGCTGGGCTCCGCCATCATTGAGGATGGGGTTGTTCACGGAGCCTCCTCCTCCCATTAGTTGTTCAATTGTCCACCACCATTCACGACTGGATGTGGCAGGACTGCAGATCTTTGATCTGATCCATTGGTTGTGGGATCGCTTAGCTCTGTCTATAGCATGCTGCTTCCGCTGTTTAGCATACATGTAGTCCTGTGTTGTAGCTTCACCAGGTTGCCACCTCATTTTTAGGTATGCCTGGTGCTGCTCCTGGCATGATCTTCTACTCTTTTCATTGAACCAGGGTCGATCCCCTGGCTTGATAGAGTGAGCGATATGCTCGGCCATGACGTTACAGATTATGGTGGATTGTGACTACAGTTGTGGCGAATAGCACAGATGCATTTAAGGGTCAACTAGATAAGTACACAAGGGAGGTGGGAATAGAAGGATATGCTGAAAGCGTTAGATGAAGTAGGGAGGGAGGAGGCGCGTGTGGAGCATAAATACCGGCATGGACAGGTTGGGCCGAATTTCTGTGTTGTACATTCTATGTAAGATAGGATAGCCTTCTGCCTATACAAGCTGACGCATGAAGAATGGCAAGTGCCATGTGGAATTCTCCACCTTACACCACCATGGAAACGCCATCACCAGTAAGACCTCAGCAACTCAAAGCGAAGGCCCACCAGCACCTTCTCAGGGTTACTGACTGCAGGCAATAATTGTAATTTTGCCAGCATCACCTACATCCCAAGAACAAATAAAAGAAAAAAAAAACTTGAGTCGAGGTTCTGGAGAACGGTGCCTGCTGAACCATACCCTGGCAAGGCTCAACATAAAGAGAGAGGTCTTTAAAATTCTGAGGGGGTTTGATAGGGTAGACGTAAAGAAGATGTTTCCACTTGTGGGGGAGTCCAAAATTAATGGTCATAAATATAAGATAATCACTAATAAATCCAATAAGGAATTCAGGAGAAACTTCTTCACTCAGAGAGGTTAGAATGTAGATCTTGCTACCGCATGGAGTAGTTGAGGCGAATAGTATAAATGCACTTAAGGGGAAGCTGCATAACTACATGAGGGAGAACGAATAAAAGGGTATGCTGATCGGGTGAAATGAAGTAAAGTGGGAGGAGGCTCATGTGGAGCATAAACACCAGCATAGACCAGTTGGACTGAATGGCCTGTTTCTGTGCTGTAAATGCTATGTAATTCTGATGTGGAGATGCCGGTGATGGACTGGGGTTGACAATTGTAAACAATTTTACAACACCAAGTTATAGTCCAGCAATTTTATTTTAAATTCACAAGCTTTCGGAGATTTTCTCCTTCCTCAGGCAAATGTTTCAAGAGCTCTTGAAACATTTGCCTGAGGAAGGAGAAAATCTCCGAAAGCTTGTGAATTTAAAATAAAATTGCTGGACTATAACTTGGCTATGTAATTCAGGAGAGGGGAGGAAAAAAATGAGCTGCTCTGGAGGAAATCACTGAAAATGATACATTTTCAGCTAACAAAGCCAGTTTTTGTTAGCCACTCCTTACTGACTATGTTACAGATGGGACGAGCCTTGTGATGCCATTGAAACAGACTCTCCACTCACTCAGCACTCAACTACTCAGGAATCTGAATCAAGCATAGGGCTACATAAATAAAAGAGAATTTACAAAAGCAGCATTCTGAAGTACAGCCATAGCTTCAAGTGATCTTTTCTTCTGTGCTTGTTTGAATAATGATCCATAAGGAAAGGTGAAGCACATTCATATCATTTTTTTCAATGCCAACATATAAATACAACTTAATGTAATACTCTGTGGTCTCCCCGCAACTTAAATTAACCATCTGACAAACGCTACAAAGTAAATCAGGCACAGTCTGCTATCAGGAATGAAACGGTGTTTACAGTAGGCTTTTGGGTGCTCGACTGCATAGTTAGAAAAAGATCATTCGTCACTATCTCCTGTCATCCGAGTGAGGCCTTAACTCCAATGTGATAGCTTCTGGATTAAGAAATAGGATCCATTTTTTCCCCCCAAATTTTTAAAATCTAGGGAAGTGAATAATCCTCTTTGGAGGGGGCAGTAAGTTTATACCTGATGCTATGTGGAAATAGTACAAAGACCAGTTAACAGAGTGCTGTAAAATTGGGTGTTTTACATAGAATGTACAGCACAAAAACAGGCCATTCGGCCCAACAGGTCTGTGCCAATGTTTATGCTCCACACGAGCCTCCTCCCTCCCTACTTCATCTAACCCTATCAACACATCCTTCTATTCCTTTCTCCCCCATGTGTTTATCTCGCTCCCTCATGTGTTTTGCTCACGCCGATGTGAAAGGGATGTTCAATACCTCACCCAATTAACTGGACCAGCCATATAAATACTGTGGCTACTCGAGCAGGTCAGAGGCTGGGTATTCTGCAGCAAGTGACTCACCTCCTGACTCCCCAAAGCCTTTCCACCATCTACAAGGCACAAGTCAGGAGTGTGATGGAATACTCTCCACTTGCCTGCATGAGTGCAGCTCCAACAACACTCAAGAAGCTTGACACCATCCAGGACAAAGCAGCCCGCTTGATTGGCACCCCATCCACCACCCTAAACATTCACTCCCTTCACTACCGGCGCACTGTGGCTGCAGTGTGTACCATCCACAGGATGCACTGCAGCAACTCGCCAAGGCTTCTTCGACAGCACCTCCCAAACCATGACCTCTACCACCTAGAAGGACAAGAGCAGCAGGCACATGGGAACAACACCACCTGCACATTCCACTCCATATATCGGCGTTCCTTCATCGTCGCTGGGTCAAAATCCTGGAACTCCCTTCCTAACAGCACTGTGGGAGAACCTTCACCACACGGATTGCAACAGTTCAAGAAGGCGGCTCACCACCACCTTCTCAAGGGCAATTAGGGATGGGCAATAAATGCCGGCCTCGCCAGCGATGCCCACATCCCATGAACGAATAAAAAAAAAGTCAATCTTCACGTGCGAGCCTAGACAGCAAGTGTTGTCATGCTGTTCTTCCACGGAACCATCACAGTTGAGCTCGACTTTGTCCTCACCCCACACCCACACATGCCCACTTTCCAACAGGCATCATTGGATAGCATTGAGGAGCAGGAATCTTGGCTGATTTTCCTCTCGCTCATCCTGACAGAGCAGAGGACAAATATAGTATCCCTACTGCCACTCTGGCTGAGATCAGCACAGACTGGGGATAAAGCACAACATCTTCTGCTCTGTATGGCTCAGCAACACACAGCAGTTTTACCAACTGGCGAGTTGGGTGAGCTGTTCCGTGCAATTTTAAGTTGGAAATTTCTCTGAAAATATTTGGTTCTTACACTGCGAGGTCAAAAATCTGTGGCCCTTCTAGTGCACACCCTCTGTGATTCCAGTGTAAATGTAATGTAAGAGCCTCTGCCCGCCCTTTACAAGGCCAGTGGCTTAAGGGGTGGGGGTACGAGGGCAGAGGTCTCCTGTTGAGGAGGTGGGGGGGGGGGCTCTTCAGCCACCCTCAACTGGAACTAGGACCACTTCCTGTGGTGTGCAGCTTCCAGAGAAGTCTGGGTGAACACCTGCGCCATGTAAGCCAAGGGACCTTCCCCAAACCCCACATACTCTGGCAAGGTCAATGGGTGGAGGTCTCAGGCGGGCACATCCTGGCACTTAATCTGGAATAAGTCTTCCCGTGGATTTTCAGCAACTATAAAGAGTAGAGAAGGGTTCCATTCTTCAAAACTGACATCTCTCACCTTGTTGAGCTCAAAAAAAAATTCAAAGTTCTGAAACAATTGGTTAATTCTATTGTATCCCGCTTGACCTTCTGTTACACTGAGTACAGGGGCTGGAGTGGGACCAGAAGTAGATTGCACAATCTTTTGAAGTGACTCGGCAATTATATTTGCTTAAAACTTCTTTTGAGTGCTCCCGTTACCACGCACAGCCAATAAATCTGCCATGTGCAGTATACGGTTTTCAAACCAAGGAACCAAAGATTTTTAAAAGTAAAGATTTATGTAAAAGTCTATCGATTGTGCCAAATTGGAGAGTTATGAGAGTGAAATTATACAAGAGGCAAAGATTCCATGAAAGTAATGCCTGTTTATTGAAACCTAATCATTTGATTGGAAGTTTTCCAGGATTGTAGTCATGGGATAACACAAATTATAGACTCTGCATTGATTAAATATGAGATGAACAAACTAAACAAAACGGTCCAAAGCTGTGCTTTGTTCCAAGCTGCCTGCGTTATAGGTTTGAAGTTATTTAATCCTCCAGTTCTGCAGTCATTTATAATAATTACTCTTTTAATGTGATGATTTTTCTTTTCCTAAATAAAATAAAGAATTCAATCGATGATTTATTTGCAGTAATACTGAAAAATGGATGTTAACAACAGAGAGTAAATATTCTGAAGTAACCTACATATCCATTAGAGGGATAAGTTTCTGGGGGAGGGGAGAAGAAGAAGAAAAAGTCCTCTGGCATTGAAGCTACTGAAAGCAAGAAGTGATGTGAGTTAGACCTGCATGGCCTTCTAACTAGAAGTATTCCTGATAGCAGATATTGCCTGCCATGCAGCATGGAATCACTTTAAAATGGCAATACCTGACGAAATCTCTACCTAATTTTTTTTATTCAAGAAGGAGGACCTAACCAAAGCAATTGTACCGAGGTACCAGGATTTACAATCTACATGGATAAGCCCAGAGAGATGGCTGGAGTTGACTCGACTATAAGATGGAGCAGAGTGACCCATGAGAAGAAATGTAGAGCCCCAGCTAGAATCAAACCGAGAAAGATGCACAGGTCAGAGAACTTTGGATTTTAGAGTTGGTTGTTCCACTAATAAGCCTCTAAGATCAGATGCTAATGAGCAGTAAGGCATCATAAAGATAATCACTGACTATTAATTCTCTGCTCAAAAAAGCTGTGGAGGCTAGGTCATTGAAAATTTCAAAACTAAGATTGATAGATTTATGTTAGGCAAGGGTATTAAGGATTACAAAACCAAGGTGGGTAGATGGAGATCAGATATAGATAAGGAATGATCTAACTGAATGGTGGAACAGGCTCGAGGGGCTGAATTGGCCTACTCCTGTTCTCATCTGCTGTGTAAATGTATATTATTAAAATGTCACATTGATATTGAAGATTGTTCCACAACTGCACACCCCTATCTGTTAAAGCACAGTAGGGTTGAATTTCCATGAGGGTTCTCCTGATTGCCTGCTGTAACTATGGTGGAAGATCCGTGGAAATCCCGCATGATTGACGTAAAGGGGTTTCCGTTGATCTTCCATCGAAGAAGGAGAAATCCTGTGGAACTTATTGGTGAGCGTACTCAGAAACAATTCAGCCGTTGCATTTATGTGAATTAAGGGCTGCAATCAGGGAAAAAAAAACCTCAGGCAGAAGGTAAAATTCAAATTGATGTAATGTACCTGTAATGAATCTGTAATGTACCTGTAATGAATCTGTAATCAATAATCTGTATTGAATGTAATGCAATGAGGCACCCTAGAGTGTCATGAACTGTAATTATGTACAATGTGTTCATTGAACTGTACTTGATGTAACCTGCAAATTGTATAAATCTGTATTGTGTACGTTTGGAATGTGATATGATAACTGTATTGTATGTATTGTTGCAAATTTTATGAATAAAGTGTATTTTTTGAAAAAAATCTGTTCTTATCAGTTTAATGAATCTGTAATAAATCTGTAACGAATCAGTAATGTACTTGTAATGAATCTGTAACGTACCTGTAATCAATAATCTGTATTGAATGTAAAGCAATGAGGCACCCTAGAGTGTCATGAACTGTAATTATGTACAATGCGTTCATTGAACTGTACTTGATGTAACCTGCAAATTGTATAATCTGTATTGTGTGCATTTGGAATGTGATATGACAACTGTATTGTATGTATTGCTGCAAATTTTATGAATAAAGTATATTTATTGAAAAAAAAAATTATGTGAATTAAATGATCATTTTTACAGCCAAGTTTTGACTCTTGGGCCGATTCTCTGATGGGGTTCACCCAGCGGTGCTCAAAGAGACAGCCAGTCAGAAGATTGCTGACCAATAAAGCTAGACTTCTGGGTAGTTAAATTAATAGATGGGAAATCAGGAAATGCGGGCCTGTGATTTCCCAGCTAGGACTCCCTGGGATCTCTGCTCCTTGCCTCGAGTGCCTGATCAGGGAATCAGTCCTTCTATCTCTATTTAGGGACTTAATGTAGCCTTTGCTCAGTAATAAGCCCCATTCCAAGTCTAGAAGTGTTATACTAGTAGCCTGTATAGAGCAACAATGGTAGAGACCTGGGGCCATCTTCCGAGCCTAACCTCTCAGGCACAGAATGCAATTCAATATGGTGTAAAAAGAGGATTGGTAATGACTGAATTTTGAATTTGGTTTTGTCAATTTTTTCTGCCAATTTTCTCCTGTCCCTTTCTCTATTAAAGGCATTGGAACTTTTTTGCGATACAATTCCACTGGTGCCAAGTACCCTCAGGTACTGTGTTCAAGTGGCAAAACATTAATTGTGGACCTTGACAGTAAGCATCATGGGGAACATCACGGCCGACTCCAATCCAGTCCTCACTCAATGCCCACAAGTGTGAGCTTCCATCACGGGTCGCTGGATAATGATCAGGAGCAGGAGCTTCAGGCAATATTCCTATTCCTAACTTAGAGGCACTAAAACCAATTGTAGTTCCTCGACTACCATCTCAGCTGAGACAAGCTTAAATAGCACAGACTGGATGAGACCTTCCTGATCAATATGGCTTAGTTACTCACCGGATAAACTTGCTGAACCATCAGGGGAGTTGCCTTTGTAGATGTAATGTTCTGGTTCTTACTTTTTTAATGGTTCTTTTGAGTTATAGGGCCTTACATTTTGTGTTAATCCACTGGCTTCGGAAAATAGTGTAATTAATGGCTTTAACGATAGGTCTTTCATCTTGCACGAGAGGTTGGGTGTCATCTACTAATTGGCTGATTCTAATTTCTTATGTAGCACCTAAAGTCCTTTTGCATTCTAATTATGTGCGAAGAAAATACAGTAGTGAGCAACTCAGTCTCAAATATAAAATGACATTTGGATATCCTTACCTGATGCCTCTCTCCATTGTAAATGATTCATGAAACAGAGTTTGAATTCCTCCTTGTGAAGCTGAAGCCAAAGCCAATTCTTTTCCAAAGTCTATGGGGTCAATTTTCGGATGGCCGAGTGGGTGCGTTCGTGGCGGGGGGGGGGGGGGGGGCTCCTAAAATTGGGGATTCCCGGTGTGGGTCCGGCGCCCGGCTCCAACCCGCCCGCTTCCAGGTTCCCCAATGACGCAAATTGGTGCGTGTACAGCCCCCGCATGTGGGCAGGATCCAACTTAAGATCATTATCTGGGTATTTGAGGTCATTTACAGACCTCATTAGTTGGAGATTTTCGGAGGATTCGGATATTGGTCTACCCAGAGCATGTTTCCCATGCTGGGGGAAACACTCCCTATTTAAACAGACGTGTTGCAGCCAGTAGTCAGTGGCAGCTGCAAAGGTCCATTTAACAGGTGCGGGGTAAACCCTCATTCATTGCAGCAGGGCACTCTGTCACCTCAGACAAAGTTTTGCCTGCCACACCGTTGTCTCCACACTCAAAATTATTACATCATACCCTAAACTCTGCTGTCCAAACACATTTACCTACTTTGCGGACCCCCTTACACTCACACCGTCAGGATGAGGGTGGGGGGCTCCATTGCTGCATTCGTCACTCCATTGGAGGACGAGCAACATCACCAGCCTCGCCAGGCATGCCGTCCACCTCCGCCACGTGGAGCTACACAACACAGTGCTGCGCAACAGGCACCTGCACAAAGTAGTTGTGCAACTACACATACACCCACTGTAGGGTGACCCAATGGGTGGCATCAAGGGTGTTCATGGAGAACCTCATGAAAGGGCATTATTGCACAAGCCAGTCAAGAATGGCCAAGACGTGGCAGTAGTGGTGACAATATAATATGTAATGTGAGTTGATCAGAAATCAAATATAAGTAAAAACCATGACAAACCCTCAAACACCCTTGTGCATCCCCTCCATGCTCACGACACATTTGCCTTACGCTTCCTGCTACACATACATGATGCATGCCCTGTGGCTGCAGCACAGGTAGTGGCAGATGGGGTGAGGCTGACCATGAAAGAGGTTCATGAGAGGGTAAGTATGAGACAGAGCCATGAGATTGTATGAGGATTGGGTTGAGTGGTAGTGGTGAGATGAGTAAATGCAGGTAAGATGAGGATGAGCTTTGAGTGGGTGTGAGGAGTGATGTGATAGAGTAGTGTTGGCAGTGTAAAGGAGATGTGGGGTGGGGACGGTGATGTGGCAGACGGAGTGTAGGGGAATGAGTAAGTGTACTCACTTCGGCTGACCTACTTAGGTCATTGAAGCGCCTCCTGCACTGTATGCAGGTGCGTGATATGTTGGTGGTGCTGGTGATCTCCTCTGCCACCTTGAGCCAGGCCTTCCTGGTGGCAGACGCAGGCCACTTCCTCCCGTCTGCCGGGGAGATGATCTCTGTCCACCCCCTCCTCCTCACCGCATCCAGTAAGACCTGGAGTGAGGCATCATTAAACCTGGGAGCAGCCTTCCCCCTGGGCTGCTCCATGCTGTAATGTTGGCTCCTTTCTGCAGCATCAGTCAGTGGAGGACTGCCACCTTAAATAGGGCTCCTCCAGCTGACAGCCTATGATGCGGGTGCGCAGTCCGCCCGCTGAGCAGCTTTCCAGCGCGAAACCCGGAATCCAAGGTAAGTGGCTTCAATTTACTTATGATCGCGTGGGGAACCCACCGATTTTACTGGGCGGGTTACCCATGCGCCCAGTCGACCTCCCGTTGGCATCCTGCCTCCCTCCTAATATCGGGCCCTATGTGTTGTTTTTAAAAAAAAATTCAAGATAGCTAAGAATGAATTAAAAATTAAACCATAGAATACTCATGAGGGTAACAATCTGTAAATTGCCAGTGCATGACCAATAGTTACATAAAGTAAGTCAGGAAATTAAGGAGTAATTGTTTCACACTTGTGCTATATTTTACTCTTTCCACATAGCCAGGGTTAATTACCCATACAGTGCAAATTAACAAATCAAAATGAAGATGATGGTGCAGCTGATCTTGTTTCTAAAATGCTGTACAATCCAAATCAACTAATGATAGTGAAAGAAACCAAAACATCTCAAGCAATACATTTCCAGTTAAAATGGTACAAAAAGCAAAACTTTGACAAGAAATGGAGCCAAGAACTTGTAATGCAAAGTAAAATACTGCAGATGCTGGAAATTTGGATTAGGACATTAATATACTGATTAACAGCTTTCTTATGAAATGCACTGTACCTTCACCACAAGGGATGCAAAGACCCCAATTGTTGAATAGATCAACTCAGCATCAACAACTGTGAACACCTGGCAGTAGGTGAGTGAGAAGTTTGTTGACTTGAAAATAACACCAAGGCAAAGCAAGAATGTCACTCTGTCATAAATGTGGATATCAAAGGTCTATATGGCTATTGCTTTTAAATGCACTTTTTTCCCTTTTTCCACCAATCCTGAGGAGATGGCCTTCAGAAGCATAAGAGTTGTAAAGGGACAGTAATGTCAGCAGTAGTTCTAAGTCACTACATAGCCTTGTACAAGTGGCTATCTCACAAAGCAAAGATTCCCTGGCATCTATAGCACAGGGAACAAGATACCAGTTAGTCAGCAACCTGAATCCAGTTAGCTCATCTATTGGCTGAACTATTCCCTCTGTTAGGGAAGCACTTAAGAGTGAAGACATGTAAAAGCAGTACACAAAGGTTCACAAATCAACAGGGGTATTTTAAAACAGCTTAGAAAACATCTTGGAGGTGGAATTGCGCTGTAACTGACCTAAGTATGTTAAAATATGAAAATTTTATACATTAACATTAATATACCATGTATACATTTTTACTACCTCAGTTCAGTGAATTTCGTTAAATTGGGGTATTTTCACATGGGGGCCACTTTCCCATCAAGATTATCTGGTATTTTTGAACTCTCCTGGCTTTATCTGTTTAAGATTACATTATACTCTTTCCCATTTCATCCTCTACACCAACACTAGCCGTTTGGGGTAATATTCCATTTGAAGTTATGTGTGAGTAATTTTGTACAAACGCCATTTATTACTTCTTAAAGAGCCCATAAGAAGCAAAAAAAAATGTATAATGGCTAGTGCTAAGCTGTATGTAAAGTTAAACATGGAGTGCTGCCCATAAATGATTATCTTGCTGGAGGTTGCATTTCTTTGTAAATAAAATTAAAGTAGAATGGTTGGTATTATGGGCATGAACCTTCTGGGTGCATGGGATGTCTTATATTTTACCTAAACTGATCAAACAAGAAAGTTCCAGAACTATGTACAGAAGCAATAGTCAACTAGCAGCATTAACCAAGAAAAAGCCCAATCATCTCCTCTTGATCTTCAATGGCACCACCATGGCTGATTTCACCACCATTGACATCTTGGGAGTCATCATTGACCAGAAACTCACTAGACTACTATAACACCACCATGACAGGTACTTTGTGATGAGTGGCTTACCTACCAAATCCCTCAAAATCTCTCTGACATCTTCAAAGTTCAAGTCAGGGGTGTGATAGAATACTCTACTCACCACTTGCCTGGATAGGAATAGCTGCAACTACACTCAAGAAGCTCATGACCATCCAGGACACAGCAGTTCACTTGATTAGTGCCCCTGCCACTCTATTCAACATTCAGCCCCTGCATTACTGGTGAACTGTGAATGAAACATGTACTAAATGCAGGATACACTGCAGCAACTCATCAAACTAACTTCAACAGCACCTCTCTCCAAACACCTCTACCATCAAGGAGGACAGGAGCAGTAATGTCATGGGAACACCATCACCTTCAGGTTCCACTCTAGTTCATACACCATCCTAACATAGAAAAATATCACCATTCCTTCATTGTCACTGGGTTAAAAGCTTAGAATTCCCGACCTAACACAGGTGCACCATCACTGTGAGAACTGAAGTGGTTCAAGAAGATGAATAATAGTTCAATATTAGACAACTAGGAACATGAACTCACCAATCGCATTAACCAATGAACAAGATTAGCCAAGTAAAGGACAATAGCCAATTGGAAGTATTAACCAACCAGCAACCTAATCCAGCAGTGTTAACTAATTAGTAGGTTGGACAACTTTTTCATGTTTGAGCTTATTAAATCGATAGTTAGCAGTTCAACAGTGACTCAGCATTATTGTTGTATGTATATTTGGATTGGCTGTTCAACTGTATGTTGGTTATAGCACACTCAATGAGAAACTCCACATTTTACCTGCTTAATGACTTAACCAATTTGCTTGCTGGCATTCTATAATGCGAGATTAGTGAACATTTAGAAATGGATGAGCTAACCAAAGATATTCAAATAGGATTTGTTAATGGCAAGCTGTATCTGACAAACTTAATAGAGCTTTTCGAAGAAATGACTGATTGAACAGATAACGGGAATGCAGTAGATGTAGTGTATATGCATTTTCAGAAGGCATTTGATAAGGTATCTCACAAGAGACTTGTTAGCAAAATTCAGGTATGAGAGGAAATGTAGTAGCATGAATAGCAAGTTATTTGGCAGACAGCAAACAATGGGTTAGGCTCAATTCATGTTGATCTGGGGAAGAGTTGGAAGTGATGTACCATAGGGGAGGGTGCTGGGTCCACTTTCGTTCTTGGTATATACAGATGATTTGGACTTGGCAAAGGGCACTCATTCTCAAAATTTGCTGACAATACAGAAGTAGTAGGTTCTCTGAACAGTGATGAGGATTGTAAAAGATTTCAGGAAGGCATAGACAGGTTAGTGGAATGGACACACAGGTGACAGACACAATTTACTGTGGAAAAATGTAATCTAATAGGTTTTGGGAGAAAAAGTAAGGAATGGGAGTATACATTTAATGGAAAGACACTGAAGAGTGTGGATGCATAGGGAGACCCAGGGGTTCAAATACATAATTCCATGAAAGTGTGAGTACAGGTAAATAAAGTCATAAAAAAGGCTAATAGAATCTTGGATTTTATAAATTTGGCCATTGAGTACAAGAGTAAAGAAGTAATGAAGAATTTATACAAAATGTTGGCTAAGCCACAACTGTGCAGTCTTGGGTGCCCCGTTATAAAAAGGACATTAAAGCCATAACGTGCGTACCGTGTTGGTTCATCAGGATGATGTTTAGGATAGGAACCTATAATTATGAGGAGAGACCTAAGCTACTGAGAATATTTCCACTGGAACAGAGAAGGCTACTTAATAGAGGTTATTAAAATTATGAAGAGTTTTGTTGAAGCCAATAGAGAAAGACTCTTTCCTCTGATTGTGGAGCCAATAATAAGGAGGTCAACAATTTAAAATTGTCACCAAGTAAGGTTAGGAAAAATTTGTTTACACATTAGATTGCTGGAGCAAGGAATGCTTTACCACAGGGATTGATTGGGACAGAGGCCATTGCTTACTTTAAGAGAAAATTAGGTAAATATTTTAAGCTGAGAATGATACAGGGTTATGGGAAAAGGCGGGTGTGGTGGGATTAGTCTAGCAAAGATCTAGTACAGACAGGATGGGCTGAATGCCTTCCTTTTGTGCAGTAAACTTCTATGGTTTATTTTTACGTAGGTAACTGAGGCAACGAACACCTCTATCCAGAGACTAATTGATGCATATTTCCCTATTTTAATTTTGAAATACCTCTCAAACATTTTGGAAGTCTGCAACATTTTTTTGATCTTCAGTAATGAATCTGGCTGCCGAACACAGATGGCTGGAGCCAGGTCTGATATGAACAGGTGCTTATTTCCTGCTTGACAAAGCCAAATTGAAAATAATCACCAGCAAAATTGAAAAAAATGATTTGAAAAACAGGGCAGGAAAGACTACGGGGATTAGATTCCACTCCCACTGCCAAAACAAGGACAGAGTACAAATCATAATCTGCTGCTGACTCACGCTCCTGACCCCACCGGAGAATCTTAGGTGATGGTCGGTCGGGGGGGGGAGGGGGGGGTCAAATAATTTAAATAAACCGACGCCAGTATGAAAGAAAGGACTTGTATTTATAAAGCGCTCATCACGACCTAAGGACGTCCCAGAGTGCACTACAGCCAATGAAGTACTCTTGAAGTATAGTCACTGTTGTAATGTCTTCCACCCTCCGTAAACTTGAGCTCACCCAAAACTCTGCTGCCTGTATCCTAACTCGCACCAAGTCCCATTCACCCATCATCCCTGTGCTCGCTTACTTAAATTGGCTCCGGGTCGTGCAACGCCTCGATTTTCAAATCCCTCCATAGCCTCGTCCCCTCCCTATGTCTGTAACCTCCTTCAGCCCTACAACCCTCTGAGATCTCTGCGCCCCTCCAATTCTGACCTCTTGGTGGCCGTGCCTTCAGCTGCTGAGGCCCTAAGCTCTGGAATTCCCTCCCTAAACCTCTCTACCTGTCCCTGCTCCTTTAAGACGCTCCTTAAAACCTATATCTTTGATCAAGCTTTTGGTCACCTCTCCTAATATCTCCTTATGTGGTTCAGTTGTCAAATTTTGTTTGATAACGCTCCTGTGAAGCGCTTTGGGAAGTTTTACTACTTTAAAGGTGCTATATAAATGTAAATTGTTGTTGTTGTTATTAATGTAGGAAACGCAGCAGCCAATTTGAACACAAATAGGTCCTACAAACAGCAATGTCATAATGACCAGATAGTCTGTTTTTTAGTGTTGTTGGTTGAGGACTAAATATTGGCCATCTTAGATGTCTGTTTGCAGGGGATGAGGAAGATACTGGCCTGAAGTTTCAGCTTTGGGCGCAATTGGCATTTGGGCCCAAATTGCACCCAGAAATTGTGCTGACGAATTTTGCGTTGAATTTCTGTTAAAATGCATTAACATAATCACAAACGTAAAATATCTGCCATGAATGAATGCAATTTGGCAGCTTAACAGAGCGTAATCGTTTATTTTTCAGCAATAAAAGATATTCATTGATGTATTTAAGAGATGTATTTAAGAGTTTTATTAATACAGCTGAAAATGGGTTTATCACTAAAAATAAGGATTTTTAATGGGAGTGTTTAGTCCTCCATCTGTGAGTAACCTGATTTTAAATCGCTGAAAATGACTCAAAAAAACTATACTGAAGCATTTACTATTTTCCTTGGTGTACTCTAGTCAACTTCTTAGTAAATTAATGGGCTGGAAATTGCTCACATTGGCGTGACAATATTCGCAGCAGCTCCTGTGAATAAAATGTATGAATTTACTTACCATGGATCCATAGCGTAGACTTGCGTGATTTTGAAGCTTTGAAAAAGATCGCGACATCAGCCCAGCCTCTGAACAGCGTGGGTTGATTCACGTGGGAAATGTCTGTGGGAATGGAAGCCCTGCCCACAAGCAGGCAAGTAGAAATCATCCATTTCAAGTGAACTTCTGTGTGCCAGTATAAACAAAAATTTAACATATATTTTTATAAAAAGCCAAGCAAATGATTTAATTTAATGAAACAGGCAGAAGTTAAAAGTAAAAAAAAAAAATTTTTAATTTTTAAATTATTTTTTTAATGATCAAAAAATATTAAAATAAGAGTAATATGAGAGTCCACATTAATAAAATTACATTTTTAGCTTTTTTGCAGTCGTTAGGAGTCATTGCACTTTTAAAAAGTAGTCTAGAGCTGGTATTTTTCAGGATACCTTTTGGTGGCGTATGTATCTACGTTCCAGCTGGGCAGATGGGTAAGTTTGCGATTTTTGAATGATTTCAGTGCTTGAAGTGTATCATGCCCCTTTAATTCGCAGCTGTCAAACTGCTGGCAAACCAATGGGAGCAAGTTCATGATTTCTGGGTTTTAGTGTACATTTTTTTTTATTCGTTCATGACATGTAGGCTTCGCTGGCAAGGCCAGCATTTATTGCCCATCCCTAATTGCCTTTGAGAAGGTGGTGGTGAGCCGCCTTCTTGAACCGCTGCAGTCCGTGTGGTGAAGGTTCTCCCACAGTGCTGTTAGGTAGGGAGTTCCAGGATTTTGACCCAGCGACGATGAAGGAACAGCGATATATTTCCAAGTCAGGATGGTGTGTGACTTGGAGGGGAGCGTGCAGGTGGTATTGTTCCCATGTGCCTGCTGCCCTTGTCCTTCTAGGTGGTAGAGGCCGCGGGTTTGGGAGGTGCTGTCGAAGAAGCCCTGGCGAGTTGCTGCAGTGCATCCTGTGGATGGTACACACTGCAGCCACTGTGCGCCGGTAGTGAGGGGAGTGAATGTTTAGGGTGGTGGATGGGATACCAATCAAATGGGTTGCTTTGTCCTGGATGGTGTCGAGCTTCTTGAGTGTTGTTGGAGCTGCACTCATGCAGGCAAGTGGAGAGTATTCCATCACACTCCTGACTTGTGCCTTATAGATGGTGGAAAGGCTTTGGGGAGTCAGGAGGTGAGACACTCGCTGCAGAATAGCCAGCCTCCGACCTGTTTAGGGTGGTGGTGGTTGATACACACGTGCGCATTCACCAACTTGCTTCCTGGATTCGCCGGCGGAGAGACAGCCATTATGGAACGGTATCCGGCAGCGAGCGATTTCTGGCTCAATATTTTTTAATATTTAAAAACGTTGAAACTGAGCCTACTTGCGCCTAAGAAAATGATTTTAAAGCCCTCCTCGAAGGGCCGCCGGTGGCGCAATTGGCGGAAATTCGCCATCCCCGTTGTTTCGATCGGGGGCGTGGCCAATTTTGTCAGCAGGGTCAGCTTCAACCTGATTTTTTTTTAGCCAGCGCTAAACATCACGGAAACTCAAATTACCCTGGGCGCAAACTACGCCGAGTATAAATCGAAATTCCGCAATGTTTTTGCGTTGATTCGGCCGCATTGCGCTGAAAAAGCCAGCGCAATCTAGCGGGAGCTCGGGACCCTGGTGTTTAAAAGTGGCCTGGGGCTGAAGCTGTCTGTCCTGTTTAACCAGGAGAGAGCCATTGATATATCGCCCACTTTATGAAAGGGACGATTTAAAAACCCAATGGCGTGAATTTCTGCAGCCTTCCATGCCAAAACACCACTGTGAGACCCACTTATACCCCTCCATGGGCCTGGACACTGGTACCTTGCCAGCATCCAGGTCGCTCACAGGAAAAGAGGCGGCAGCATTGGGAATTCCCGCAGCCGATGCTATCGCACCGACCACACCTCCTTCTGCCCCTACCCCCAGCGAGAATTCCCAAAGTGACATATTCAGAGTGGAAACTCGATAGGGGTAATTTTAACGCCCCCCCCACACAACCACGGACAGCCAGGACAGTGGTGGAGGGGAGGGTGGTTAAATTGTTTAATATCTGAAACCTGACCCCAACCCGCCTTGAACGCACCTACTTCCAGTTTAACCAGGGGCGGTTTGGGGGTCAGGCGAGTAACCCACTCTCGAGAGGCGGGTCGATAATTATAATATGTTAATGAGGCTCCGTGCCTCAGATTTTGTCAGCCATTTAGATTTAACGCCTCCACCACGGGTTTCCCGGGCTTGGGAAACTCGGCAGTTAAAGGGAGGCAAGAACTGCTGGATCCAGCAGGTAAGTGCTTTTCCAGCACTGCTTGTGGGCCAGGAAGAGCAGGAGTGCCTCCCCCCGCCCCCCCAAGTTAACCTGCTGTCCTAGCTGTCCTCGGTGGGGGGGGTTTAAAATTACCCCCATCGACTCTCCACTCTGATTATGTCACTTTGTGAATGATCGCTGGTGGTAGGGGCAGCCAACTGATGGGCTCATGTCCAGTATCGGCTGCGGGAATTCCCAATGCTGCCGCCTCTTTTCCTGTGAGCGACCTGGATGCTGGCAAGGTACCAGTGTCCAAGCCCATGAAGGGGTACAAGTGGGTCTCACAGTGGTGTTTTGGCATGCCAACACCCGTGTGATCCGATCTCTCCCCTCGGCAATCTTTACACCCCTTCCGCAATCCAATCGCTTCCCCCAGTGATCTTCAAAGACGCCTGCGAACCAATCTCACCCCCCACCATCTTCAGATGCCCGCCCCCCGCCCCCCCCGTGATCCAATCTCTCCCCCCTGCAATCTTCAGACTCCTCCCATGATCCAATCTCTCCTCACTGTGATCTGCAGAGATCCCTGCAATCCAAACTCGCCCCCCTGCAATCTTCAGAGCACCCCGCAAACCGATCTCACCCCCCGCAATCTTCAGACCCCTCCCGTGATCCGATCTCTCCCCCCAGTGATCTTCAGAGACACCTGCGAACTGATCTCACCCCCCCTCGCGATCTTCAGATGCCCCCCACCCCCCGTGATCCGATCTTTCCCCACCGTGATCTTCAGACCACTCCACGATCCGATCTCACCCACCACCCCACCACCCCCACCGCGATCCCTCCCCCCACCCCGCCATCTCTCTCCTCCACCCTTCCCGGCGATCTCTTCCTCCCTCCGCTCCAGTCCCTGAATGCGGCCTAGTACAGCAGGCTTTCCCGCCCGGCAGCCAGCCAACCTCTGAATCTGGCTGGCTTCTGGACTGGAAACTGAGTAAAAAAATTCTAATGAGGTCCTGCAGTGAAATTCAGCAGGACCTCCACCTTTCCCATGTGGGAATGAAAATGGGCTGCTCCGGGAAATTATATAATGTTGTAGTGTTATATGGATGATGACATGATGATATGACAAGTGTATGATCAATGGTGCTACAAGCTATTTTTACTATGTGCGTAATTGTATGGCCAATTCCGAAGTTGGAATTAAGCCAGGGACCACACAAGCTCAGACCCAATTGTTTATTTAAAAGCTCAGCTAGCGTCTATAACAGCTGGAGTATGGGCACCCACGATTCGGGAGGTAGGCTTCACTAGACATTTCAAGATAGTTCCAGCTCTGGTTATGTGAAATGCATAGATTATAGATCAGAAAGGCTAAAGATAGCTTAATTTCTATAACTGGAACTGTTAGCATTGACCTGATATCTTTATAATGTCAGTGTTGTACTGCTTCCACATTCTAGAGTTTTATTTCTGCTCAGTCAATTTTCAGTTCACTCCAGCTTGTGAACAGATGCAGTCCAAACTGTGACAAGCTCAAGGAAGCCAGTGTTTAGTGCAGCACTATGTGATTAAAACAAATGGCACCTTCTGAACAGCAGGTTTTCATCCTTAGGATGGGATTGTGCTTTGTTTCCCAGTTTAAACACACATCAGTTAATTAGTCTTAACTCTAATTAGTCTCGAGCTTGCATTTCTCCTTTATACACTGGAAGTAATAACACAGGGGCATTGACAGCAATGGGAGAATATGCCAACCAGCACAAGTCAAAATCCATTAACAGCTGTCAAGGAAGATTGAAACTGTGAACACAGCAGAAGGAAACACCGTTTTGCATTTTCCATTGCTATCTTTTATTTCTCATTACTTGCTGATCTCTTCTTTTTCTGTGGTTTTCTGTTAAATGATACTTTTTGTGATGTGGAGATGCCGGTGATGGACTGGGGTGGACAAATGTAAGGAATCTTACAACACCAGGTTATAGTCCAACAATTTTATTTTAAGATCACAAGCTTTCGGAGATTACCTCCTTCGTCAGGAATCTCCTTATTCACTACTCACCTGACGAAGGAGATAATCTCCGAAAGCTTGTGATTTTAAAATAAAATTGTTGGACTATAACCTGGTGTTGTAAGATTCAATACTTTTTATAACCTTGGTCTATCATTGTTATCCTACTTGCTTATATCAAAATGTCCCATTACCATTCTTCTCACATGATTTCAATTCTTTCCCCCTCCACTCTCTCCATTTTCTCCTATCCCCTGCAGAAGGTTTTGATGTGGTTCCACAGATGTCAGCCATTATCTGGTACTTTGCCCAAGTCACCATTCTTTACGTGAAAGTCTAGATAGGGAGACCTAAGAATTTTCTCTGATCTGTTTTGTTACTCATAACTAGGCCTAGCAAAGCCTTTATCCTTGGAGAATTGTAAACAATTTTACAACACCAAGTTATAGTCCAACAAATTTATTTTAAATTCCACAAGCTTTTGGAGGCTTCCTCCTTCCTCAGGTGAACGGTGTGGAAATGACATTTTCGAATCCTTCGCATTTGAAAATCACAGAACAATGCCTGGTGATGACTGCCCGTCGCCAAGGCAATCACAGTGAGCAGACAGAAAGGTGTCATAATCCTTGGAGGCATAAGAACATACTGGATTATAGATAAGAAAAACTAAAGACAGGTTAATGTGTGGCTGAAGCAATGGTGCAGGAGGGAGGGCTTCAGATTCCTGGGGCATTGGGACCAGTTTTGGGGCAGGAGGGGTCTGTTCAAGATCGACCGGTTGCACCTTAACAGAGCTGGGACCAATGTCCTCACAGGGAAGTTAACTATTGCTGTGGGGGAGGGTTTCATTTAATTTGGCAGGGGGATGGGCACCAGGATGAAACATTAGAAAGAAGAAACAAGATGTATAGAGGACTGAGAGGGACAAATAGCACTACAGTAAAGAATAGTTCAGAAATAGGAGGGATCAGACAGGGGGAAAATGCAAGGCAGTCTAAGATGAGATTTGAGTGCATGTGTGTAAATGCACTTAACGTGGTAAATAAGGCTGGTGAGCTGCAGGCTCAAGTCGCCACATGGGACTATGATATAGTGGCAATAACAGAGACCTGGCTCAAAGAAGGGGACAATTGGGTACTTAATATTCCTGGCTACAAGGTATTCAGGAAATATAGGGGAGGAAAGAAAGGAGGGGTTGGCAGTATTTATCAAAGAAACTATTGCAGCACTGGAAGGGGATGATGTAGTTGAGGGGTCAAAGACAGAAACTATTTGGTTAGAATTAAGGAACAATAGAGGAGCTATTACGCTACTGGGTGTATCGGCCACCAAATAGTGGGAAGGAGATAGAGGAGAACATTTGCAGACAAATTACAGAAAGATGCAAGAACTATACAGTAGTGATAACGGGAAACTTCAATTATCCCGATATAGATTGGGATAGTAACAATGTAAACGGCAAAGAGGGGGAGGAATTCCTAAAATGTGTTCAAGAGAACTTTCTGGAACAGTGTGTTTCCAGCCCAACCAAGAATGAAACATTGCTGGATCTAGTAATCCAGATCTGGATCTGGAATGAAATGGGGCATGGAGCATGTTTCAGTGGAGAACAGTGATCATAATATCATTAGGTTTGGAATAATTATGGAAAAGGAAAATGAACAATCAAATGTGAAAATGCTTAACGGAAAGAGGGCAAATTTCAGTGATTTGAAAAGGGATCTTGCCCAGGTGGATTGGAAACAAAAATTGGTATTCGAAACAGTAATTGAACAATGGGAGGCCTTCAAGGAGGAGTTGGTCTGGGTACAGAGTAAACACAATCCCTACGAGGGGGAAAGGAAGGGCATCCAAAGCTCAAGTCCCTGGATGACTAAAGATATAGAGATTAAAATGAATCAGAAAAAAAGGCTTATGACAAATGTAAGGTTCATAATACGGTAGAGAACCAGGCTGAATACAGAAAATACAGAGGAGATCTAAAAAAGGGAATAAGAGGGGCAAAAAGAGAGTATGAGAATAGACTAACATAAAAATGAACCCAAAAGACTTTGATAAATATATAAATAGTGAAAGTGTAGTCAAAGGAAGCATGGGGCTGATTAGGGACAACAAAGGAGATATTCTTGTGGAGGCAGGGGGCATGGTTGAGGCACTAAATAAATACTTCATATCCATCTTCACTAGAGAAGAGGATGCTGCCATTGTAACGGTAAAGGAGGGGGTAGTAGTGAAATTGGATGGGATAAAAATAGATAAAGAGCAGGTACTTAAAAGATTGGCAGTACTCAAAGTAAAAAAATCACCCGGTCTAGATGGGATGCATCCTAGGTTACTGAGGGAAGTAAGGGTGAAAATTGCAGCGGCTCTGGCCACAATCTTCCAATCCTCCTTAGATATGGGCACGGTGATGGAAAACTGGAGGATTGTGAATGTTACACCCCCGTTCAAAAAAGGGGAGAATGATGAATCCGATAATTACAGGCCAGTCAATCTAACGTCAGTGGTGGGGAAACTTTTAGAGACAATAATCTGGGACAAAATAAATTGGCACTTGGAAAAGTATGGGCTAATAAATGAAAGTCAGCACGGATTTGTTAAAGGAAAATCATTTTTGACTAATTTGATTGAGTTCTTTGATAAAGTAATGGAGAAGGTTAATGAGGGTAGTGTGGTTGATGTTGTGTATATGGACTTTCAAAAGGCATTTAATAAACTACCACGTAATAGACTTGTTAGCAAAATTAAAGGGACAGTGGCAGCGTGGATACTAAATTGGCTAAGGGACAGAAAGCAGAGAGTAGTTGTTTTTCAGACTGGAGGGAAGTATACAGTGGTGTTCCCCAGGGGTCGGTATTAGGGCCACTGCTCTTATTGATATATATTAATGACTTGGACTTGGGTATAGAGGATATAATTTCAAGTTTCCAGAAGAAACGAGACTTGGAAATGTAGTAAACAATGTGGAGGATAGTAACAGACTTTAGGAGGGCATAGACAGACTGGTGAAATGGGCAGACACATGGCAGATGAAATTTAATGCAGAGAAGTGTGAAATGATGCATTTTGGTAGGAAGAATGAGGAGAGGCAATATAAACTAAATGGTACATTTTTAAAGGGGTGCAGCAACAGAGAGACCTGGAGATGCACATACACAAATCTTTGAAGGTGGCAGGACAAGTTGAGAAGGCTGTTAAAAAAGCATATGGGATCCTGGGCTTTATTAATAGAGGCATAGAATACAAAAGCAAGGCAGTTATGCAAAACCTTTATAAAACACTGGTTAGGCCTCAGCTGGAGTATTGTGTTCAATTCTGAGCACTGCACTTTAGGAAGGATGTCAAGGCCTTAGAGATGGTGCAGAAGAGATTTACTAGAATGGTACCAGGAATGAGGGACTTCAGTTATGTGAAGAGAATGGAAAAGCTGGGGTTGGTCTCCTTAGAACAGAGAAGGTTAAAGGGAGATTCGATAGAGGTGCTGAAAATCATGAATTGTTTTGACAAAGTAAATAAGGAGAAACTGTTTCCAGTGGTAGAAGGGTCGAAACCAGAGGACACAGATTTAAGGTAATCAGCGAAAGAGCCAGAGGCGACATGAGGAAACATTTCTTTATGCAGCGAGTTGTAATGATCCGGAATGCACTGCCTGAAAGGGTGGTGGAAGCAGATTCAATAGTAACTTTCAAAAGGGAATTGAATAAATATTTGAAGGGAAAAAATTTACAAGGCTATGGGGAAAGAGCAGGGGAATGGGACTAATTGGATAGCTCTTTCAAAGTGCCGGCACAGACACGATGGGTTGAATGGCCTCCTCCTGTGCTGTATGATATGCTATTCTATGATACTATGATACTGCTTGAGGAATGAATCTTGGTTTACTTCCACCCAGTCCTGATCAATGAATGGGTAATTAAAATCATCTAGAAAACTAATTTTGTTATTCCTATTCATCTCCCTGATCTGTGTACAGATTTCCTCTTCCTTTCCTCCCACACAATTAAGGCATCTTTAGTACAACCCCGCTAATGAAATAATCCCTTCTTTAAATCTTTGATCTCTATCCATATTGATTCTATCTGAGCCTCTTTTTTATGTGCATCAGTCCTTTTTCCAGCATTCTGTCCCTCCTAAAAATATTACAACCCAGTGGGCTAGAAATTCGGCCGTGTAGTGCCCGTTGTATAGACGTTACGCGGTCTCCTGAAGTTCCAAAATGGTGTCCGGAATACATGTGCATACTTCTAGCGTGATGTGCGCCAGACGCCATCTTGGTAAAGGGGTTCGCGTAGGCGCAGATAACGAACACCGACTGCATGTAAAGTGAGGAGAATATGCATTAGATTAGTGTGCAATGCTGATCTAAAGGGATAGACACCATTTTGGTACTTAATGCTGCAGCCAACGCACTGTCTTAACCACGACCAGCTAAACATGTCGTAGACGGCCTGGAGGACACCCCACCTGCGCTATTTAAAAGGGCCATGCAGGATTCACAGGTTAGTTGCTGGATTATTGCTTCTGGCTGCTGATGCAGTTGTACCTGTGGTTGGAAGACTCCTATACTTGAATAGTAGGACAAAGGGACATCGCCTAATATTTAGAGCCAGGACTTGCAGGAGTGAAGTTAGGAAACGCCACTACACGCAAAGGGTGGGAGAAGTTTGGAACGTTCTTCCGCAAATGGCAGTTGGTGCTAGCTCAGTTGTTCATTTTAAGTCTGAGATTGATGGATTTCTGTTAAGCAAGGGCATTAAGGGATATGGGGCTAAGGCGAGTATATGGGCTTAGGTCACAGATTAACTATGATCGCATTGAATGGCGGAACAGACTCTGCCACTTGCCACCTCCTATTATGCGCCACCTTCTCCTGCAAGAAAGCGGGACGTATGTCGGTGAGTGTCCTGCAGGATGTTTGGGTAATGTGTCTGTCATGGTTGAATAGCTGCCAGTGTGTGTGACCAATGAGTCGTGGGCGTACGGCTTGAAACAGTGGTAATGTATGAGAGTTGGAGCACGCATCTGATTGGAAGAGTTGAGTACTGATTGAAAGAGTTTGTTGGTATGTGGGTGATGGGGGGTGTAGTGCGTGGAGCAGTGGATGCGGCTAATGTTGCAGTTGGTAGGAGATGCCACTTTACAGTTGACCTCACTCACCTTGACCACTCATGTCAAAGCATTGAACTTCTTCCTGCACTGCATCCGTGTTCGTGGTGCTATGTGCCTGGCATTGACTTAGTCCCCTACTGCCTCCCACTGCCTCTTGAGCATATCTTTGCAGGGCCTCTTGCCTCCTGCAGATATAGGATGCCCCTTCTTTTCTCCACCTCTTGCACCAAAGTCTCCAGTGCATTAGCAGAGAACCTTGGTGCATGCACTCTCGCAGGCCTGGTACAAACTCAGATCGGCAGATTGGCGAGGTCTGACATGTGGATTGGAGGATGTGGGATTTCGTGGTGCGCAACCTTTATTCAATGTTTTAATATAACTCAACAATTTGTAAACATAGAGACGGGACCTGCATCTGTGTTGTACATGTGTGATGTCTGATCTCCGTTCAGACTCCGTGTAAACCCGTATCTTATATTTTACACTGATATATATATATGGTGCAGCCTGCCTTTAAGAAGTGCAGACTGCCTTTAAGGGGTGCAGGCTGCCTTTAAGAGGTGCGAGTAACTCACGTGATATTTGGGCCCCTCTCTTGGTGAGAAGTGCCGAAGCTGGAGAGAACGTTGTAACTATGGCTCGATGCTGTGCTTCAGTCAGGTAAATGAGGAGGCAGCACAAATCTAACGTGCTGCCTGTGTTGGGACCACTGGGCGTGGGCTAATTGCACACCTTGACTCGGGCCTTATCCAATTTAACCCCCAATATGTTTATTTTCCACTCCTGCCCAGTTTGCAGCCAGGTTTCTGGTAGTGCTATTAAATCTATATCTTCCTGTGACATCATTGCTTCTAATTACCCCAGTTTATTTCTGAAACTCTGAGCATAATAATATATGCACTTTATCTATTTTTGTTCATATTTAAAGATACTCTTTTCCTTTGACTTTTATGTCCAAGTTAACACCCTGGCCTTTATTTCAGTCTTTTCACTGCTTATAACTGATCAAATTGACGTTTTTCTTCTACTCTCTTTATTCCTTCTGCATGCAATCCTTTTCTATTTATATATTTACCTAATCTATTTTTACCTTCTCTGTATTCTCTTTCTCATTACTTTTATTTTCCTTGAATCCCTCCCCACTTCTTCCCCATTTTAAATTAATCTTCACTTCCTTATTTATCCATTTTGCCAGTTCATTAGCTCCTTTCCTCTTCAGATATAGCCCATCATTGCAGAATAGCTTCCATCTTCCCCAGAACCGGTGCCAATGTCCCAGAAAACAGAAATCATCTTCTTGAAACTACCCCTTTAACAACAAGTTGAGATTCCTTATCATCCTATCCTTCCCTATTCTAGCACATGGCTGGGCGAGTAATCTGGAGATGACCATCCTTGAAGTTCTGCTCCTAAGCCTGCTTCCTAATCTCCTAGACTTCTTTAGCAGGTTTTTAGGCTATTTCTTTCCTATATTGTTGGCTCCCACATGGACCACGATGATGGATTGTTCTCTCTTTCCATTTCCATAATCCTTTCCAGTCTTCCCGAAATGTCTCACCCTAATATCTGGGAGACAACAAAGCATCCAGTACTCTTGGGAAGGACTGCAGAAAATAGTGTGCACCCTTCAATTGAGTCTGCTATTGCTACCACATTCCTAATTGAATTGCTAATCCCCTCTTTGAGCCATCTCATATTTTCGGATGCCCTTATAATCCATTTGATGGTCCTGTGCAGAGTCCTCATCCTCCCTACACAGAGCCAGTACTTCAAACTTGATAGAGAGGGTAATTTTCTCTGGGTAAGTTTCCACTCTAGCCTGTCTCTCCTCACTTCCCCTGACTCGTGGATTGTACCACTCCTTCCTCTACCACAGCCAGCACCCCATCTCTCAGTGGTAAGTTCCACACTGGGCAGCGAATGAACCAGCTGAGGTAGCAGAAAAGCAATATGATGTCATTCCAACTGTCGCCAACTCCAGGGATCACAGTAATCAAACTTTAATTCAATAGAACCTTTCTTAAAATATGAAAGAAATTGTCCATATATCAATAATAACAGCTGGCTTGGGTTATGAAACGGTAATGCAATCTTTGCATTTAGATGACTTTATAAATCACTTGACCTCTGAGGTTTCTGATATAATTGGAAACCCTAGGTTACATTACAGCCCAGTAACACACTCCAAGCCAGCCGTTATTCTACAAGACTTCTTTACATTGTAATTGTAAATTGAGAAATTACAATTGTAATTCAAAATTAACTTCAGTGTCAGTCTGTATTTTTTTTGTTTAAACTTTTAATTTTCCTGGTAGATCATTTTTAATTCAGATTAATGTGATCTAAAGTGGAATTAATGAGTGGTGGAAATAAAGTAAAAATCTTATTTTATTTTGGATCAGAGCTCCATGACCTTGGTACTGATCAAGGCACTGCTTATATTTCAGGCTCCACTTTTATTTAAGAGCAACTGTGATGATTCCTGGGCAGAGATCCAAGACTTCTGAGGATAGACTTAGAGTGCTTAAACTATTCTCTTTACAGTAAAGTAGGTTAAGGGGAGGAGATGTGATATAAGCATTTAAAATACAAAGGATTTACTGAATGAAAATAGGTGCAGTCTACATACTGGATGTAGGACATAAAGCATGTCGCCATAACAGCAGAATTTGGAAGAAAAAGACCTAGCAAAGAACTTTAGGGCAATTTTATCACTCAAGGGGATTATTAATACAGAGAATAAAAATTGCTACCTAATATCTGTGATACAATAACTTGTTCTTCATTTTAGATACATCACTTAGCTTCATTTTAAACAATCTGGACTTACCATACTGTGTCAGATAATACAAGTGCATAGGAACATGTGAAAATATAGGAGAAGAAATAGTTATTGATTTAATAAAGGGGGAGGATGAGTTTTTGTTGCGAGAGAGTGCAATGGTGTGAAAGGAAACACTGATATCATACCATAGGTTATGATATATGATAGGAAAAGTAAATTTATGGTATGGGGATTTTTTTTGAAGAATTGAAATTAGAAATGAGAGGAACTGGGGCAGAGAATAGAATAGATATGTTTGTATACAAAAATAATCCAATGCACCGATTGTGGAGAAACCATTTCCTGGAATTTATTTCCATATCATAGAAGCATAGAAGGGCTTCAGCCATTCGGTCCATCGAGCCCTCTTTGTAAGAGCATTCCCGTTAGTCCGATTCCCCCGCTCTTTCCCCATAGCCCTGCAATTTTTTTCCCTACAAGTATTTATCCAATTCCTTTTTGAAAGCCATGATTGAATCTGCTTCCACCACCCTTTCAGGCAGCACATTCCAGATCATAACTACTAGCTGCGTAAAAATGTTTTTCCTCATGTCGCCTTTGGTTCTTTTGCCAATCACCTTAAATCTGTCTGATTGGCAAAAGAACCCAAAGGCGTCATGAAGACATATGTTCTCACCGAGCTGTAGCACCTGCCACAGTAATGTAGTGCCGCATTGTTTTAAGCTGAACTGAAGTGCACTATTTCAAAGGAGATGCAAGCTCATAGCTGGATTTTTCTAACCACTATTGTTCACTGAAAATGAAAAGGTATAAGTTATAGCATCACCAACCCTACCATGCTCACTGCTGTATTACTGTAACGTACCTTAGGCCTATATATGACAAAAAATCTTCATTGATCTTTTGAGGGCTGATCGGCCACTCCCAATGAGGATTGACCCTTGCAGGGAGTATTGGTCAGGAAATCGTAGAGCCACACACCCCACTTTCTGATCATTTCATATAACACAAGCCCATGATTTTCCAACGAGCATTCACTGTATGCACCCGATCAAGAAATCATCCCTATATTTCTCTGACAAATCAACTGGTAACAATGTTGAAACAGTAGCAGCACAATATTTAAAAAACACAAATCATTTCAGAACAGCTGGATTTCAGGGTGTAGTTGTACTTGACGATCTGCCTGAGAATGGGAGATGCCGAGCACAAAGTGCAGCTGACAATGACTTAGTTATACTGCAGGCTGCGCTTGGCTGTGAATCGCGATCTTACAGGTACAATCAGAGCTCCACTCCCCCAGTAGCTGCTGATAAATGTTTAGGAGAGAGTGGGTGGGATTTTCCGCTTTCTCATAATATGAAACAGACTCCGCCACATGTTCCTTAGAAGCTCAGAATGCCTGGCTTCACACAGCACTGGTCCTATACTCCACACATTACTAAACCCAGGGGTGTGAGATTGGCTATGCCTGTGCAAGCACATTTTCCAACAAAAGTCGCTGGATGGTAATTGGAAACTGTAGAGTTCCCTGATTTTTTTCTGTTTCCCCTTCTCAGATGTCCAGAGGCAGCTAGGTAATTGTAACACCAAAAGTGCGGCCAGATCTGGTAATTCAGCACAAACCAGAGATGGAACTTGAGGGCAGATTTCCATCATTGGTTGCACCTATCAGGAAATTGTGAACCTCCAGCCTGTCATTTTTCATCCACTAAAATGAATGGATAGAAAATCATTATCTGGGAGTTCATAGTTTTCCAATGTACACTCTCGACATGAGCTGGGCATGCCGAAGCAAGAAGTCTCCCCTTTGGTTTCTGATTGAAACGCTGTTTGACTTCACTCTGGATTATGTTACTACTTTCTCACCAATGCACACTTGAAACCACTTCACATCAACATTAAAATGGGAGTATAACTGTAGATACTTCGGGAAGGGAAAAGAATCCCAGTATTTTCCATTAAATATAACAATCTGATACAATTGCGCATGAAATTCTGTTGGTGTATTTTTGAGCATCATTTTGTACAGGTAATCACAGCAAGCTGAGAATTATATCCTTCACACCATAAGTTGTGGCCCATAAATTACACAAGCAACGTTGATCACAACACTTGGTCGAAGTTTAGCAAGAAGCTTTGGTCAACAGATCTGCTTTATTTGGGACCTGTAAACAAAGGGAAGAAGGGAGTCATGGGAGGCTATAGAAGTGTGATGGAAGCATCCACGTGAAAATAAATGATAGAGAACACGTATCAAAGGATTAAATTCTTTTCAGCAAATGTTCTTCAAGTGGAACTAATTGAAGACCACACATAAAAACTGAAGTAAATGCTCTCTACCCCTTTCCTCCTGAAACAATGGAGGGTATGCAGAATGTTTGGCAATACTTTTAACAGCTCTGGTAAGTTTTCCATCAATTTCTCTGTGCTTAATAAAATATTATAGAACTTTTTCAAATGTAATGAATACAGTGTTTGAAAAGTTATATGGCTTTGTACAATCTATGTCTATCTGTATCATCTTCACAATTTTATTCATTGTATAGCTCTACTGAAGCTCCTGGCTTAGCCCCTAGGTGCACATCACTGACACCATCTGTACTGCAAACACAAATCTCAAGCACTGACATAGCTACTATATCAGCTTTTGTATAAACATTTATTTGATGTCCTACACATAAGTGGTGCAGAGGAAGTAGCATTACCAGTTGAGGAAGTGGAACAAAATGACCCATTGCAAGTCAAAGGCGTCTGATCAGAAGAATATGAATAGAGATGTTGGTCAGCAAGCTTTCAAAGCAGGAATATTAAAGCGCCAACAGAATATTCACAAGGCAGTGCAGCATTTTGAGCATTCTGTGGATCAAAGCTTGGATGGTCTTGAATAATCCTTCTTTGATCTGCATGGGATGTTGCAGTCCAGAATGGGTTCAATACAATCCATTATGGGGGATAATTTAAACACCATTGTGGTTGCTGAACAATCCTCTGTGAGTCATGGAGTGAGTGACATGGTTTCAGCTCTGATGAAAAGCCTGCTAACATCAGAGCAGAACAGCATCTATTGGTAAGGAAAGATTGGACCGCTTTTAGCCAGCTAGATGACTTACAACACACGGAAACCACACTAGAATAAGATCTATGGTGTGAGCCATGGCTCAATGGGTAGCACTCTCGCCTCTAAGTCAGAAGGTTGTGGATTCAAGTTCCACTCCAAAGACTTGAGCACATAATCTAGGCCAACACTTCAGTGCAACACCAAGGGAGTGCTGCACTGTCGGAGGTGCCATCTTTCAGTTGAGATGTTAAACCGAGGCCCCGTCTGCCCTCTCAGGTGGATGTAAAAGATCCCATGGCACTTTTTCAAAGAAGAGCAGGGGAGTTATCCATATTGTCCTGGCCAATATTTATCCCTCAACCATTTTATCCACTAAAACAAATGATCTGCTCATTATCACATTGCTGTTTGTGGCACCTTGCTGTGCGCAAATTGCCTGCCACATTTCCTACATTACAACAGTGACTGCACTTCAGAAGTGCTTCATGGGCTGTAAAGCACTATGGGACATTCTGAGGTCATGAAAGGTGCTATATGAATGCAAGTATTTCTTTTCCATAAATGGATAAGTAGTTCAAATGTAATATCCACAGAAGCAAACTCAGTCCTTCATCCATATTGTTCTAAGCATTCCATGCTATGAGGCACATCAATTATCTAATGCTTCTTCTGCATCTGATGTCCACTCCCCACCAATTGAGCATTCATCTGTTGATGTAACTCCTTCCCCAGCTGTTATACTGGGGTGTCACATGGGTCATAATCTTCAATTAGTGGGCACTCAATGAAAAGTTGTTTCAGGGTTAAAGGGAGCACAAAAACACTAAACAAAGATTAAGTACATTCATACTGTTGAGAAATATGCCTCTTTCGCCAGAAATTTCCAAGTCGATTCTCCCAATCTACTGCCGTAAGTTCAGCAAAAGATCAGCAGACCCCTGGAGAAATGGCTTTAATGGCCAAAGTTGGTAATTTATGCCATTTCTCCAGGGTATCTTCTAATCTTCCATCAAATTTACGGTGGGAGATCAGGAGAACCCCAGTGGAAATTCTCCATCATTGTATTTACGTTCCACTGCTGTTCAAGGGTTTCTTGAGCGGGCATCAACCAAGGGTGTAAATAATCAACTGGGCAGAGAATTCAGGGAAAAGTCAGGTGGGAATTGCACACCTGTAACTGTGAAATGATATTCAATACATCAAAGATTAACTACATGTTAAACAAGTTCAGTTGTTTTTGATTCCAGCACCGAATTTCCAGAGAGGTCACAGCTCAATGTATGTAGCTGATCACGCCCAACTTTTTTGGATATCAAGCTAATGTTTACAATTTCAACTGTCTTGACAACTGGTTTTCATTACTCTTTCGGCAAAATTTATGAAGTGTGAAGAACACATCATGAAAGCTTCCATAACCTCTCATATACAATTTAAGACAGTGCAATTCCTTCCAGGAGCTTGAAAGAGCCCTCTGGCAAAAAACATTCAGGGCTGGTGTTCCCTTTGTTGCTGCAGAAAAGGCAATGAGATTTATAGGAAACAGTGTCCAAACCTTGAGTAATCAAATCACACATCTTGGTGATGAACTGCCAGCTTAATCTGAATCTCCTTGCACAGTGCTCTTCAAATAAGCCGAGAACGTTGATCCCCATGATATAACTTCCTTCGTCTTGGTAAATAGCCATTCTGAATCACCTCCAACTCCTCTGTGCATGGATCTATTGCACCTCATATTTCCCCTCAGCAGAAATAATTAGGTGTAGCTATCCAAAGCAAATAAATTGTGGTATGGGTAAAAAAGAAGCAGAGATCTCTGTGTGGTTTTTAAAGCCAGCCTGATTGAGCTGTATTTCTGTCATGGTGATGGGGGTTAAAATCAACTTTAGCGGGAGCGCATAACGAGCGATAGCGGATCGGCCGCCCGTTACACACCCCGCCCGATTTTCCTCTTCATTGAAATCAGTGTGAGGTGGTTTCATATTGCAACAATGTTGCAGTTATAGGCCAGAATTTAACAAGGCCCTGCGGCACTGGCAGGGCCTGGCGCACAGCAGGTAGCTTATTGCGGCTGCACTGTTCACGATTTTCCATCCATCTTCACTCACAGTACAAGAGCGGCTTGACTTTGGTGTTAGGGGCTGACCTGACAGTGGAATAAAAGCAAAGTGGAAATCCGCCCTGGAGGAGGGAGTCTCACTCCACTTCACTTCAGAACCAGCTTTGGCCTTAAAGCTCCTGTTCCTGTGTCTGGGTGTTTTGGATTACCTGGAAGCAGCACATAGATGAAAATGGACGGAAAATCGAGCAGGCTCCCTTAAGGCTGCGTGATCCTCCCGACCCAATTTTCCTCTATGCTCCGTGTCCATGTGATCCAATACCCTCAGACATAGGAGCAGGAAAAACTGCCCTGTGCGGGTTTCAGCATCAGCACTAAGAGCTCAATTTTAGGAGGCAATTGCGGGTGCGTTGGGGTCGTGGTGGGGGGGCTCCGAAAATCATGGAAATCCCATTCGGGTTCGGAAGCCGGCTCCAACCCATCAACTTCCGAGTTTCCCAGGGACCCACCTGTGTGCGCGCGGGTGACCCGAAAACGGAAGTCCCGCCGGCTTTAATTGCAGTTAAAGAGTCAATGAGGTACTTAAGGCACTTTACTTGTGACAGGTGAAGTAATTGTAACGATTTTTAACTTACCTGGGTGGCTTGCCCACCGCTTCTGATTCATGTCTGGTCAAACCAGGTGCGAAGGGCTGGATCAGGGAAAAACACCATAGAAGGAAGTGAAAACATGAAGTGAACCTACCTTTGCACCCTGCTCCGATGTCCGATATCTCCCTCTCCGATCTCCCCCTCTTCACCCTCCCCGATGTCCCCTACACCCCCCCCCCGATGTCCCCCTCTTCACCCCCGATCTTTCCCTCTCTCCCCCCCCGATCTTCCCCTCGACCCCCTATCTTCCCCTCTCCCCCTCCGATCTTCTCCTCTCTCCTCCCCGATCTTCCATTCTCCCCCCAGATCTTCCACTCTCCCCCCCATCCCGGTCTTCCATTCCAGTGCCGGATGACGTCTATCTCTCTCTCTTTCTCTCCCCGCCCCCCCCCCCCCGCCTCGCATTGCAGCTCCTGACGGCAGCCAGCCTGTCAATCACCCCGCCCTCCTGCCAACCTGCCACCATTGCAAATTCGAGTCCTGACTCTTTGGGCAGGAAATTTAAATGGGAATAATCAACCAAAAAAAATGTTTGATGCTAAAATGTTATGCATGATGAAAATGGGGCAGAGAATTTCCTGCGACCTGCAGAGCAACCCCAGTATTAAATTCTTTTCAAAATTCAACAAAGATATGTAGATAGGGATGGAATTTCAGCTTTTGGGGAATATGTTTTGAAGGTCTCAATGTGTTGAACATAACACACATAAGTCATGCTTTGATGTTACTGTTGTTTTGCATTTACCACAAGTATTTACCATGTGTGAAAATGAGTGATGACACTTCTGCTTATGCACTGGTACATTGACGAGCATCAGCCATGACTGTAACTCTATAGACTGAAAGCAACTTCAAGACAAAGTGGCTGATTTACAAGTCCGTCGTGTCCTGTATGTGCCTGTTTGCTTTCTTTTATTTGTTCTCGGGATGTCTGTAATGCTGACAAGGCCGCACTTATTGCCCACCTCCACTGAGAAACTGGTGGTGCTGCTGGGATTTTATTCTTGAACTGATGCCCTCACCACGGTGCTCATGGGACAAAGGAGCAGAAACCCGTAACACCAGGTCTTTGTCCTGTTTGTGCTTGACACACATTTCTGGTGAGCCGGTGGGTGGTATTAAGATGTGGGCGGGGACATCCTGCAAAATGTACGATTCGTTTGCTAATCATTTTATTGACAGCCAGACATCCAGAATATTGAGCACTATCACCACATTACCAAGATTTGCACCAGTTCTTAACCATTTGGCCTCAGAATTTGCTCCGACTTTGAGAGGCTGCAATATTTGTCCCGTGGACAAGCGTGCCCAGCTCTAAATACTGCTACACATTTCTGGCTCCGCTATATATTCTGAGTAATTATGGCTGCAACAACGCAGAATACATTTAAGCTTTCCTATTTTAATCACTGTTTAATGTCCTAACATTAAATAGAACAACGTAGAAAATCATCAGTGGCACGCAAGTTCATCAAGGCAGGATAAATAGATGATTTACCAGTTCTATACACATATGCACACTCTAGCCCAAGCACTGACCTGAATTGCACCCTTTCAACACTGTAGGTTGAAAGGTATGCAAGGTCATTTCTTTGCAAGAGTTGAGGGCTCTGCTGCATTTTCCTGCACTGCCGCTGTAAGTATGACAGGGTGGGACCGTGGGTACGGTAGCATAGTGGTTATGTTACTGGACTAGTAATCCAGAGGCCTGCACTAATAATCTATGACTCGTGAGTTTAAATCCTGCCACAGCAGCTGGAGAAATTTAAATTCAATTAATTAAATTTAAAAATCTGGAATTAAAATACTGGTATCAGTAATGGTGGCCATAAAACTACCAGATTGTTGTAAAAACCCATCTGGTTTCCTTTAGGGAAGGAAACCTGCTGTCCTTACCTGGTCTGGCCTATATGTGAGTTCAGACCCACAGCGATGGGGTTGATTCTGAAATGGCCTAGCAAGCCACTCAGTTGTAAAATCTTGCTTTTTAGGGATGGGCAATAAATGCTGGCCTCGCCAGCGATGCCCACATCCCATGAACGAATAAAAAAAAACTCCCTCCTGCACATTAGTTGTGCCCTGGCCCCCTGCCACTTTCCAGGTTTGGAGCAGTGACATATATCAGGCCGGTTCCCGCACCATTTGTGCTGTGGCTGGGGCGCTTGCCTCAGGTGGTGGGGTGTGGGTGTGAGGGAGGGAAGAAATTTGCTTTATTACAGCATGCAGAATTCCAGAGGTGAGTTAAGAGTGACTGCCTTTGACATGAAGGCAGTGTTTGACCGAATGTGGCACCAAGGAGCCCTAGTAAAATTGAAGTCAATGGGAATCAGGGGGAAAACTTTCCAGTGGCTTGAGTCATACCTAGCACAAAGAAAGCTGGCAGTGGTTGTTGGAGGCCAATCATCTCAGCCCCAGGACATTGCTGCAGGAGTTCCTCAGGGCAGTGTCCGAGGCCCAACCATCTTCAGCTGCTTCATCAATGACCTTCCCTCCATCATAAGATCAGAAATGGGGATGTTCGCTGATGGCACAGTGTTGCGTTCCATTCGTAACCCCTCAGATAATGAAGCAGTCTGCGCCCGCATGCAGCAAGACCTGGACAACATCCAGGCTTGGGCTGATAAGTGGCAAGTAACATTTGCGCCAGACAAGTGCCAGACAATGACCATCTCCAACAAAAGAGAGTCCAACCACCTCCCCATGACTTTCAACGACATTAGCATTGCCGAATCCCCTACCATCAACATCCTGGGGGTCAGCATTGACCAGAAACTTAACTAAAACATAAATACTGTGGCTACAAGAGCAGGTGTAGAGGCTGGATATTCTCCGGCGAGTGACTCACCTCCTGACTCCCCAAAGCCTTGTCACCATCAAAAAGGCACAAGTCAGGAGTGTGATGGAATACTCTCCACTTGCCTGAATGACTGCAGCTCCAACAACACTCAAAGAGCTCGACACCATCCAGGACAAAGCAGCCGGTTTGATTGGCACCCCATCCACCACCCTAAACATTCACTCGCTTCACCACCGGCACACTGTGGCTGCAGTGTGGACCATCCACAGGTTGCACTGCAGCAACTCGCCAAGGCTTCTTCGACAGCACCTCACAATCCGTAACCTCCAACTCCTAGAAGGACAAGATGTGGAGATGCCGGTGATGGACTGGGGTTGACAATTGTAAACAATTTTACAACACCAAGTTATAGTCCAACGATTTTATTTGAAATCTACAAGCTTTCGGAGGCTTCCTCCTTCCTCAGGTAAATGTCAGGAACTCCTCGAAGCCTACGCATTTATAAATCACAGAACAATACATGGTGATTACAGACTGCCTTTGCAACTGCCCGTTGCCAAGGCAATCACCGTGTTCAGACAGAGAGGTGTTACCTACAGAACCCCCGAATATACATTCAACAAAAAAAACAAACAGGAAAAAAAAACAGAGAGAGAGAGGCAGAAACATCCGGAAGGCAGAGAAAGCCAGCAAATGACCCGTTATATTAAAAACAGAAGGACAAGGGCAGCAGACACATGGGAACAACACCACCTGCACGTTCCCCTCCAAGTCACACACCATCCCGACTTGGAAATATATCGCCGTTCCCTCATCGTCGCTGGGTCAAAATCCTGGAACTCCCTACCTAACAGCATTGTGGGAGAACTTTCACCACACGGTCTGCAGCGGTTCAAGATGGCAGCTCACCACCACCTTCTGAAGGGCAATTAGGCTTGCCAGCGACACCCACATCCCATGAACAAATAAAAAAAAATGTGAGCTGGCTGTGCCGGTTGATGGGTTTTTAAAAAAATATTAAATGCTCTTTTCCTGCAATTGTTTTCTTGAATCTGATATTCCCCCTCCCCTGAGGCCCTTTGCAATGTTGCACATGTGTCCCATGCGCCCATCTTTGCTGGGGCACAGAAGGTGGGAATGACATCGTAAGACTTGTAATTCTTGTAATTGCTGCCAATAGTGGTGGGTATGTTATACGCCTGTCCCCAGGTCTTTCAGAAATTTTGACAGGTCGTAAAAGAGGTGAGGACCCAGTATAACTGGGCCAGGCCCAAGTTTCATCTCCACCCATCCACCCACCCAGATTCCACTTCATTTATAGCCCCAGGGCTTTGGAAATTTGGCCACAAGATATTTACATTTTCTGCTACTCACCCACTCACTTTCCTTGCCTTACTCTCTCACTCTCTACCGCTTTTATCTCTTTTACCAATCCCCTTCTAATTTCACAGCTAAGGCGCACTCACCTTAACTATGGGAATGAACACGTTCCTGTGAGATACTTTTCAGAGCTGATAGAATTTGACTTGTTTTATTCCATTACATGAATGCGGACATTTATTTCATTGAAATGGATGGAAAAGAACGAATGCACGTTTTGGAGTTCTGCTTGGAACTCTCTTCATTTGCATTATTTCATCTCTTTTCTGGTTCATTAAACTTTTCAACATTTGGAATTGCTGACTGAATACTCTATTGTACCTACAATGCCACAAGGATCATTACAAAGTTAATTGGTTCAAAATGTAAAATGAAACATAGCACATTATTCCACGAGGATCCTGTTTTAATTCCACCCAGAACTGTCAGGTGCAAGCTTTCGACATTTAACATGAGGGAAGTGTTCATCAACTGGCATCATAAGATTCTTAATTCACTCTGGCCTAGTTTCTTTCAATAATGAATGGGAAAGATCTACATAATCATCAATTTTAAAGCACTTTCATTCTGCTATTAAAGAATTTCCTAGCAGAATGAATTTTCCATGCTACATTACTTCCAAGTGAACCATTGTGAGATTATTAGATCAGATTGGTTGGAGTCAAAAGCAACTTCACATTTGTGTGTTGCATCATGAATGTGATAACATTAATATTCTTCAGTTATTCCCAAAGAACATTACAGCATTGAGAGGTATAATACTTAGGATTCACCGTTCTTGAGACCTGTCCCAGTAATTTATAATGAATTATTTTATGGGATTCAGAATTGGAAGACAGGTTGGGAATACTGTAATTCTCATTTAGCCATCCACTCCCAGGTTGGGAACCCTGTCGAAGCTGCATTGTGCTGATCTCATTGAACATTTCGCTTTCACTATTGGTAATGTTTAATTTCAAGATAAAATATTTTTATGTGGGAGTGCTTGGTTTGGGAATAAAACTTCTTTCTATGCAAATTTATATGTATGAAGGATCTTAATCCTATATATTACGTGTATAAGTGAAACCAAACTAGAAATGAGCTACATAAAGAGAAATTAACTTGGAGAGTGTTTACACTACAAATTAACGTTGCCATAACTCTAAAGTCGGGCTGTAAATCTCGAGTTAGGTCTTGACCTGACTCCAGGGTGTACCAGAGTGAGACAGGCCGGAAAGGTTACTATGGCATAAGTGCAGTATCAAATTCAGTTTAAAATTAGTCAGCGAGTCCCTTGTACCTCTGGGATACTTTACCTGGAGTTAATTTAAACGTTTACAGAATGGGAACATAAGAACATAGGAACAGGAGTAAGCCATTTAGCCCCTCGAGCCTGTTCTGCCATTCAATGAGATCATAGTTGATCTGTGACCTAACTCCGCATATGTCCCCTAGTCCTAGATTCCCCAACCAGCAGAAATAGTTTCTCTCTATCACCCCTTAATCTTCTAAATTCCAAGGAATGCCACCCTAGTTTTTGTAATCTCGCCTCGTAATTTAACCCTTGGAGTCCAGGGCCCCGATATTAGCAGGGAGGCGGGATGGCAGCAGGGAGGGGAGGGGGCGATTGGGCACGTGGGTAACCCGCCCAGTAAAATCTGTCCATTCCCCACGTGATCACAGGTAAATTGGAGCCACTTGATGTGGCTTCCAGGTTTGCCATCGGAAAGCTGCGCAGCTGGAGGACTGCGCACCCGCATCACAGGCTGTCAGCTGGAGGAGCTCTATTTAAAGGGGCAGTCCTCCAATGGCTGCTCCTGGAGCAAAAACCCAAACAGCACAATGGAGCAGCCCAGGGGAAAGGTTGCTCATAGATTTAGTGATGCCTCACTCCAGGTGCTACTGGATGGGGTGAGGAGGAGGAGGGATGTCTTCTACCCGGCGGACAGGAGGAAGTGTCCTGCCTTTGCCACCAAGAAGGCCTGGCTTGAGGTGGCAGAGGAGGTCACCAGCAGCAGCAACGGCCTCCCTCATCTGGATCCAGTGCAGGAAGCGCTTCAGTGACCTAACTAGGTCAGCCAAAGTGAGTACACTTAATCATTCTCCTAAATTCCTCTTCTACATCACCGCCCCCACCCCACAACTCATTCTGCACTGCCAACACTACTCTATCACATCACTCCTCACACCCACTCAAAGTTCATCCTCAACTTATCTGAACTTCCTCACCTCTCCATTACTCACCCCACCACAACACTCAACCCAATCCTCATACAATGTCATGGCTCTGTCTCATACTCACCCTCTGATACATCTCTTTCACGGTCAGCCGTACCTAAACCAATGCATTCATCGGTTGGCCATGTCACCATCACTCACTCACGTGTCTGTACTTTCTCCCCTTCTAGAAGAGAGCCCAGAATGCACGGGAGAGGGCGAGAACTGGAGGGGGTCTGCATCCTTACAGACACGGAGCAGGAGGCGCTGGAGCTGAGCTGCACCCTCAAGTGCCTGTCCATCGGGGACATTCAGCACACACAATATGAATTGATGTTAACATGCCTTGCCATCTTCAGGACCTCAACATCCGTGATCATGCTTAATATTGCATTTTGTTCTCTTACAGGGCCTTCAGCGACCCCTATGACGGTGAAGGGCGATTCCTCAGAGGACCTGCCGGCCTTGAGGAGGCACCGTCACATCTGAGCGAGCCATCCATCAGTGCAGATACACAAACCTTGGTGGGTCCCAGTCTGCAGTTAGTTGCTGGTGAGTCACCACACACTACACTGCACGAACAGACACTGGTGGCAGGGGCAGCTGTGGAGAGTCCGTGTCAGTGGGAGCACTCCTCTCCAGGCTCTGTTCAGCTGGGCACAGATGCTGAACCCTGGGGGCCATCCTTTAAAAGGAGAATGATCGAAGGGCAGCAGCACATTTGCGAGGTGTTGGAACAGATGCCACGTGCACTCTCCATAATCGCGCAGAGGATGGAGGAGTCCAACTCCTGCATGAATGGAATGGTGGCACAGGTACGGGAGGGAATCTCTGAGATACTGTCACAGGGACATGAGGGCATCTCTGAGATAGTGTCGTGGGTAAGTGCGGAATTGTCTGCGATGGAGAGAAGATTAGCCTCCATGGAGCTTCAAGCACGGCTCACAAATGAGTCCATCCAGGCCCTGACAACGGTCATTTGGACTCAGGGTGATCAACATTCTGCCACCTTAAACAGGCAGGCAGATACACTAGCACTGGCCTTACAAGGCTTCACACATGTCCTCCAAACTGTCGGCAAACAGAGTGGTAGGAGTGGTGTGGGCCTGGCCCAGGGGTGGGATGATGACGAAAGGGGGCATGGAAGTGGGGACGCCACTCAAAGCGCTCCCATGTCTCACCCGTTGCCCCCCTCTCAACCAATATCAGCATTGCTGCCTCCTCTCCAGGTGGCCAAGTCTCTCCCTGCACAGGTGCAGGTGGAGTGCAGTCTTTGGAGGGGCCCTCACGGGCACCGAATCCCAGCGTAGGCCCAAAGCATCTAATCGGTCAGGACATGAACAAGAGCAACCTGTCACTGCCTCTGCTGCAGCCACAGGGGATGCACCACGTCGGAGTAGTCGGAAGCGAAAGGCGAAGGTTTTGTGAGCACAAAGGGGATGCACATGGGTGTTTGACGGTTGGCCATGTTTTTTATTTATATTTGCTTTTCATTAAACTCACATTAAATATTATTATTGTCACCACTACTGACATGTCTTGGCCATGATTGACTGGCTTTTGTAACAAGTCCCTTTCATGAGGTTCACCATGAACGCCCACACTTGATGCCACCCATTGGGTCACTCTACAGTGGGCGTGTGTGTAGTTTGTGTAGTTGCAGGACTGTTTTGTGCGGGGGTGGGAGCTGATGTGGCCGCTGCTATATCCAAGTGGTGAGGACTGGACTCTTCACACTGTCTGATGTTAGGAGAACCGTTCACATATCAGTGACTTCCTGGCCTCACGAGCAGCCAGGTGAGCCGCTGTTCTGCCCATGGATTGCTCCTGCTCCTCCTCCTCCTCCCCCTCCTCCTCCCCCTCTTCCTCCTCCACAATGTGGGTGGCAGATGTGGATGGGGCCTCCTCAAGTGGCACCCCTCTCTGTTGTGCCATGTTGTGCAGGACACAGCGCACTACTATAATGCGTCCCACTCTGTCCGGTGCGTATTGAATCGCACCCCCAGAAAGATCAAGTCACCTGAAGGGCATCTTGAGCAGCCCTATAGCATGCTCAGTTGTACACCTGGTAGCGATGTGGCTGTCATTACATCGACGCTGTTGGTCAGTGGTGGGGTTCCTCAGAGGTGTCATGAGCCATGTGTGCAGGGGGTATCCCTTGCCCCCGAGGAGCCAGCCCTTGCGGGTGTTCGGTGCGTGGAAGACGGGCGGGATGTTGGAGGATGAAGGAATCGTGGCAGCTGCCAGGGTATCTGGCGCACACGTGAAGGAATCTCTTGCGGTGGTCACAGATGAGCTGAGTGCTGATGGAGTGATAGCCCTTCCTGTTGATGAACAGTCCTGGCTCGTGTGGAGGTGCTCGTATTGCTATATGGGTGCAATCGATTACACCCTGCACCCGTGGGAAGCCAGCCACAGTGTAGAATCCCACTGCCCTCTCCGTCTGGCTGAGGTCGTCCATGGGGAAGTTGACGTAGTGCGAGGCCCTGCGAAACAAGCCGTCAGTGACCTGCCTTATGCACTTTTGTGCAGACGACTGAGAGACCCCGGCGATGTCCCCGGTGGCACCCTGGAATGATCCGGAGGTGAAGAAGTTGAGGGCAGTGGTGACTTTGACAGTGACAGGTAAGGAGATACTGCCCGGCCCAGCCGGGAGCAGCTCGGCATGAAGGAGGCTGCAGATGTCTGCGACTACCTGGCGACTGACTCTGAGCCTCCGTATGCACTGCTCCTCAGAGAGGTCCAGGAAGCTGAGCCTCGGTCTGTAGACCCTGTTGCGAGGGTAGTGCCTCCTGCGATGCCGCTCTCTCTGTTGTTGCCCTCCGCGCTCTTGTGCAGGTGCCTGTGGCAGAGCACTGTGTTGTGGAGCTCTGCCACAGGCGGAGGTGGACGCCGTGCCTGGCGAGGCTGGTGATGTTGCTCATCTTCGGATGAAGTGGTGAATGCAGCCATGGCACCTCCCTAACCTGACAGTGTGAGTTTGAGGGGGTCCGCAAAGTAGGTAAATGTGTTTGCACAGCAGAGTTTTGGGTGGAAAGTAAGAATTTTGAGTGAAAACACAAAAGTCTTGCAGCCAAAACTTTGTCTGAAGTGACAGAGTGCCCTGCTGCAATAAATGATGTTTTCTCCCCCTTGTCAAATAATCCTTTGCATCTCCCACTGGCTGCTGGCTGAAACACGTCTGTTGCAACAGGGAGTGTTTCTCACAGCACGGGAAACACGCTGAGGATCCTTCAAAATTGCACCCCTGGCAAAATGTCAGCTCAAGCAAGTATTTCAAGTACTTTAACTATTTGTCAAACTATGTAAATTATCATCCCCCCAGCTTTAATTGCCAGTGGGACTCCCACATTCGGGAGGCGGCGCACGCACCCGGACACGTCACTGGGGAACCAGAGGTCAGCAGGTTGGAGCCGGGCTCCGAACCCGCTCCGGATTTCAGCGATTTGCGGAGCCCCTCCGCCCCCAATGCACCCACTCCGTCATCCGAAAATCGTCCCCCAGGTATCACTCTAGTAAATCTACGCTGCACTCCTTCCAAGGCCAATACATTCTTCCTAAGGTACAGTGCCCAGAACTGAACACAGTACTCCAGGTGTGGCCTAACCAGGGCTTTGTATAGCTGTAGCATAACTTCTACCCCCTTGTATTCTAGTCCTCTAGATATAAAGGCCCGCATTCCATTCGCCTTTTTGATTATTTTCACCATTTCAAAAGTACTCTGATCTATCCTTTTTAGGTCTAAAATGGATGACCTCACACTTGCCTAAATTGAAATCCTTTGTCACAGTTGTGCTCATTCACTTAATCTATTAATATCTCTCTATAATTGTATGCTTCCATCTACGCTGCTTACAATGCTGCCTATCTTTGTGTCATCGGCAAACTTGGATATGTGGCTCTCTATCCCATCAACTAAACCGTTAATACAGTGAATAGTTGAGGCTCCAACACAGATCCCTGTGGGACACCACTCATCACACCCTGCCAATTTGAGTACCTGCCCATTATCCCTACTCTCTGTCTCCTGCCGCTCAGCCAATTTTCTAACCAGGTCAATAATTTGCCGTCAATTCCCATGAGCTTCAAATTTAGCTAACAGTCTCTTATGAGGGACTTTATCGAATACTTCCTGGAAGCTCTGCCTGCTCGCTGAAAACATTGAAACTTTAACTGAAGGGAGAGGAGCTACCTACTCATACACAGAGCTCTCTCCTGGGCAAGGGAATTGGAGTATTTGAGCTCCAGCCGGACAGGAGCTTTGAGCCCAGGGAGCATTCTGTCCCCTTTGTGTTGCCCAGGAATTTCCAGGGCTTATCCTAATTTGGGGTGGGGGGTGGGGGTGCGTGGCACACTTGCACTTAGAGTTGGTGCAAATATTCGAATTGGATTTAAGTGAGGTGAGGGTTAGGGTTGGGGTTAGGATTAGGGTTATACCTCTCAATGTGATGTCACGGCATCTTCTGCCTCAATTTTCCTCCCTCAATGCTGGGTGAGCCTCGCCTCCTCCTAGGCCGATGTCATTGCTTAGGATGGATGAAGGCTTCACCCCTTCAGACCCTACACCACCACCCCCCAGCACCCCCCCCCCACCACCCCCCCCCCACCCCACCCCTGTCGTCTCGAATAATCTTTGGGCCTTGGAACCTTCTGGGCTGGTGTTGGACACCTTGGCTTGATTGGATACTCTTTGGAAAAAATTGCAAGAAACATTTCCACTGACAATCCTGAGTTTTTATGCAGTTCCTGCTGAACCAAGAACCGTGTCTTTAACCTTGTGCTGTCATTATCTCTGCATTTTAATGTCTGAATAAAAAGGCGTTGTGTCACCTTGGGGCATAGTTAATGAAAAATTCTTTTGCTAAACTGGGGAGATTTATACTGCCAGTCAGTAAAAGAACTTTCCATTAACTCTACACAAAAAGCAAAATCTTTCTCGATAAATACTAAGTACAACTGCTGATGAATGCTATCTCCTTTCAAAGTTCTGAATCAATGGAGCTTAAAACCTACCTCTTTGACGAAGCATTTGGTCACCTGTCCTATTACCTCCTTATGTGGCTTGGTGTCAAATTTTGTTTGATAATCGCTCCTGTGCAGCACCTTGGAGCGTTTTACTACGTTAAAGGCGCTATATAAATGCAAGTTGTTGTTGTTAATATGGAAATGGTTGTAATGAGATGTCCTAAAGAAGAAGTAACGTGTTCCCATCACTATGCAATCCTCATACATAGTTAGTGATATTTATTTACTGTAATGAAGCTTTAGTAATGTTGGCCCTCTAGTACAATGCATATGCTTATCAGCACCTTTTGGTATAACAATAGGATCAAGTGCAATTAATGGTTGAAGAACATGTTTTCTTCCATTTCTGTTCTGTTCAGTTCAGGGGCACTTAATATTCACTTAAAATAAAGTGGGGCACGAAGGTGAATTTTCCAGGTGTCAGTAAAATTTCTGCCAACTTTCAACTAGCTGGGAAATAGAAAAAGTGAAGCGGCATCATTGATCTGCAAGAAATATCTGAAAACATTATTTCAAAATACATAAGTATTACTGTATAAAACTTGTCAAAGAATAACCGTGAGGGAGTTAAATGTGGAAGTTAGTTTGAAATGATACAACGTTTCATCAACAATGACCCTTTGAAAGTCTCAACGGCAACTTCCTGATATGGTAAGGTGAAGGTCTGGTCAAGTTTAAGAAGTTTGTGTGCCATTTGACTGGACAGCTGGCATGTTGTGACACCTGAGACCCAGATATGGTAAAATGTTTAACAATTTGCCTATATTTTTAAATATATGGTTTAACTCACACTGTACAATATTCACAATTGTATCTAGCTGCTGATAGATGGGCCTAAGGTTCTACTCCTGCATGCTTTGGGACTATGGTAGGAACATGAATGGCTGACACCTGTTCACTCTGACTCATGTGTCTCTTTAACATGTGCTGGTCTTGTGGAGCATACCTTCATACTACAGATTGCTTTCCATTGCCCAACTCTATGCCCTTGGGTTTGTTTCCCTCATGGATATCTGTTCTGTCTCCATGCCTTGCTCAGTAACACTAGATTCCTTGTGCTATACATTGTCATCCTTGAAATCATGGCAGAATGGTAGCCCACGGCCCTTTCTAGTGATGGCAATGTTAGGTAGGTAACCAATTTTATCTTGAACATTCCCCTGTCATGCAGAATACCTTCTTCTAGATCCATTGGCTCCTCTGGTTGCCATCCCAGAACCCAGATAGTACTGGTCAGCTCTGCTAATGGGAGGGAGCAGCGGTCAGGCTTCTCCAGTCTGAACCAGGAGTTCTCAGGATATGGAAGCTTATATATCATATTATCGAATGCTTAATGCTAATAGCTGGAGCTGCAATATTTGAAGAAATGGAATATGAGTTTGACAAAACAACCTTACCAGAATCACTGGAGTCAAAGAAAGTGCAGGATCCATGATGTATAGGTGGAATTAGGAGCCAGCCTTTTTTTCTGCCCACATGGATTGGCTTTTTAACTTTTTTTTTGGTAAAGTATTTTTTTTCTTGTGTGCCACATTATAAATTGTTGATGAGCTTTCAAAATCCCTCAGGTGTTTGTGCTGCTTTGGAAGCATTGTTAATATTGTGGTAATAATGTTCTAGCCACATCACACACTGGAGGAAAGGTGGAAAGGTGATATTGCATTTTAAGTCTTTAACAACTCAGCTCACTCAAATATCACAAAGCAGCGAAGGATTTTGACCTTTCTTCCGCTAGCATTTAGAAGGCACGATGACTTAGTAGTCAACCAGCCATTATGAAACAACAAAACAAAAGGTTCCTCTCCAGGGAGGAAAAGGAAGCAAAATAAAACTTTTTGTTACCTTAGGAAAGTCATGCAAATGGCTCATGCACTTACGGTGATGTACTTATTTGGTTTGCCTTAACCAATTGAATTCCTAGCTCTTCTGCCAGTGTAGTGAATTAGTCAACTGGTTGGAATTGATAAAGAACAATCCTCAGGTGGTAACCCCAAGGTTGGTCACAGACTTTGAAGTCTATAACTGTGTGAGTCACAGTTCAACCAAATCCAATAATACCTAAATTAAAAGCAAAAAACTCCGGATGCTGGAAATCTGAAGTAAAAACAGAAAATGCTGGAAATACACAGCAAGTCACACAGCATCTGTGAAAAAGAAACAGAGTTAGCGTTTCAGGTCGATGAACCTTCGACGGGTTTGACGAAGGTTCATCGACCTGAAACGTTAACTCTGTTTCTTTCTCCACAGATGCTGCCTGACTTGCTGAGTATTTCCAACATTTTCTGTTTTACTTCCAATAATAACTAGGTGTGTGTTCTCTTTGTTACACTAGACTGTTCCAATGTTATTGCACATTTGGGTCCCGCTACAAGCCCTTTTACCTTGTCAGGAATTGTCCTGCTTACATCAGGGTTTCTTCAGATAAAGAGACCAACTTGCACTTCAAACTATTTAAACCATACGTCCAGTGACTGAAACTAAAACCTAAGGCAGTTGTTTTTCAGACTGGAGGGAAGTATACAGTGGTGTTCCCCAGGGGTGGCTATTAGGACCATTGCTCTTTTTGATATATATTAACGGCCTGGACTTGGGTATAGAGGGTATAATTTCAAAGTTTGCAGATGACTCGAAACTCGTGAATGTAGTAAACAATATGGAGGATAGTAACAGACTTCAGTAGGACATAGACAGACTGATGAAATGGGCAGACACATGGCAGATGAAACTTAGACCATAAGACCATAAGAGATAGGAGCAGGAGTAGGCCATTTGGCCCCTCGAGCCTGCTCCGCCATTTAATGAGATCATGGCTGATCTGATTTTTACCTCAACTCCACTTTCCCGCCTTTTCCCCATATCCTTTGACTCCCTTGCTGATCAAAAATTTGTCTAACTCATCCTTGAATGTATTCAATGACTCAGCCTCCACAGCTTTTTGAGGTAAAGAATTCCAAAGATTCACGACCCTCTGGGAGAAGAAATTCCTCCTCATTTCCGTCTTAAACGGGCATCCGCTTATTCTAAGACTATGCCCCCTAGTTTTAGATTCCCCCATGAGGGGAAACATCCTCTCAGCATCTACCCTATCGAGTCCCCTCAGAATCTTGTATGTTTCAATAATGTCTCCTCTCATTCTTCTAAACTCCAATGAGTATAAATCCAAGCTGTTCAATCTTTCCTCATAAGACAACCCTTCCATACCCGGAATCAACCTAGTGAACCTTCTCTGAACTGCCTCCAATGCAAGTATGTCCTTTCTTAAATAAGGACACCAGAACTGTACGCAATACTCCAGGTGTGGTCTCACCAGCACCCTGTACAGTTGTAGCATGACTTCCCTGCTTTTATACTCCATCCCCCTAGAAATAAAGGCCAATACTCCGTTTGCCTTCTAGATTACCTGCTGCACCTGTATGTTGACTTTTTGTGTTTCATGTACTTAACGCAGAGAAGTGTGAAGTGATTCATTTTGTTCGGAAGAATGAGGACAGGCAATGTGAACTAAATAGTACAATTTTAAAGGGGGTACAGAAACAGAGAGACCTGGGGGTGTATGTACACAAATCTTTGAAGATAACAGGACTTTTATAATACACTGGTTAGGCTTCAGCTGGAGTATTGTGTTCAATTCTGGGCACCACACTTTAGGAAGGATGAAAAGGCGAGAGGGTGCAGAAGAGATTTCCTAGAATGGTACCAGGGATGAGGAACTTCAGTTATGTGGAGAGACTGGAGAAGCTGGGGTTGTTCTCCTTAGAACATAGAATGTTAAGGGGAGAATTGATAAGGTGTTCAAAATCATGAATGGTTTTGACAGAGTAAATAAGGAGAAACTGTTTCCAGTGGCAGAAGGGTCGGTAACCAAAGGACACAGATTTAACGTGATCAGCAAAAGAGCCAGAGGCGACATGAGAAAACATATTTTTATGCAGTGAGCTGCAATGGTCTGGAATGCATTGCCTGAAAAGGTGGTCAAAGCAGATTCAATGGTAACTTTCAAAAGGGAATTGGATAAATACTTGAAGGGAAAAAAATTATAGGGCTATGGGGAAAGAGCAGGGGAATGGACCTAATTGGATAGCTCTATCAAAGAGCTGGCACAGGCATGATGGGCCAAATGGCCTCCTTCTATGATGTAACATACTATGAACATAAGAACATAAGAAATAGGAACAGGAGTAGGCCATACAGCCCCTCGAGCCTGCTCCGCCATTCAATAAGATCATGGCTGATCTTCGACTTCAACTCCACTTTCCCATCCTCTCTCCATATCCCTTGATTTCCTTGGTGTCCAAAAATCTATTGATTTCAGTTTTGAATGCACTCAATGACTGAGCATCCACTGCCTCTGGGGTACAGAATTCCAAAGATTCACAACCCTTTGAATGAAGAAATTTTTCCTCATCTCAGTCCTAAATGGTCGACCCCTTATCTTGAGACTATGACCCCTAGTTCTAGACTCTCCAGCCAGGGGAAACAGCCTCTCAGCATCTACCCAGTCAAGCCCTCTAAGAATTTTATATGTTTCAATGAGATCTCTCATTCTTCTAAACTCCAGTTAATATAGGCCATTCTACACAATCTCTCCTCGTAGGACAACCCTCTCATCCCTGGAATCAATCTAATGAACCTTTGTTGCAACCCCTCTAAGGCAAGTATATCCTTCCTTAGGTAAGGAGACCAAAACTGTACACAGTTCTCCAGATGTGGTCTCACCAGAGCCCTATATAATTGCAGCAAGACCTCCTTACTCTTACACTCCAACCCCCTTGCAATAAAAGCCAACATACCATTTGCCTTCCCAATTGCTTGCTGTACCTGCATGTTAACTTTCTGTGATTCGTGTTTAAGGACACCCAAATCCCTCTGAATACGAACATTTCTTAATCTTTCACCTTTTAAAAAATATTCTGCTTTTCTATTCTTCCTACCAAAGTGGATAATTTCACATTTCCCCACATTATACTCCATCTGCCACCTTCTTGCCCACTCACTTAACCTGTCTATATCACTTTGCAGCCCCTTTGTGTCCTCCTCACAGCTTACTTTCCCACCTAGCTTTGTATCGTCAGCAAACTTGGATACATTATACACGGTCCCCTCATCTAAGTCATTGATATAGATTGTAAACAGCTGAGGCTATGATACTAAGATAAATCAAAACAGTACTTCTAATGTGCTCTTGTGAAATTAGACAATGGTCGACAGTATGCAACACACTCTCTGCATGGAGTTCAAACATGAATAACATCAGAGATATTGCACTTCAATCACGATTAGTCGACATGCCAGGATCAGGAATTATATACGGTGTGATTGACGCCAATAGAAAATTATGTGCTGCAGTGAAATTATGTGCTTAGGTTAGAATTACGTTCAGAAAAGGAATGCTTTTATCGAGAGTCAATTGTATCAAATCTTTAACATGTATTAAGGCAAATAAGGCACCGTCATGTTTGTTTTACTAAGGTTGCAGTTTAAGGCAGGCAGCTGACACAGCTGGGTGAGTTTTTGCTACAAAAATCTTCTCCACATTCAACTCCTTGCCCTCATTAGAACATTGTTTCCCCCTCACCCCCACCTTGACTTCTATGGTGAGAGAAAATCATTAATATATATTCCAGCAGACTAATTCTTTTTTTGTGATGCAAAATGGCCTTGAGTCCTACTTTTTATACATCTCATTAAAATGGTACTGTCTTCCTCAAAGAGTCTTTGGCAAATCCTTCTTTATTTATTTCCAAGCAAATGGTGCAATGTTGTAAATCTCCACCGAACATATTGTATCACTTACGCATGAATTCATGAAGACAAAACTGGGTGTACGTGTCTTCTGGCACTTTCTCCTCCTCAACTAAAGAAATGTTTTGTCAAATACCTTTTTTTATAAAGACAGTGCCCTTTTAACTCAGTGACATAATACATTGGCTGCTTCAGTTCCCAGCTTAAGTTAGCCACCAGGCCTGGTGTACGGCTATACCAGTTTGTTTTTGCTCGCTGGGGCTGTTCTTATTCCGTGGATGTCATTTCTGTCTTTTGAATGAAATCAGGACTTGGATGGAATTATTATGAGCCACTAGTCTTCAGATAGCATGAGAAGATTTCACTTGTGTGCAGTATGTAACTAAATGATAAACCAGCTCTTTATAAATGGGTGTAGGATTCTGTTATGCAGAGCGCACAGAGCATATCATGTCCAGCTTGTCTTTTCCCTTGTCACATAATGTGTGCTGGTACGAACTTGTCAGTATGACACAGGAACTCCTTCAGGCAATCATCGATCATTTCATACAAGAGAAAATCAGCATATATACATATATGGCCACGTGTCTGGAAAGTGACAGTGGAGCTCACGTTCAATTTACCACTTCCAAAGCCAGGCCTCAGCTGATTCACCTCACATCTTCCCACTGCTGATTTTTATAACTTTGGCATTTGTGTTATGCAGCTGCATTTTGATTTGAATGGAGGATTATACCTCCTTTGCTATGCTGCACATTTCTACTGGGCCACCAGACTCGAACATCAGACCCCAGTGCTGTTGAATTTGGCCACACTGCCTAATTCTTATTCCGGTTATTAGCTCAGACGCCATGGGGGTAATTTTGTTGGTGCGATAGTGTAAAACAGGTGATAGTGAGCTGGCAGCCCATTTTACATCTCTCCCGATTTTTAATTCCTTTGAAGTCAGTAGAAATGAATATCAGGAGAGATGTAAAACGGGCTGTCAATTCACTACTGCCCGTTTTATACTATCACGCAAAGTCAAAGTTACCCCTCATTAGTTATATGATCAATTTGTTTTTACTAAATTGCGCACTGAACACTTACACTTCCAGTACCAACATTTTGTCATTGTAAACTATAGAGGGGGATTGGCTGCTCATTATATGCGTGTGCCCAAAGTGAAAATATCTCCATGTAGTTCACTTTTCATTGTATTATTTTTGATTTTTGCTTGTTTCACATCAGGCCATTTGGATACAATATAATCAGTGAGATATAACTGAACGAGTACGATAAAGATTATAGCAACTCGGAAAATAAAGTTAAATAACATCCATTGTATCCCGAATATACTCGGGGCCATGAAGAGAGCGGGGGTGGGGGGAGGGTGGGAGGGCTGGATTTCCGGACGGGAAACCTGGAAGTTTAGGCTTCCCGAGCGCCTGACGATTTTGACATCAGGACGTCTTTTAAATTCTTTCAGCAGGTTTCCCGCCCCGAGAGGCAGCATGATTGACGGGCTGGCTGCCTGTTTAGATGGGAAAGAGGCCAGGGAGAGGATGCTAAGTAAGTGGGACGTTGTGGGGGGGGGGCGGTTGGGGCCGGTCATCGGGAGGAGGGGTTGGTCATCGGAGGGTGGGGGTCAGAGATCGAGTGGGGGTCGGTCATCGGTGGGGGGGGGGTCGGAGATCATTGGGGAGATAGGAGATTGTGGGGAGTGGTCGGAGATCGTGGGGGGATGATCAGGCATGGCAGGGGGTGTCGGAGATCATGGGGGGGGTCAGACATTGAGGAGGGTGTGGGGGATCGGCCTATCGCATGTGTGGGATCACGGTTGGTGAGCTTGTTGGGCCTGGAAGGTGCACTCCAGCTCCTCCAGGCCTACAAGCAGTGCAATAAAGGCACTTACCAGTTGATCCGGGCCGGCCGTCTCGCCTCCTCTTATGTGGCGAGAATCAGAAGGCCTGGGAATCCCGGCCCGTAGGAATTAAAAATTTAAAAATTATTAGAATGGAGGCCCGCAGCCTCCTTAAAAGATTTTACTGACCAACCCGCCTCCTGAAAGTGGATTGGTCACCGGCTCCCCGCCTGTCTCCGTTAAAACTGGAAGTGGACGGGTTGGGATCGGGTTTTACATTTTTACAATTTTTACTTTGCCACCCGCCCCCAACCCACCCGTCTTTGGGAGGTAAAATTACCCCCATTGTATCACTAACACATGAATTCATGTGTGTGTGTGTTTCCTGGCTCTCTCTCCTCCTCAACAAAAGAAATTCTTTGACAAATGCCTTTAAAAAGATGTAATATGAGGTGCCGGACTACATCCATGGAATCAAAGGTAGTGACCTACTTATGCTAGTTTATTTTTACCAATGGTGCTCCTTTCAGTTTAGCAAATCCTTCAATGCACACAACTACAACTCAAATAATATTGGCAACCATTGATCACTTAACACAGGCAAGGGCATAATGGATAGAACAGCCTCATTCTGTGTTAAATGATTTTATACCTTAGGCAATACAATGAGCTTTCTGTCATTATTTTATATGTCTATGACTATTACAGTTGCTTACAGTTAAATTGAGCGGAGTTGACAATGTTTTACTTTTAGGGCCCCGAAGTCTAAGTCTCCAAACTTCATGTGTAGTTTCAAAGATATGTTCCACACATAGATTAGACATGGTTTTGTTAGCTTACATCAAGCGCATAAATATGTAAGCTTTTAAGAACAACTGTTTCAGGCTTTCATCCCTGTATTCTTTTTGAAAGGCCCATGTGGACATAAGATTGATTCATATCATGCTCTTAGAGCACGCTGCTAGTGTTTTAATCCGTTTACTGTCTGCCTAATACTGCAGGCACCTGCTTTATCTCTAAAGGGGCACTCAGCCTCTCCGACTTTCTCACAGACACATCAGTTTCACAGTTCTCATGCCTCCTGATCGTTTAACGTCAGCTGTTATCACAGACATTAGCTGAAATAAGACTGTGAAAAATGTTTTCAGACAAAGATTTCTCAGACGGAGAGACACACACGAGAAACAACCAGGCCCATTAAATACTGATTTCTTCCTTGTTGTATTTTAAAAATAAATAATGACACTCTCAGTGTTTGCATGGCAACACTTCCACTGTATCTGAACATACTGATTATACATTTTAAGGGTTCTTTCTGAAGGGGATTGCCATCATGGTAAAGCGACCTGCAAGAGGGCACGAAAACATGATCCGATTAAATCAGTGTGTTTCACATGGGGCTCAATTTTAAAACGGAGCCGGGAAAGGGGTGGGGGTCAAAATGAGGTCGGGAAACCCATTAATACGGGTTTCCCGAAGTCCTTACGATTTTGACGTAAGGACGTCTTTCATTTTTTTTGTTGGTTTCCCGCCCAACCGATTGGATCAGGGGTCATCAAGGGGTCCGCGATCGTCGAGGGGAGGATCGGGGTTGGAGGTCGGGATCGGAGGGGTCCGCAATCGGGAGCCGGGGGTCCGCGATTGGGGGTTGGGGGTCTGGGATCATTGAGGGGTCGGTGCAGGTAGGCTTGTTGGGCCTGGGGGAAGCACTCCTGCTCTCTTCCGGGCCCACAAGCTGTGCCTTTCTGGGCACCTACCTGTTAGTCTCGGGCCTTCTCACCTCCTTTCATGAGGCTTAAAACAGAAGGCCCATGAATCCCGGCCCCCGGGGTTGAAATCGGGAATTGGAGAAAAATGGAGGCCTGAAGCCTCCTTGAAAGGTTTTAAGGCCCGACCCGCCTCCTGGGAGCGGGTTGGTCGTCCGCTCCTCTTTCCGCCCCGGTGAAAACCAGAAATGGGCAGGTTGGAGGTGGGTCAGAAATGGTGGCAATTTTCAATGCCCCGCCTCCAACCCACTAGTTTTTTACTTTAAAAATTGAGCCTATCATGTTTAATGTCACTATATTTAAATCTTAGCATTAATTAAAAATACAAAAAGCTTTTAAAGTGTCTGCTGCAGTTATAATACCTGCTGCAAAGCCAACTGACCATGTTGGTAGTGATCAAGCAGCAGAATCTTTGGAATGGGGTTGGGAGGGGGTTAAAATCACACTGCAATATTAGTTACAACCATGTTCATCTATTCAGATAAAATTCCATTGTTTGCTATATTAATACAATTATTAACTGATTCAAAATAAATCGATTAAATGGATTATTGCTTTTGTTAAAATGGTGGATACAGGAATTTCATGCGAATGTGTTAACAAATTCATTTGTAATATCACACGGCTCAATTTAAAACTAAGCTGGTCCAGGAACTAATCCTGTTTGAAAACCCATCACCTCATTGAGCCATCAATTCTCTTTTAGCCCTTATAACATTTGTTGTTCTATGATGTTCCCATTTATGCCAAAAAACAACATTTCAGCTAACAAAACTTCCAGGTATCACCACTATATATTTGGGGCTGAATTTCCTTCTTGATATTTACAATGGTACTAAGGCATCATTAATTCTGTTCGGTGAGACAAACACAACAGAAACACTTGCAAAAGGGAAAAGCTGAGGAACAAGCAGTTCTCCAGTGCTGAGGTGAACTTTCTCATTGAAACAAAACTAATCTAATTGGAGCGTAATAATGGACAACACAATGGAGGCCTCCCCCAGTTCACCTGAGGAAGGGGGAAGCCTCCGAAAGCTTGTGAATTTAAAATAAAATTGCTGGACTATAACTTGGTGTTGTAAAATTGTTTACAAAGGTATGGGAATGCATTGTGAAAAAGTTAATGGTGACTCTTCCATTAAGCAGTAAAACCAGCATTGTTGAAAGAGGTTGAAAAATAAGCAGGGTGAAAGATAAGATAACCAGGGTAATGAAGCAGCTGGAGGCCTCCAGTAGCCTTCGCCCTCTCTCCTTCTGGTTTGACAGTTGAAGATATGGCAGGATTCTGGGAGAACCCCTGTGGACTTTTAGGGTCACCTTCTTTAACTTTACATGTAGCCCTTTACAATATGCCCTTTTGGGATGAATAGTTGATTATATACAAAAACATACCGAAAGTGTATTGAAGGTGAATTTTTTTCATAAAATATACTTTATTCATAAAATTTGCAGCAAAACATACAATACAGTTGTTATATCATATTCCAAATGTACACAATACAGATTATACAATTTGCAGGTTACATCAAGTACAGTTCAATGAACACATTGTACATAATTACAGTTCATGACACTCTGGGGTTCTCATTGCATTATACTCAACACAGATTATTGATTACAGATTCATTACAGGTACATTACAGATTCATTACAGGTACATTACATCAATGTGAATTTTACATTCTGCCCGGGGGGGGGGGTTTCCCTGATTGCAGCCCCTCGGTATACAATGGCGGGAACGCTCTAAATGGTTGCCTTTATTTTACCTGCAGAGATAGGTGCCAGGAATTTTCTCAGAACTGCTCGCTGTCTGCTGCCGTAACTTTGGCTGAAGCCCAGTTTACGTATGTAAATATGGTTTCCATCGCACTCTCAGCAAAGTTACATCGGTGGTGCATGAGCAGGTCTGAAGAAATTTCCAGACGGAGTCTAAACTGGAAGTGTCTGTCCCGCCCACTTTTTAAATTTTTCTCTTTAAAAATGAATCAGTTGAGTAAGAAAAATGGAGACTTTGACATCGCCATGATTAAGGGGCTAAAATACAATATAATTGCACCCATTTAGAAAAAGTACAGCAGAATAGCAAATACAAGTATTGAATAACATTTGAAAGCACCAACTGAAGGAAATCCTCTCCTGCAATGGGCAAAAGTGCATGATTAACTGATTTCTGTGTGAGCTCAGGCATGTACATTTAGAAATGCATTATCTTTATTTTGACCTCGTGGATCTTTCCTAAAGAATGTATTTGCCTGTTCCTTTTAAACCAATAACCTGTGTTAATTTAATGCATTCATAGTTTCTTTTCATTTATACATAAAATGATATCAGCTGTTGTTATATTAATGTCTCTACAATAGTTCATAAAGTAAATTAGCTTAACATTTTCTGAGGTAAACTTTATATATAAATTATGCTGCATATTTAAACTATACTTTAAACTTGAACATTTGCTTCATAGGAAAATAGTTGAAGCTTCTTAATTCGGCAAATTAAATAATTAGCTGATAATCATGACTGAACACTGAAACTGATTATTAGACTTCAGCAAAGTGTGTTCGTACGCAGAGCAACCACACACGCAGATATATATAAATATAAAAATATATATTCCTCGCCTAACTTTAGTTTATGTCACAGAATACATTTCATAGCACTTTGTTTATTTTCTCTTAAATTGAAGCTTTTCTGTAGCCTGTCTCCCCCATGGAGATCACTGCAGAAATCTCAGAGGTGTTAAAAAACCGAGTATAGGTCAAAAATTGCTTGTTGGTTTTGATCTCCTGATGATGCAATGATTGACAGGCTGGCTGTCTGCCGCACAGAAACAACTGAAAGGGAGCATTTGACAGAATGTCAAAACTTCGTGGCTCTGTACAGTTTTTAACCATTTTCTCCTCCATGTCGGAAAATGATGTTATAGTTCCACAGTCGTTATGTAAAATAAAGTTGCAATCAAGAAGATCAACCGTGTTAAATGGTGCAGCAACTTAGTTCGAATCAAGCAGGCAAATGTCAGGTCTGTTGGGAGCTCATGTATCGATGTATATTTAAAAATGGCTGCCCTCGAATAAAGATTTTCCAAATTCACACATTTTCTCAGAGAATCTCAGAGGCTGTTTAGAAATTGTTATTCACACAAATAACATACAGCTCTTCAGTAAGTATAAGTTTTAGTGAAGGGTCTCCAACTGAAACCTGAAGCTGTCTTTTCTCTTTCAGATGCTGGTTACTTCCAGAATTTTATTTTTTTTATTTTCAACTGTTACCAATAAATGTTGCTCATCCAGTCAGATTTGTATTGGGAGGCCAGATGACAGAGAGGTAGGAGAGTCGAGAGAATACAGAGGAGACCAGGTCCTCAGGAGAGCAGAAGACCGGATCCAAGGCAACGGTAATAAGGAGCACAAAACTCTAGCTCCCAGCAATGCTCACTCACAGGACGTATGATCTACAGGATGCTCTGCAGCAAATCACCACAGTTACTTCAACAGAGCCTCCCTTCCAGAACGTTCTTCCACCAAGAAGGACAAGAGCAACAATGCCGTGGGAACACCCCATCACCCCCAAGTTGCCCTCCAAGTCAAGCACCATTCTGACTTGGACAATATATCACAGGTTCTTCATTGCCACTGGATCAGATCCTAGAATTCCCTACCTAAATCCATTATGGGAAGCACCATCATCACAGTGATTCAAAGAGAAGGCCCACCACCAAACTTCTCAAGGCAACCAGCAATAAATTTGGCCTTGCCAGCGTCATTCCAGTCTCAAGACCAAAAAAAAAGACATATAAAGGACTCAAAGCTCAACCGACCTAGAAACGAGTCACAATTTTTAAAGTAACTATAGGACCCTGTCCCTCCAAGAGGGGTATCAGTGGGCCTTCCGCCTCTGCCTCGGGTCCTCCCACTATCTCTCTCTCGGCAGTCCTTGGGGTTTGTAGAATCAGCAGATCAAGGCAGGGAAATGGTACAGCTTGCTGAGCCCTACCTCCCCGCCATCATGTTCAAATGATGGACGTCTAGCGGGGGGGGGGACAGGGGAGAGAATAGAGGCTGGGATGGAAACGTGACAGGGTAGAATGGGGGTTGGGACGGAAACGTGGCAGGGTAGAATGGGGGTTGAGGCAGAACGTGACAGGGTAGAATGGGGGTTGGGGCAGAACGTGACAGGGTAGAATAGGGGTTGGGGCAGGAACGTGACAGGGTAGAATAGGGGTTGGGGCAGGAACGTGACAGGGTAGAATAGGGGTTGGGGCAGGAACGTGACAGGGTAGAATAGGGGTTGGGGCAGAACGTGACAGGGTAGAATAGGGGTTGGGGCAGGAACGTGACAGGGTAGAATAGGGGTTGGGGCAGAACGTGACAGGGTAGAATGGGGGTTGGGACGGAAACGTGACAGGGTAGAATGGGGGTTGAGGCAGAACGTGACAGGGTAGAATGGGGGTTGGGGCAGAACGTGACAGGGTAGAATGGGGGTTGGGGCAGAACGTGACAGGGTAGAATAGGGGTTGGGGCAGGAACATGACAGGGTAGAATAGGGGTTGGGGCAGGAACGTGACAGGGTAGAATAGGGGTTGGGGCAGGAACGTGACAGGGTAGAATAGGGGTTGGGGCAGGAACGTGACAGGGTAGAATAGGGGTTGGGGCAGAACGTGACAGGGTAGAATAGGGGTTGGGGCAGGAACGTGACAGGGTAGAATAGGGGTTGGGGCAGAACGTGACAGGGTAGAATAGGGGCTGGGACAGAAACGTGGCAGGGTAGAATAGGGGCTGGGGCAGAACGTGACAGGGTAGAATAGGGGCTGGGGCAGAACGTGACAGGGTAGAATAGGGGCTGAGGCAGGATTGTGATGGGGTAGAATAGGGGTTGGGGCAGGAACGTGCTTGGGCAGGGGTAGACTCCAACTTCTCCCTCTTTGTCGCAAGCTTCCTTATCTTTCTTTGTTTTATTGATACAATTATTGTCAGTGCTCCTCTGAGCTTTCCTTTCTTGCATCCCCTAAGCTCCAAGTGCACAAGTCTACACAGTCCTCTTGCATCCTCACTGTGTTGAAATCAAGGCACATCATTCTATCTACCATTTAAATCCATTCCTTCCCAAAACAACAACACTTCCATTGTGCTTTTAACATAGCAAAATGTGGCAAAGTATTTGTCAAAAATGGGGCTGAACCAACACAGAACAATAGTTAGGAGAAGAGTTAGTGGAGATGAAGGTGAGGTTGAAGAGGTAGGTTTTCAGGGGGCTTTTGATGGTAGGAAGAGGTGTAGAAAGGCCTCAAACCTTTGGAACTCCTTACATTCCTCAATCTTCTCATTAAACCCATTAAAATTAACAGGTCAAGATATAGACTTGGGGAGAATTTGTTGATCACTTGTTAAAGGCGTACAAGTAGTCTGAGGTGGCTATTGGGAAAGCAAATAGAGTTTTGGGTTGTATTGCTACGACCAGTGCATACAAAATGAATGAGGTTACATAAGACTCTAATAAATCTGCATTAAAGTCCTATGTCAAGTTTGGTCCCTGCACATAATGAAGGATATCAAGTTTCTGGAGAGTTGCAGAGAAGGACAATCAGGATGATACCAAGTCTTATAGCTCTTAATTATGAGGATAGGCTACAAACGGTAAGACTATTTACTTTGGAGAAACACAGATCTTGAGGGATATGATTGAAATATTTTTAATGATATGAAGAATTTGGATTCAGTCCAGTTAGATAGGTTATTTGAAGTGGAGAGGCATCGTAGATTGAGAGGCCATGCCTAATAAATCCATTGCAAAGAGCTAGATTAGATTCTAGAAGTATTTATTTTCAAGAGAGTCATCACTTTCCAGTTATAGAAGGTAAGTCACCACTTAGTTGAATCATGGAGCTTATTTGATTATGTTTGGGAGTCAAAGGTGAAATTTGCAGTTTTTTCTGGATTATCTGCTGATATTTTGCTCTGATCTTTTACTTCTTCTAGAAAGCATGATTAGACTGCATGAATGATGTGCAAGGTTGTGCCATTGACTGGACGGAGCAGGCTTGATGGAACTGATTGCCTTTCCTTACCCTTCCTTTTGTACATTCATTTCCTTCTGAAACCTAAAGGTTTTTAAAACCCAAGCTTGCCAGCGTCTAACAGTACTTCTTAATTTAGCTCATCTTTTCTCCTGCTCCCTTCAATATCAATTGTAAACAATTTTACAACACCAAGTTATAGTCCAGCAATTTTATTTTAAATTCACAAGCTTTCGGAGACTTCCTCCTTCCTCAGGTAAATGTTTCAGGAGCTCCTTGAAGCCTACGCATTTATACATATAGAACAATACATGGTGTTTACAGACTGCCCCTGCAACTGCCCGTTGCCAAGGCAATCACCGTGTTCAGACAGAGAGGTGTCACCTGCAGAACCCCCGAATACACATTCAACAAAAAAACAAACAGGGAAAAAAAAAACAGAGAAAAAAAACAGAGAGAGGCAGAAACATCCGGAAGGCAGAGAGAGCCAGCAAATGACCCATTATATTAAAAACAGATAACATTTGTTCGCTGGTGGGGTAACGTGTAGCGTGACATGAACCCAAGATCCCGGTTGAGGCCGTCCTCATGGGTGCGGAACTTGGCTATCAATTTCTGCTCGACGATTTTGCGTTGTCGTGTGTCTCGAAGGCCGCCTTGGAGTACGCTTACCCGAAGGTCGGTGGATGAATGTCCATGACTGCTGAAGTGTTCCCCGACTGGGAGGGAACCCTCCTGTTTGGCGATTGTTGCGCGGTGTCCGTTCATCCGTTGTCGCAGCGTCTGCATGGTCTCGCCAATGTACCATGCTCTGGGGCATCCTGTCCTGCAACGTATGAGGTAGACAACGTTGGCCGAGTCACAGGAGTATGAACCATGCACCTGGTGGGTGGTGTCCTCTCGTGTGATGGTGGTATCTGTGTCGATGATCTGGCATGTCTTGCAGAGGTTACCGTGGCAGGGTTGTGTGGCGTCGTGGACGCTGTTCTCTTGAAAGCTAGGTAATTTGCTGCGAACGATGGTCTGTTTGAGGTTGGGTGGCTGTTTAAAGGCGAGTAGTGGAGGTGTGGGGATGGCCATAGCGAGGTGTTTGTCCTCATTGATGACATGTTGAAGGCTGCGGAGAACATGGCGTAGTTTCTCCGCTCCGGGGAAGTACTGGACGACAAAGGGTACTCTGTTGGTTGCGTCCCGTGTTAGTCTCCTGAGGAGGTCTATGCGATTTTTTGCTGTGGCCCGTCGGAACTGTCGATCGATGAGTCGAGCGTCATATCCCGTTCTTACTAGGGCGTCTTTCAGCGTCTGTAGGTGTCCATCGCGTTCCTCCTCGTCTGAGCAGACCCTGTGTATTCGCAGGGCCTGTCCATAGGGGATGGCCTCTTTGACGTGGTTAGGGTGGAAGCTGGAAAAGTGGAGCATCGTGAGGTTGTCCGTGGGCTTGCGGTAGAGTGAGGTGCTGAGGTGCCCGTCTTTGATGGAGATTCGTGTGTCCAAGAAAGAAACTGATTCTGAGGAGTAGTCCATGGTGAGCTTGATGGTGGGATGGAACTTGTTGATGTTATCGTGTAGTCTCTTTAGTGATTCCTTGCCGTGGGTCCATAGAAAGAAAATGTCGTCGATGTATCTGGTGTATAGTGTTGGTTGGAGGTCTTGTGCAGTGAAGAAGTCCTGCTCGAACTTGTGCATGAAAATGTTGGCGTATTGGGGTGCGAATTTGGTCCCCATGGCTGTTCCGTGTGTTTGGGTAAAGAACTGGTTATCGAAGGTGAAGACATTGTGATCCAGGATGAAGCGGATGAGTTGTAGGATGGCTTCCGGAGATTGGCTGTTGTTGGTGTTGAGTATTGATGCTGTCGCAGCGATGCCGTCATCGTGGGGGATACTGGTGTATAGTGCCGAGACGTCCATCGTGGTGAGAAGTGTTCCTGGTTCAACTGGTCCGTGGGTACTGAGTTTTTGTAGGAAGTCTGTAGTGTCGCGACAGAAGCTGGGGGTTCCCTGTACGATGTCAATATCAGTGGTGCCCTGCACCATGGGCTTCTGCCTAGGCTTAGGAATTTAAAAATATAGCAATTGCCTAGGGACGGATCTCAGAATATAAAGACACGGTCTCTTTCTATTTAAAAACCCTTTTCTTTCAAACGTACTTCTCCGGTTAGTAGCGCTAAAGAACTAACCACCCCATTCCGCCTACACAGAGTTTTTTTTCCCCCATCAAAGAGCAATACTGTTTGTTTTTAAAACTCTGTCAAAACATAATAATGCCTGTCAGTCATGCCTACACCACAGCTGTGACTTGCGTTATGGGGCACTGCAGCTTTAAGCTAAAAACCTGCCTTCTAAAAATAATAATTAGAAGATGCCTAATCTAAACTGATCGCTCCAGGTATTTACAGGCCACTGACAGGAGTAATAAACTGTATTTTGTGAGACATTTTAAAGCATACTGTTTGTTTTTTTTTGGTCAAAGCAACGCTGACACTCGAAAAATATTTCCTACAATTATTTCCGAGTTAATTGCTCAGGCACCAACCTAAAAGTACAAATGATTAGTTTTGGAAGATTAATCGAATAATAAACATGGGCAAAAATGGAAGGCCCAATTGAGGTTTCACCTCCTACTCTGCGACAATCTTCTGATCTCTTCAACTTATGGTCGATACTTTGGTCAGATAAAACTTTTGGCGTAAGAGGTCATAGAATGACTGCACCAAACGTGTGAAGGGATTCGCAAAATTTCACATGTCCACCCCCCCACCGAAGATTTTATTGGAGTTATTAAAGAAACCCTGGTGTGACTGTTTTAAAAAATCCAGGGTCTCTCAAAATGGCTGCGGTCAGACACATGGCCTAAAAGCCTGCAGCATTCTCTAACAACTTGGCAGGCTTCGTGTTTCAGACAGGTTTCTTTAAACAATGCAGTTGCATTCAAGCCCTGAGGCAAGCTATCAACATGGCCGGCCAACACATCAAAATTCGAGCAGGAGAAATTCCAGGACAAAAGATAAACCATCAAGGAACGTTCGGAACAATGGTAAAGCAGTTATGGAACAGATCAGTACAGGAAACGGCCATTATGTAAATAGGCCAGAAATGAGGTCCTTTGTCTTACGTTTTCGTGCTTAAATCAAACAATGAAGCAAGCTGATGAGGTACGAAAAAAACCTGTTACCAAGAGGGTATAACTGGTGACTTCCCAGTATCTCTCTCTCTCTTCTCTCTTCGCCTGGTGGCCGGGGTCCTGCTGCTTGCTAGCAACCAAGAAGGAAGGCCATCCAGTAAACCTCGTAAACACATGTCGACGGCAGCAGCAGGAGGCCAGGCCTTTTCATCTGTTTCACCGGTGAGCATTAATTTTCTGGCCGCCACAAGACAACCTCGCATAGGTCTAAGGGTGGGGGTTAAAGGGGATATTGCTAAACTTGTGATTTTAGAATTTTCCCTCGATGTGTCCGTTTCTTCCACCCCTTAAAGTGTAAGACTGTATTGTATCTATAGCGATTTCTTTATCTTCTGTATAATACTGTTTACCTTGTAGTTTTAGTTTTCTTATTAATAAACATTGGTTTTCCTTGTACCGATCCACTGGTCTGTTCGTCTGTCCTTGTTACCGCCCGATAAGTCCTCAGCTCAGAATCAGGAAGGGGAAAGCGATTCGCAACCGCACAGCGGGCAGGGCAGCTCAGGAAAAACATAACTGGCTGACCTATAATAAGCCCGAGAAACAGTAAAAAAAACCCTTACACGTGCAAATGCAGCGCTACATATAAGCAATTCATCAAATAAGCTAGCAGATGGCTACAAATGGCCTACGGATCAAAGGTATTATTCAAAGCAATCAATCAAATTGTTAATACACGCTCAGCGCCTTCAAAAGGTTTCTTTCATATTTTCAGGTTGTCAATGTTTCTTGTTCTGTATTTTTTTGCAGATTTTTTTTTTCGAGCAAACACCATTTAATTTAGCTGTTGCATACACAAACACAAGGCAGATGTCAAGTCATCACAAAGCTGGGAGAGGAAAGAGGGAATGAGACAGAATTGGAGCAAATCTGGGAGGAGGCACAGCAGTCAAAGCTGGACCATGACTGGGACATGCAGAAGTGAATGGTCCCAAGCTTGACAGTGAAAGAAAGGCCTAGATACAAAGACAAAGTGGACCAATTATCGATTTTTTTTTCCAGATTGGCCAAAGGGCCTGTTGATCCTAAGGCAATGGATATTCTGCAACATAAATATTAGTTCTATATTTGGGGACTTGAGAATGGAATGGGGAGGAGTATAGTAAATACTTGGGTGCTTTATTTAGTAAATTTAGGAAAATAAATAATTGCATCCTGCTAAAGCGGCCCATTTAATAGGCTTGAAGTTTCAACTCCATTAATACGTGCTCAATCTCCAGCGACAGCTAACATGTAAAACTGTCATGCACACATGCTGAACTTCCTTGGGAGAGAATATATATTCTGTTAGCATCTGCACAAAACAGCAATGCTATAAGTGGTCTCCTGTGTCACTGCTTCAAAGTTATTCTGTTGGGTAGTGTGGTGCCACGAGAAGCATTGTCAACATCGATGCAAATTTCCACTTATGTGCACTCTTGACACTATTGTGCTCTCTTTGACGTGCTGGAGAAAAGCAGTCAAAGAAATTGCTTTTTATGGTTTGGCCTTTACTGCTGCTTCTGTGTAAAATTTATATTTCAAATTGAAAAGAACGTTTAATGTTTAAATGCTGTTTTCTGTTTTTGGCCATTAGGTATAGGAGCACTTCTTACTGTTTATGGTGAATGCAGTACAAATTAAGTAGCGCCTCTCTTAACCCAATATCGACTTATCTGGACTGCTAGGTCAATACCAGTATGATAATAATAAACTGTAATTGAATGTAATATGTGGTGTTTGACTGTGAGCAAACTGATTTTCTTGTCTCTACGCAACCTGTACAGAGGAGCAGTAAAATCCTGCACCATGCACGAGGTGGAGAGGGGTAGGTGGGAAATGGAACATATAATTTTTGATGGCATCACTTAACAGTACTTCTTGTGCAGGTAATAGTGACCTTGCTCTGCGATACCAACCTTCTCAGTATAAAGGGAGCTAATAGAGGAGAGCTGTGTGGAAGAATGAAGAATTTCTGCATGTATGGATGTCACGTGAGGACCTGATCAAGCTCAGCTGCGATACCATCCATGGTCGAGCAGCCTGCTGCCACTCACCGTCAAGGCTCAAGTCTTGCAGGAAATATATCTTAGCCCTGAAATTCTGCAGGGCTACCAACAGTCTTCCCTCTCTCATGGGTTTCTGCTGGTCTCCTGCTGATGTTATGTTGGGAGTCCAGTGGTCTCTGTAATCAATAAGCAGTATTGGGTCCCAAGTATAGGTTTCTTTTAGAAAGTTTAAAAATATTATTTAACACAAAATGCAGATTATACAAGAAGCTTGCAACTTGTAAAGCAGAATAATACATTTTGCATTACATGATATAATGTTCCTGGCCTTATCAAACAGCATTTCTTCTGACTCATCGAAAGCAGTGCCATGAGAATCTCCTTGTATTCATGAATATTTAAATATTAATTCTGAGACCTTGAACCCAGGCCCTGTCTGCCCTCTCAGGTGGACGTAAAAGATCCCACGATGCTGAAGAAGAGCAGGGGAGTTTTCCCCGGTGTCCTGGCCAATATTTATCCCTCAACCAACACCTACAATAGATGATCTAGTCATTTATTTCATTGCTGTTTGTGGGAGCTTGCTGCACACAAATTGGCTGCTGCATGTCCTACATTATAACAATGACCACTTCAAAAGTACTTCATTGGCTGTAAAAACACTTTGGCACATCCTGAGGTCCTGAAAGGCGCTATGTAAATGTACGTTTGTTGTTTCTTTCTTTACCACACTAAATTATTGCAGGCATAGTTGTTATTTACATTACTATTAAGGGAGTAATTATCTGACTTTCTGTTCCTGGTGAGGTGCCTTGCATGCCTACAGCACGTATTAGAAAATCAGGCACTCATTGTGCATCACTTTCCAACTATTTAAATTAACAGTTGGATAAACCTGCAGCATCAATGGGCAAGACTCCCTTCCAGGAATACAACATCAAAACATAACCCTTTAATGTGCGAAACTTAAAGAAGTAACAAAGAGAGTTGATGAAAGTAATGTATCAGATGTTGTATATAAGGACTTTCAAAAAGCATTTGATGAAATACCACATAACAGACTTATTCAGAAAATAGAAGCACATGGGATTAAAGGGACAGTGGTAATATGGGTATGTAATTGGCTAAGGAATAGGAGGCAGAGAGTAGTGGTGAACGGATGTTTTTCTGACTTGAGAGAAGTATACAGTGGGGTTCCCAAGGGATCGGTATTAGGATCATTGCTTTTCTTGTTATATATACATGACCTGGACTTGGATGTAGGGAATACAATTTTGAAGTTTCTGAATGATACAAAACTTGACATATAGTGAAGAGGATAGTAGCAGACTTCAGGAGGACTTACATAGGCTAGCGAAATGGGCAGATGGATGGCAAATGCAATTTAATGGAGATAAGTGTGAAATGATGCACTTTGGGAGGAATAACATTAAGAAGCAGTATAATCTAAATGGTACTATTTTGAGGGGATGCAAGAGCAGAGGGACCTGGGGGTGCATATTCACAAATCTTTGAAGGTGGCAGGGCAAGTTGGTAAGGTGGTTAAGAAAGCGTATGGGATACTTGGCTTTGTAAATAGGGGTATTGAATACAAAAACAAGGAAGTCATGCTAAACCATTACAAATCACTGGTTAGGCCTCTACTGGAGTATTGTGTACAATTGTGGGCACCACACTTTAGGAAGGATGTCAAGGTCTTGGAGAGGGTACAGAGGAGGTTTACCAGGATGATACCAGGGATGAGGGACTTCAGTTATGTGGAGAGACTAGAGAAGCTGGGATTGTTCTCATTAGAGCAGAGAAGGTTAAGGGGAGATTTAATAGATGTATTCAAAATTATGAGGGGTTTTGATAGAACAAGTTGGGAGAAACCATTTCCTCTGGTAAGTGGGTCGGTAACCAAAGGTCATAGGTTTAGAATAATTGACAAAAAGAACTAGAGGGGAAATTAGGAAAACATTTTCACACAGAGGGTTGTTAAGATCTGTAACACACGACCTTAAAGAGTGGTGGAATCAGATTCCATAGGAACTTTCAAAAGGCAATTGGACATGTACTTGAAGAGGACTCATTTGTAGGGTTATAGGGAAAAAGCTGGAGTGTGGGACCAAATTGTACAGCTCTTTCAAAGAGCTAGCACAAGCACAATGGGCCAAATGGCCTCTTTCTGTGCTGTAAGATTCAATCATTCTATGATTCTATGTATTGCAAAGTGTCTTATCAAAGGATCTTGCAAATAAAGTCCCCTGATGGCTCAATGGGCTTTCCAAGGAGTATTTGATCCATAAAATACAGAAAGATCTCAGATTTGACCTCCAGTCTGGGCTGAGTTGGCTGCTCTCAGCCAGGGAGACAGTAGAGGCACTAAATGTGAGCCCAGTATCCTGGGTTAAGGAGGAAAAATTAGCCAGGGTTCCTGTACACTATCCAGCCACCCCTTTTGAAAGTATGCATGTATGAATGTTATGTGAAGACCTGATTGGACTCAGCTGTGATACCATTCATGGTTGACCAGCCTGATACCAAGTCACTGTCGAGACTCAAATATGAGTAAATGACTACTTGTTCGAGGTACTGGAGTGAGAGACCAGCATCTGCAGAAGCAACAAGGAGTTATGACCTCCAAGGGAAAAGGGGACGGGGAAAAAGATAACCACATGCCCAAGAAAAGAAAAAGAATGAAACCAAAGCAAAATACTGCAGATGATGGAAATCTGAAATAAAAACAAAATATGCTGGAAACATTTTCTGTTTCCCTCTCCACACGTGCTGCCTGACCTGCTGAGTCTTTCCAGCATTTTCTGTTTCTATAAAAGAAAAAGAATGATCTATAAAGTGATTAAGTGGAAAACAGCAGATAATTAAATAACAGGTGTGATAATAACGTATGACAAAAGGAGGCACGATGAGAGAAATTAGAGAAATAAAAAGACATATACAAGACCCAGAGGATGTGGTGAATGGTTAAAGCAGAATAGCAGAGGGGGAGGGAAGGGAGGGAAGCATGGAAAAGCTAGCAAAGCGGAGTAGGATCCAGTGGCCTGAGAGTGTGGTGAAAGAAAAGGGCAGGTAAACCCCAGGGGTGCCAGCCACATTGTCGGGCGTGTATCGATAAGGGATCTCAATCCCAAGCAGCAGCGTTCCCTGTCCCTGGATGATCTGAGATCGAAATTCATAATATATTAAAATGACATTACAAACCTTATGGGCGCTAAATTGGGCTGTGTAGCGCCCATTGTTTTGGCGCTACGCGGCCTCCTGAAGTGCCAAGACGGAGTCTTGGCTACGCAAGCACCATTCCAGCATGACGTGCGCCGGACGCCATCTTGGTATATGAGTTAGCGTGGGCTCAGATAACGAATGCCGGAAGCATGTGAAGTAAGGAGACAATGGATACAATCAGTGTGCAACGCTAATTTAAAGTGATAGACACCATTTTGGGACTTAATGCTCAACTCAATGCACAGTCTTAACCCCAACCATCTGAAAGTGCCTTCGAGTGCCTGGAGGACTGCCACCAGTGCTATTTAAAGGGACCATGCAGGATTTACAGGTTAGTGGCTGGATTATTGCTTCTGGCTGTGAGTCATTTGTAACCGTTTTTGGAGGCATCCTATACTTGAATACTAGGACGCGGGGACATAGCCTAACATTTAGAGCCAGGATGTGCAGGAGTGAAGTTAGGAAACGCTTCTACATGCAAAGGGTGGGAAACATTTGGAACGCTTTTCTGCAAACGGCAGTTGCTGCTAGCTCAATTGTGAATTCTAAATCTGAGATTTAAAGATTTCTATGAACCAAGGGTATTAAGGGATATGGGGCTAAGGCGGGTATATGGAATTGGGTCACAGATCAACCATGATGTCATTGAATGGCGGAACAGGCTCGAGGGGCTAAATGCCACTGATATTTGAAGCCACCTGTTAGGCGCCACCTTCTCCTGCAAGAAAGCTGGACGTGTGTCTGGGTGATGTGCCTGTCGTGGTTGAATAACTGCCAGTGTGTGTGGCCTGTGATTTGTGGGTGGGCAGCTTGCAACAGTGGTAATGTGTAACGGTGAGAGGAAGTATCTCATTTGAAGAGTTGAGTACTGATGGAAAGAGTTTGTTGGTATGTGGGTGATGGGGGGTGTAGTGCACAGAGCAGTGGATGTGGCTGGAGGTGCAACTGGTAGGAGACGCCACTTGACAGTTGACCTCACTCACCTTGACCACTCATGTCAAAGCATTGAACTTCTTCCTGCACTGCATCCATGTTTGTGGTGCTATGCGCCTGGCATTGGCTTTGTCCCTCATTCCCTCACATTGCCTTTTGGGTATATGTCTGGAAGGCCTCTTGCCCCTCCCCCCCATGGATATAGGATGTCCCTCCTTCTGTCCACCTCTTGCACCAAGGCCTCCAGTGCCTAAGCAGAGAACCTTGGTGCACGCAGTCTCACAGGCCTGGCACCACCTCAGATCGGCAGATTGGTAAGGCCTGGCATGCAGATTGGAGGATGTGAGATTTAGTAGTGCGCAACCTTTATTCAAAGTTTTAACATAACTCATCAGTTTGTAAATATAGAGACGGGACTGCATCTGTATTTTATGTGTGCGATGTCTGATCTCCATTCAGACTCCGTGCAGACAGCAGATAACAGGTACCAGCTACCTTTAAGAGATTTTTAAGAGACAATTTGCCTTTAAGAGATTGGAGCTCCCACTGCTGGTGGAAAGTGCAAATTGCATGGAATCCTCGATCAACACTGATTTCCAACGCAGATTGCAGGTAAGTCCTCAGGCCTGGCGAAAGTCTGGTCCTGCCTGCGTAGGGACATTGGGCGCGGGGTAATAGCGAATCTCGCTACCCCCACCCAAAAACAGGCCCTATCCAATTTTTCCCCCTTTATGTTTAAATATACCTATATTTAAATTCAAAACAACATTATAATACTATAAATTAAACCCTTCCACTGAAAATGTTCATTAAAAAATGTCAATTTATGCTGAACATATATGTGCAGATGGCCCACACAAATCAATAAGGTGCCAGATAGGAAAAGAAAGAAAATGCAAAAGCCTCAGGACAATCGACCATTACAATACAAAAGACTTCCTGAGCTCATTGGAATGCCCTGCCCTATCTACGTAGCATGACAGGAACATGGCAGGGACATTAAACCAAGAGCACTGACTGCTCGCATACGACAGGGCCAAGGTCAACAAAACTGCCCTCAATTTAAAACCCAGTAGGACTTGTTAAGCTCTTAAATTCTGGGAGATAACAAAGAACCACAAGAGTGTTGCTTAGGGGAAACAATTTCCTGCTGTCTGCCAAACCACAAAGTCAAATATATTTTAAAAAAATCGTCCTGACATACCACATGAAATTAGTGTGGTCGAATGATCCACATCTCCCTAAATCATGAAGTAAAAGATTGCCACTTGCCATAAAATTAAATGTAATGTTGCCCAAAGCCTAAATTAATTTTCTCTGCACCTACCCCAAATGAACAGTCAGTTATACAATAAGTATATGGATCCACGGTCCATATACTTCAGATATGGCTGACTGCAGTGGTCATTTGGCAACTAATTTCAAATTAAACAAAGGCACTATCCCAAACATCCAACATAAACTTTCTTTTACCCCATTATCATTTGAAGTACCTCTGTTTATAATCCTTACAGCCAAGGTGTATATCTGACAATATAACAAGCCTCATATCTATCCATAAATTACTTCATGTGCTGGCTGCCAAAGCTACAACCAAGCTCACCTTATAATTAATGTGCGATCTATGATCAATCAATCTTAAATAAAGCCAGTCACAACAAGTCCCTCCACTATCTCAGCATATATATCAGTATAAATCATAACTGTAGGTGCTTTATCTAAAAGAACAGATTTAACATTAATCTAACCCAAGAATGAATCTCCTTAAACAACTGAAATAAGCCAGAGAGAGGTATGAAAGAAAGAAAACCTTGGATTCATATAGCACCTTACCATGTCTCTCAGAAATGTTTTCAAACACAATGGGCCGGAAAGTGCTTAAAAAAGAACAGTGAGCTCAACACCACTCTGCGTGTTAGTGGCGAAATCGAGGAGCAAGTTCCAGCGTTCGCACATGCACAGTAAAACACGGAAAACAGGAACATGCTCCTCCTGGTTCAACGGTGATATGACAGCTTTGCATTAAAGGGAGACCGCCTGCTGGAATCAGTAGAATCAATGGACCAGTGCCAACTTGCTCTTCTGCCCAGCTGGAAAGTAATTAATTTTGCCCCAAAACAGCTACGCTTAAAAATACCAGGTCTAAACTAAATTTTAACAGCGTGGTATGTCTTAATGGCTGCCAAACAACTAAAAATCAACTTTTAAAAATGTGGAGTCTCATTACTCATTATTTTAATAGTTTTTGGACACTAAAAAAAATTTGAAATTAAAAAATTATTTTTTAAAAAACTTTTTCCTTCTGTCTCTTTTATTTAATATGATTATTTCTTACCCTCTCTTTTTTCGCTGTCTATAACTGTTTTTATAAATGTTTTTAATGTTGTACCTTTCACTTCCTGGATTTCATGTTACAGCTTGCAGAAACCCTTCGCAGTGTGTCAAAAAATGCTGCAATCTGATTGGTTGAGGGGAGAGATCGATCCTCTCGCTTCTCCCATGGGTCCTAGCTTCTCTGGAGTTAACGCTGGGCTCATCTCCGCTCCCTGTTAGAGGACGTGCACCCAGTAAGTAAAAATCTATGGAGCGGCGAGCACTGTTGATTCACCGCTCAGAGCAATTTCTGGGCCACTGAATTGCTTTGAAATGCAGTGACTGTTGTTATACCATAAGCCATTTTCTACACGAAGAGTTGCACAAACAGCAATGAGATGATTGACCAGTTAATCTGCTATTGGTAGAGGATTGTAAACAATTTTACAACACCAAGTTAAAATTGTTTACAATTGTCAACCCCAGTCCATCACCGGCATCTCCACATCATTGGTAGAGGAAGGAATGCTGTTCATGACTCCTTGAGAACTCCTTGCTCTTCCTGAAATAGTGCCTTTATAATCTTGAGCGTCCTCATGAATTGTTAAAATAGACCTTGGTTTAAGATCTCATCTGAAGGGCAGCACCTCTGACAACATGCCACTTGTTTGCTACTGTGATGTAGTGTTGACCTAAATTATGTCTTGATGAAAAGCCCAGAGCCTTTGATCCGGAGGCCAGAGGGCTACCAATTGAGTCAAGCTTACATTAAAGCTATTAATAGCATTTATACTACAGTAAAGAAAGCCACACTTCCCATAATTCATGTTCAAAAACATGAGGGGTAAAATTAAAAAGGAAATTAGGTAAGCAAAGAGATAGCATGAAAAAATACAGGCAAGTAAAATCAAGGAAAACCCAAGGATGTTTTATAAATGCAATAAATACATAAAGAGCAAAAGAATAACTAAGGAAAGAGTAGGGCTTATTAGACACCAAAAAGGTAATCTATGTATGGGGCAGAAGATGTGGGTACGGTTCTTAATGAATACCTGTCTTCACAAAAGAGGGGTACGATGCAAAGATTATAGTTAAGGAGGAGGAGTGTGAAATATTGGATGGGATAAACATTGCGAGAGAGGAAGTATTAAGGGGTTTATATATATATTACTAAAGGTCCCTTGCTTTTTGTGGTATATATTAATGATTTGGACTTGAATGTAGGGGGCATGATCAAGACGTTTGCAGATGATACAAAATTGGTTGTGTGGTTGATAGTGAGGAGGAAAGCTGTAGACTGCAGGAAGGTATGAATGGACTGGTCAGGTGGGCAGAAAAGTGGCAAATAGAATTCAATCTGGAGAAGTGTGAGTGAATGCATTTGGGAAGGGCAAACAAAGCAACGAAATACACAATAAATGGGAGGATACTGAGAGGTGTAGAGGAACAGAGGGACCTTGGAGTGCACGTCCACAAATCCCCAAAGGGAGCAGGACAGGTAGATAAGATGGCTAAGCAGAACGTGCCTGCATTCAGCAAGACCTGGACAACATCCAGGCTTAGGCTGATAAGTGGCATGTAACATTCGCACCAGACAAATGCCAGGCAATGACAATCTCCAATAAAAGAGATTCTAACCACTTCCCCTTGACATTCAACGGCATTACCATCGCCGAATCCCCCACCATCAACATCCTGGGGTTCACCATTGACCAGAAACTTAACTGGACCAGCCACCTAAATTCTATGGCTACAAGAGCAGGTCAGAGGCTGGGTATTCTGTGGCGAGTGACTCACCTCCTGACTCCCCAAAGCCTCACCACTGTCTACAAGGCACATGTCAGGAGTGTGATGGAATACTCTCCACTTGCCTGGATGAGTGCAGTTCCAACAACACTCAAGAGGCTCGACACCATCCAGGACAAAGCAGCCCGCTTGATTGGTACACCATTCACCACGGTAAACATTCACTCCCTTCATCACCGGCGCACTGTGGCTGCAGTGTGCACCATCTACAGGATGCACTGCAGCAACTTGCCATGGCTTCTTTGACAGCGCCTCCCAAACCCGCGACCTCTACCACCTAGAAGGACAAGGGCAGCAGGCACATGGAAACAACACCACCTGCACATTCCCTTCCAAGTCACACACCATCCTGACTTGGAAATATATCACCGTTCCTTCATCGTCGCTGGGTCAAAATCCTGGAACTCCCTTCCTAACAGCACTGTGGGAGAATCTTCACCACACGGACTGCAGCAGTTCAAGGAAGCGGCTCACCACCACCTTCTCAAGGGCAATTAGGGATGGGCAATAAATGCTGGCCTTGCCAGCGACACCCACATCCCATGAACGAATAAAAAAAAAGAAGGCATACGGGATACTTTCCTTTATTAGCCGAGGTATAAAATATAAGAGCAGGGAGGTTATGCTAGAACTGTAGTTAGGCCACAGCTTGAGCACTGCATACAGTTCTGATCACCACATTACAGGAAAGATGTGATTGCACAAGATAGGGTACAGAGGAGATTTACGAGGATGTTGCCACGGCTGGAGAATTTTAGCAATGAGAAAAGTTTGGATCAGCTGGGATTGTTTTCTTTGGAACAAAGGAGGCTGAGGGGAGATTTAATTGAAGTGTATAAAATTATGAGGGGCCCAGATAGAGTGGATAGGGAGGACCTACTACCCTCAGCAGAGGGGTCACTGACTAGGGGGCATAGATTTAAAGTAATTGGTAGAAGGAATAGAGGGGAGCTGAGGAGAAAATTTTGATGGGGGTCTGGAACTCACTGCTTGAAAGGGTGGTAGAGGCAGAAACCACAACTCATTTAAAAAGTACTTGGATGTGCACTTGAAGTGCCGTAACCTACAGGGCTACGGTCCAAGAGCTGGAAAGTGGGATTAAGCTGGATGGCTCTTTTTTGTCCGGCACGAACATGGTGGGCCGAATGGCCTCCTCCTGTGCCGTAACTTTCTATGATTCTATGATCTAAGAATGAGGCCAGCACTCATGAGAATATATGGGTCATTTTTTGAGTATGCAGTAGCGATGGGGAACCTTGCTTCCTGTCAATGCATATCAGAAAATTGCTGGCATGCCGCCCATATCCCTGAAATTCCACATGGGTCCTCCCAGTCTCCCACTTAACTCCAACCGGAGATTGATGCAACCCCCAGGGAAACTGCATAGAGCCGTTTTCAAACATTTATATTGTTTCCCAGCGATTTCCAACGGTCTCCTGCTGGAATTGCAGTGGGAGGCCGGGAGAAGCCCCATGAAATTTTAGGGCCACTATTTTCTGTCTATCTACTCTGTATACAACCTATAATGTCAATGAGGCCATCGTGTTGCCATACCATGATACCATGTTTCTTTATTACAACTGCATTGAGGCAGGTTAACCATGGTTCCACTGACATGTTGTTCTATTTGTCAGACATCACCATTTCCCAGTTGGGAGGAGAAGGTGATTTCTCCACCAATGTTAAGTGGATGCATCTGGGGGGAGTTCCTGGGCTATATCAGGAATTATGCCCATTCAGCCCTTATAAGGCCACAGTAAAGCTTTTGCCAGCACATGCTCCAAACCTTTAGGAGACAACGGTAATAAACCCTGGAAGGGCTTAATTACCTTATTTTAAATTAATCCAGGCTCTTATTGTAGCTAAAGACGTCTTTGGTCCAGGAAAGGCCTTGGAGCAGCTCAAATGGAGCAGCTGTGGGCCACTCCATCTTATAGTTTGGGACGGAGTCTGGGAAGTGTCATGCTTGGGCAGACAGGGGCTTCCACTCCACCACACTTGCACTTGGCACGGGGCCCCAGGAATTTCAGGCTGATTTGCATGTATGAATTATTTCAAATTCATTGAGCACTAGTAAGCAGCAAACAAAAACATAGATGGAAGGAGGTGGGCAGTGTAAGAGTTAAATATATAAAATATTTAGAAATCTTTATACCGTACACCCCTGAATAGTCAGGAGCATTGCTTGCTGGTGAAAGCCTCAAATACTCTGGTCAAGTCAACAGCAAAAGAAATATGTATGATCCCTGGCCGTGGATGTGTGTTTTGTTTTTAACAATTTGCCGTTTTATGATCAGTGGCTACCAAATAGACGATTTATTTTTTTGTGGTGCTAGGCTTTAAGGTGAAGATTAAAATCAAGAACTATGTTGGTCTCACAATGACTTTGTTGTTAAGGGCAGTCTGATTGAAAATACTGTGGAATCTATGTTCTAGGGGATTCTACAGCCCCCATATTTACGGGAAGGCAGGAAGGGTGCGGGGAGCGAGTCTAAAACGCGGAAAGCCCCAGGACGCGATTTGGCAGGACCTCACTAACATTAGATTGACAGGCTGGCCAGCCGTCAGCGGGAAAATCAACGGCAGGAGGCCACAGCTGGGGACTGTAGGGGATTGGGGCTTGGTGGGGGGGTGTGAGTCAGAGTCCGGCAGCGAGGGGAGGCCACAATCGATAGAACGGAGGCCGAAGGCTTCCTTGAGGGGCCAAGGGGAGCAATCCTGCTCCTTCTGGTCCACAAGGAGTGCTATTAAAAGCACTAACCTGCTGGAGCCAGCAGCAACCATCTCCATTTTGCTGCTGGGTTTCCCGCACCCTGGGAAACCTAGCTGGCAACTGTTAAATTTAAATCAGGCTCCCAGCTGCACCGTGAGAGCCTGATTTAAATATGATAATGAAGTGTCCCACCTCTCCAAAACGGAAGACTCACGCAGCATGCAAACCGCGGACGTAAAAATGGCGGCAGGGACGCGTTTCCCGATTTTTAATTTTTAACCCCCCCTCCATCCACAACACACTCCCGCCCGTCGTGCAGGGGTGTGGGTGGTTAATATCATGGCCTACGAGTTTCTAGAGTGTAGTTTCTTCCACACACTTTATAGATCAGCAAATGCCTCACAATTTTATAAACATGAGAGAGAACTTTAAGACTACACAGATCTCAGGGAATTATACCTGCAAAGTACTGTAAAATTATAAAAAGTGAAACTGTAATTAATGAAATAATCTTTGAACTAGTTACTTCAGTCAAATAAGCTTTGCATTGATTTGTTGATCCCAGTCGAATTTAAACAATACAAGACAAGATGTGAAGTAATGTTCCAAAGGAACAAGAACTTCATCTAGGTTATTGACTCACTGCTCTTACACATACAGCAGCTAATGCAAAGGCATCTCATCCAGGGTCTGGGTGAGAGTTGTTTATTGCTGAAGGTTCCTCATGTGCAAACTATCACAGCTTCATTCCTGGCTCCAAACACAAATACGCTCTGAGGTCGGGGGTGGGGGAGGGAGCAAGGTTGAATTCTGTTTGGATTCCCATCGGGCATGAGACAGTGATGTTGTGTGATTTCTACATCAGCAGATGGTTGATAGCGCTTTGAATGTTTGTTTCATGCTACATGGAAATTACCTCATAACAAGAAGCATCTGGTCATGTTTCCAATTTTCTAAATTGACAACAGTGGAGTCAAACCTGTGCACAGAAAATTAGAGCTATCAGGCGCCTGAATATAAATACTGACTTTTAAGCATTTTTACTTTTCAAACATAAATTTGGTCATTAGTACCAAATTATAGAAATTTGATAAACTCTATTGATGCAATTAACATAAATAATTCCATCTAATCTGCTTATATTTGCTTTCTCTCATTACATTTATTATTCTATTTGAATGTTTATAACTATGTTCATTAGCCTTTTCTCATTCAATTGAGGAGTGTATTCAGGGTTTCTGCATTGATATATTTACCCCAGTTGTGAAGCTCCAAGGTAATTTTGTGCTGTGTGCACATACCCAATGGGACTGGAATAAAACTGCCTGAAATTATTTTGCTTAAAACCTATAATAGCTACCAAATAAAAGCACAGTTTCACACTAGTGTTTGAAGTCAGTGCAAACGGTAAATCCCAGATACGAAAGGGTAATGTTCCCCTGTAGACTATGGCAGTAAACAGATCTTCGAGCCCATTATCTTCCCAACATCTTTTAACAAATAACATTGCAACTTTTTTTCTTAAAAAGCTTACTCAAATAAATATTATATATTTATTCTGTACAGGGGTGGGCTTAACTCTGAAAGTAAACCATCTGCAGAATTTTTATTAATTAGCTATAAAATGAATACCATTAATCACTTATTTCACTTATTTTCACTTATTTCCCTTCAAGTAAAATTAGAATGCTTCTTTCTATCGAAAATCGTGATCTTAATTCCTCTTACCTTTCATCTGGAATTCACCTTTCCATTTTCACAGGTCAATTATGCACACAGTTTGCTCCAACTCAAAGAGCTTTTGCCTACATAAATTGTGTAGTATACCTTGAGATGATAAGAGTAATTCCAACTGGTACAACATGCAATGCAAAGTTTGCAGAGTTCATTACAGTGCCTGGAAACTTTTAAACTTTTTTTATCCATTGGTTTTTTATCCTTTCTATAATGGAGTGCCCGAAACTGCACACAATATTTCAACTGCAGCCTAATTAAGGTTTTGTGTGTGTTCAACATTACCTCTTTGTTTTTGTATTCTATACCTGTAGATATAATATCAAGGTTTCCTTTTTTATGGTCTTACGTTCTCGTTTCTACTTTTAATGACCTGTTTATCTGCATACCAAGGAACCTCTTTTCAACTTCATTTAAAATGTTACCATTTAAAGTGCATTCCTTTCCCTATTCTTACTTCCAAAATGTGTTGTTTCACATTTTTCTCCATTGAACTGTATCTGCCACCTATCTGCACACCCCGTTAGTCTATCTCTGTCCTCCTGCAGTCATCACAATTCTTGTCATCATTTGCCACATCCCTCGCTTTGATGTGCTAAAAAAATTCAATATTGTTCCCTTGACTACTCCAGATCATTTATATATATAGTAAAGAAAAGCATTACCAACACAGACCCCTGTGAAATATAACTCACAATATCTTTCCAGTCTAAAAACCTTCCACTTGCCCCTGCCCTTTGCTTTCCTTTCACCAATCATCTCTTTATCCATGTGGCCACGTTCCCCTTAATTCAATGTGTCTTTACTTATGCCACAAGTTCTTTATCTACTCCCTAATCAAATGCTTTCTCCAAGTGTTTAATAATTTCATCCTCTATTATAGAGTCTTGTAAGCTACCAACAACTGGAGTAAGACTAATTGGCCTGTAATTTCGTGCTTCATCTCTGTCTCCTTTTCTGATGTGGATTCCACCTTTCCCTCTAGGTATCTGGCACAGTTTTTCTTTCCACAGAACAATGGAAAATTATAGTCAGAACCTTTACTATCTCTCCCCGGGCTTCACTTGGGATCCTTGGCTGTGAACCATCAGGTTCTGGTGATTTCTTTATCTCAAATGTGAGTGTCCTCCTTAGCACCTTTTGTCTTTGAATTTACTAATTGTCCTAATCCACGTCTGGTGGTTCTACAATCTAAATATCCACCTCCTCTCAGGCAAAGCACTTAATTAGTATTTAGTTTTATTTACTTATTTAGTATCTCTGTCATCTCCTCATCTCTTTCATTTCACAAAGATTCTACCCCTACGTTGACTACCTCTTATTAACATGCATAAAAGACATTGTTTGTCTCCTTTCTGCTTTTTGCTACTTTTCTCCAATACTCTGCCTTAGCTTTTTTAATCCCCATCATTGTCGCTTTCCCATCATTTAAGGCCCTAAATTTTCACAGGGCCAGTGGCGTACACCCACTAAGGAAGTCGGCTAGGAATGCAGCATTGCCTCTAGAAAAATTGGCTAGAATCCGGATATGTCAGGTCTGAATCCACACAATGAGTTTCCATTGGGTCCTGTTTAGGGCAGGACCTCTGCCTGCATCAAATGTGGTCCATTACATTGGAGGGGGAAGGGGAGGAGCAGGGGCCAGGACCGGGGCCGAGGGAGGGAATTCCCATGCCAGGAATTACCGCAGCCCTGGCCTTCCTAACACCAATGACTAGATGCCGAGATGAACCAGACGTATAGGTCTACTCAGTAGTGCAAATGGGGCCCACCTAGGGGTCCAGGCCTGAATCCTGCCCTACCCCTAATCAAAATCCACCTCCGTTTTCACTATTGGCCTCCTTATAAAGGGGCCCAATTGAGAATGCACAAAAGGTGCTGGCACATCAACAGATAGCATGCTGGCACTGCCTTCCCTACCCCTCTCCCTGTAGCTCAAGACGCATTAACAGTGACCCAGGTTTCCACCAATTCCAAACAATTTAGGTGACCTTCATGATCCACTCTGGTAGGATCAGGAGCAAAGGTAACTGACATCCACTCGATTGCAATTCTGCTGGCAGAACGAGATTGAAATTTTCTACCCCTTTATAATTATGATCTGCTCTGTGAGTGTTAAATGCCACTCTGTCCATTTTCAAATTGATCAAACGTTTTGACACATTCCCTTCATTCTTTACTGGAGTACACTTGATTTGTATATTTTCCATCTGTGGGTTAAATATCTCCCATTTGCTCATCCACGGTTATATTTGCCAATTTTATTTTCCATTTTATTTCACTATATTTAGCTTTCATCCAGCCATGTCCTCAACTTTTCTTTTCCCTCTTTATTCTTATGCTGATCCTATTTATATTGTGGTCACTATTTTCCAATTGTTCTCCTATCTTGTGGTCACCCACTTGCTCTGTTTCATTACCCGGAACCAGGTCAGGCAATGCTTCCTTCCTTGTTAGAGCAGTAACATAATGACTAAGAACACTGTCCTGAACACACTGCAAACTACCTCCCCTTTCTCACCACATTTTCCTTATACCAGTCTTTTTTTTGGATTGTAAAAATTTCCTACAGTGGAGGGAAGTTAATGGTGAGGGAGAGGCTTGGTCTCCAGTGAAAAAATAATATCTGTGCTGATTGGAGCTGCCCCCATGTTGGGCCGGAGTGAAGTGATGGGAGGAGGTATTGGTTTGTGATGTGTTTATTTTCTCTTCCATATAAATAAACCTCTACTGTTAATACATGCCTCTCTAATTTATGCCTCAGGTCATCTTCTGCTGAAAGCCTCATCCATTTTTTTGTTACCTCTAGACTTGACTATTCCAATGCTCTCCTGGCCAGCCTCCCACCTTACACCCTCCATAAACTTGAGTTCATCCAAAACTCTGCTGCCCATATCCTAACTCGCACAAAGTCCCGTTCACCCATCACCCCTGTGCTCGTTGACCTATATTGGCTCATGGTCCAGCAACGCTTCGAATTTAAAATTCGCATCTTCATTTTCAAATCCCTCCATGGCCTCGCTCCTCCCTATCTCTGTAACCGCCTGCAGCCTTACAACCCTCTGAGATCTCTGCGCTCCTCCAATTCTGGCCTCTTGCTTATCCATGATTTTACTCACTGCACCATTAGCATGCGTGCCTTCTGCTGCCTTGGCCCTAAGCTCTGGAATTTCCTCCCTAAGCCATCCACCTCTCCACCTCTCTCTCCTTCTTTAAGACGCTCCTAAAAAACTTACCTTTTTGAGCAAGCTTTTGATCACCTGTCCTAATATCTCCTTACGTGGCTCAGTGTCAAAATGTGTTTGATAACGATCCTATAGAATCATAGAAAGGTTACAGCCTGGAAGGAGGCCATTCGGCCCATCAAATCTATGCCGGCTTTCTGCAAGAGCAATCCAGCTAGTCCCGCTCCCCCGCCTATCCCCATAGCCCTGCGATTTTTTTCCTTTCAAGTACTTATCCAGTTCCCTTTTGAAAGCCATAATTGAATTTGCCTCCACCGCCCCCTCAGGCAGTGCATTCCAGATCCTAACCACTCGCTGTGTAAAAAGGTTTTTCCTCATGTCACCTTTGTTTCTTTTGCCAGTCACCTTAACTCTATATCCTCTGGATCTTTACCCTTCTGTCAATGGGAACAGTTTCTCTCTATCTACTCTGTCTGGACCCTTCATGATTTTTAATACTTCTATCAAATCTCCTCGCAACCGTCTCTGTTCCAAGGAGAACAACCCCAGCTTCTCCAGTCTATCCACGTGACTAAAGTCCCGCATCCCTGGAATCAATCTAGTAAATCTCTTCTGCAGCCTCTCCAAAGCCTTCACATCTTTCCTAAAGTATGGTGTCCAGAACTGGACACAATACTCCAGCTGTGGCCAAACCAATGTTTTATAATTGTAAACAATTTTACAACACCAAGTTATAGTCCAGCAATTTTATTTTAAATTCACAAGCTTTCGGAGATTTTCTCCTTCCTCAGGCAAATGTTTCAAGATCTTGAAACATTTGCCTGAGGAAGGAGAAAATCTCCGAAAGCTTGTGAATTTAAAATAAAATTGCTGGACTATAACTTGGTGTTGTAAAATTGTTTACAATTGTCAACCCCAGTCCATCACCGGCATCTCCACATAATGTTTTATAAAGTTTCATCATGACTTCCTTGCTTTTGTACTCCATGACTCTATTTATAAAGCCCAGGATCCCTCATGCTTTTTTAATTGCTTTCTCAACCTGTCCTGTCACCTTCAACGATTTGTGCACATATACCCCCAGATCTCTCTATTCCTGCACCCCTTTTAGAATTGTGCCCTTTAGTTTATATTGTCTCTCCTCATTCTTCCTACCGAAATGTATCACTTCGTATTTTTCTGCGTCAAATTTCATCTGCCACGTGGCCGCCCATGCCACCAGCCTGTCTATTTCATCTTGAAGTCCATCACTATCCTCCTCGCTGTTCACTACACTCCCAAGTTTTGTGTCATCTGCAAATTTGGAAATTACACCCAAGTTCAAGTCATTAATATATATCAAGAAAAACAGTGGTCCTAGTGCTGACCCCTGGGGAACACCACAGCACATCTCCCTCCAGTCCGAAAAACAACTGTTCACCATTATTCTCCATTTCCTGTTCCTTAGCCAATTCTGTACGCATGCTGCTACTACTCCTTTTATTCGATGGGCTTCAATCTTGATTATAAGCCTATTATGCGGCACTTTATCAAACGCCTTTTGAAAGTCCATATACACCACATCAACTGCATTGACTTCATCGACTCTCTCTGTTACCTCATCAAAAAACTCTATCAAGTTAGTTAAACACGATTTGCCTTTTACAAATCTGTGCTGGCTTTCCCTAATCAATCCACACTTGTCCAAGTGATTGCTAACTCTGTCCCGGATTATCGTTTCTAAAAGTTTCCCCACCACTGAGGTTAAACTGACTGGACTATAGTTGCTGGATTTATCCTTACACCCTTTTTTGAACAATATTTGCAATTCTCCAGTCCTCTGGCACCACCCCCGTATCTAAGGATGTTTGGAAGATTATGGCCAGTACCTCCGCAATTTTCACCCTTACTTCCCTCAGCAACCTAGGGTGCATCCCATCTGGACTGGGTGACATATATACGTTAAGTACAGCGAGACTGTCTAGTGCCTCCTCTTCATCAATTTGTAGCCCATCTAGTACCTCAACTACATCGTCCTTTACTAAGACCCTGGCAGCATCTTCTTCTTTGGAAAAGACACATGCAAAATACTCATTTAGTACCTCAACCATGCCTCTGCCTCCTTTTTGGTCTCTAATAGGCTCCACCCCTCCTCTTACTACCAGTTTACTGTTTTAATGCCTGTAGAAGACTTTTGGTCTATGAAACACCTTGGGACCTTTTACGATGTTGAAGGTGAGATAGAAATGCAAGTTGTTGATGTATATAAAATTAATCCTCAGTTTCCTTTCCACTGTTCAGCATTCTATAATATCTTCCAAATAATGGTGGCTAATCCTTTGCTATTTCTTAGCTCAATCGAAGGGATTTTGTATGGCCCACTTCTCTATTTGAAGCCTTATGCCCTAGTGATATGGTAATATCTCTGATTAATAACATTCCTTCCTTATTGAGCTAATTGTAATATTGAAAGGCAGCCCATGCATGCTGGTAACGCAGCCTCAGTTTTGTTCCATAAATTGCCCATAGAAAATGGAGGGTCCCACGAATCAGTCACGGGAGGTTTTACACCTAAATTTCTGGCTCCTGCCCTCTGCTTGAGAGGCCCCAAGCTACCTGAAGGCTTTGTACAATCGGCCCTTTGGAGTTCACTTTCCCTTCCAAGCTGTTCACTCTCCTCTCCTGACTTTCTCCTCCCCTGCCAAGTTAGTTTAAAATTTAAAGCAGGCAATTTGTGGAATCGCATGCAGGCCAATAATTCATCCTGCTTGATAATTACATCCTTAAGCAAAAAAACAAGATTACTATTGTACCTGGGAACCCTGTCACAATATAGTGAACATACATTTACTGCCACTTAGAATGCCCATTTGCTCACATTTTCTGACTCATTTTCAAAAGGCACTCCTGGAAACATACATAGGATTTTATTTTGCAAAAATCAATTACTGAGGAACAATTTTCAGACACTAATAGAAATTTGCCGGGCGTGATTTTCTAAATCTGCCTTTCTATTTTCTGCGTTTACAACAGTTAGACTCATGTTGAAGCAGAAATTGATTTTTCTAGTTTGATTCCAACTGTTGTCCACGCATTAAACTAAAATTCAGAAAAATAATGGCCAGAGAATTTCTATTAGGAACTGCAAATTGTTCCCCAGTCACTGCTTTGATCAAATCCCTTTCCTTTTACCAGGGACACCTTTTTGAAGATAGGTGCAAAAATGTGGATAAATGCTGCATTTAGACTGGGACTGATTGCAGATTGATACCGTTCTCCACCCGAAAAAAGGGCACAAAGCATACCAATTTATCAGTGGAATGGCCTGCTTCTAACCTATGTATGTGTTTGTTCCACTGCTAAATTCCTGGGGCCTTTTTTGAAGGCAGCCCGAGCGGATGAGTGGGGCAGGTGTCGAGCTTGCCCCATTGGATTCGTCAGGGGGGCCCAGGACCGGCCAATTACAGGTAAGTTTGAAAATTATTCTTTTTTAAACCATTCTGTGGAGCCAGGAGCAGCAAGAGTGCTAATTGAATATGTAAATTAGGGGCTAACGCCTGTTAAAGGACCCCTTTGAGAAATTAGTCCACGAATGCTCAGTATTCTTCAGCGATTTCCCCTGTGGCTGCCAACAAAACGTAAGTGTGCAGACGGGAAGCAGATGCTGTTCAGTGTTTTCTTTTCATTCATTCTCGGGATGTGGGCATCTCTTGCAGGGCTGGCATTTGTTGCCCATCCCTAGTTGCCCCGAGAACTATTTTCCTGAATCGCTGTAATCCGTGCTGGGAAAGTGAGCAGTTTGAGACAACTGAGTGGCTTGCTGGGGCAGTTAAGAGTCTTTGGTGCAGGACTGAAGTCACACATAGGCCAGACTGGGTAACATAAGAAATAGTAGGAGGAGAAGGCCATACGGCATCTTGAGCCTGCTCCACCATTCAATAAGATCATGGCTGATCTTAGACCTCAACTCCACATTCCTGCCCGATCCCCATATCCCTTGATTCCCTTAGTGTCCAAAAATCTATCGATCTCAGTCTTGAATATACTCAACGACTGATCATCCACAGCCCTCTGGGATAGAGAATTCCAAAGATTCACATCCATCTGAGTGAAGAAATTCCTCCTCATCTCAGTCCTAAATGGCCAACCACTTATCATGAGATTATGCCCCCTAGTTCTTGACTCTCCAACCAGGAGGAACAACCTCTCAGCATCTTCCCTGTCAAGCCCCCTCAGAATCTTTTCAACGAGATCACCATCCATTCTTCTAATCAAAGGACAACCCTCTCATCCCAGGAATCAATCTAGTGAACCTTTGTTGCACCACCTCTAAGGCAAGTATATCCTTCCTTAAGTAAGGAGACCAAAACTGTACACAGTACTCCAGGTGAGGTCTCACCAAAGCCCAGTACAATTGCAACAAGACTTCCTTACTCTTATACTCCAACCCCCTTGTAAAATAGGCCAACATACCATTTGCCTTCCTAATTGCTTGCTGTACCTGCATGTTAACTTTCTGTGTTTCATGAACAAGGTCATCCAAATCCCTCTGAACAACAATAGAAACAATAGTTTCTCACCATTTAAAAAATATTGGGCTAGAAATTGGGCCGTCTAGCGCCCGTTGTTTCGGCGATACGCAGCCTCCTGAACTTCCAAGATGGCGTCTTGGATGCGCACGCACACTTCTAGCATGACATGCGTCGGATGCCATCTTGATAAAGGGTTTAGCACATGCACAAATATCGAACGCCGGCAGCATGGTAGGTGAGTGATTGGAGCTTAGTGCATGGAGCAGTGGATGCAGCTAGTGGTGCAGTTGTTAGTTGATACCACTTGACAGTTGACCTCACTCACCTTGCATCAAAGCATTGAACTTCTTCCTGCACTGCATCCATGTTCATGGTGCTATGCGCCTGGCATTGATCTTGTCCCCAACTCCCTCCCACTGCCTCTTGAGCATATGTCTGGAGGGCTTCTTGCTCCTCCACCTCCCCCGTGGATATAGGATGCTCCTCCTTCTGTCCACCTCTTGCACCAAGGCCTCTAGTGCATCAGCGGAGAACCTTGGTGCACACACTGTCGCAGGCCTGGTACCAACTCAGACCAGCAGATTGGTAAAGTCTCACGTGCAGATTGGAGGATATGGGATTTAGTGGTGCGCAACCTTTATTCAATGTTTTAAAATAACTCCACAATTTGTAAGCATAGGGACGGGACCTGCATCTGTGCGATGTCTGATCTCCATTCAGAATCCGAATAACAGGTACCAGCTACCTTTAAGAGATTTTGGCAGGCTGTCAGAGAGACAGCCTACCTTTAAGAGATTGGGGCTATCCCTGCTTGTGAAAAGTGCAACTGTCCTTGAATTCTCGTGGCATGCTAATTTGGAACAAATGACTCGTCCTGCCTGTGAAGGAAGCACTGGGTGTGGATTACTTACAATACCCTCACCCAGTTTCGGGCCCTATCCAATTTAACCCCCATTCTGTTTTTCTATTCTTCCTACCAAAGTGAATAATTTCACATTTCCCCACATTATAGTCCATCTGCCACCTTCTTGCCCACTCACTAACCTTTCTATTTCCTTTTGCAAATTCTTTGTCTCCTCCTCACAGCTTACTTTCCCACCTAGCTTTATATTGTCAGCAAACTTGGATACATTACACTTGGTCCCTTCATCTATATTAATTAGTCATTAATATAGGTTGTAAATAGCTGAGGCCCAAGTACTGATCCTTGCAGCACCCCACTAGTTACAGCCTGCCAATCTGAAAATGTCCCCTTTATTCCTACTCTCTGTTTTCTGTCCATTAACCAATCTTCTATCCATTACCCCCAGGGTAAGTACAGCAGGTTTCCTTTCCTAATGGATATTAGTGAATCAGTTAAGCTTTAATGACAATCCGACAGCTTTGTGGTAACTTCTAATGATACCAGCTCTTCATTTCTTAAACTGAATTCAAATTCTTAAATTGTCATGGTGGGATGTGAACTCACATTCTCTGGATTATTAGTCCAGCCCTCTGGATTACTAGTCCAGTAACATAACAACTACACTACCATACCCAGTGCTAAATGGATAAATATGAAGTAATACATTTTGGAAGTAAGATTATAGTAGCACATTATACCCAAGATAGTAAGATTTTCAATGAGTAGAGGAGCAGAGATATCTTGTTGTGCAAATGATCATTAAAGATGGCAGTGTGAATAGATAATGGCATAAAATGGCAAATTAAATTCTTGGTGTTGAATATAGATTGATTCCAGTGGTCAGCCAGATGGTAACCAGAACGCACAAGTTTAAGAGTTAAAGGTTAGTGGGGTCAAAAATTCACAGCCCTACAGGCATTCTCCCAATCGGGATTACAGCAGAAAGGCTTCAAATTAGGCTAAACTAGGTCCTGATTTTACATCAGGGATTTCTCAGGGATTGTAAGGGGAGTAGCCTCTGCCTATCTCAAACAAGGCTAGCGGCATAGGATGGAGTGACGTGAGGGCTCCTAACCTGTGAGTTACCATCTTCTCAATCTCTCAAAGGACCAACTGATCCTAAGCGGCCAATATGCCAAATAGCAGGCATGCCGGCTGCTTGATTGGCCGTAGTGCTCTGGGAGTCCAAGCCAGGGACCTCCAGTGGCCTGGACCTCTGAAGAATAAGGCATCAACTGAAGATTTTTGAGCCTCCTTACAAAGGTGGTTGATGAGGACCATTATTAAGATGTTTTTGGGAGACCTCTCGACTTGCCGGCTTTCGGTGCAGTTTACAACATCCAGGGAAAGATGGATGTTCAAGATGTTCCCTTAGTGGCTTTGGCCACCCACAATTGGCATTCAGATGAAGGAACCTCTCCTGACCTCGTGAACTTTGGCAGGATCAGCACCTCAGTGCCAGGAGTCCTAGGCGGGTGCATCCTGGCGCTTAAGTCAGGTAGCATCCACCATGGATCTTTGGCCTCAGTTTCTTTCCACAGAAGGTGGTTAGAATGTGGAATTCCCTGCCCTAACCACTAGTGATGCACAGTCCATTTTATTTTAAAGCAAAGTAGATGATTTCTTAAAAAGGAGGAATGTCAAAGAGTATAGGGAGCAAGCAATTGATTAGGATTAGACTAAGTGGCTCATGTGGCAAAATGCACTGATGCAAACTTGATAGGCCGGATGACCTGTTTCTGTGCTGTAACATTTTATGATTATATAAGTCAATATGTTCAAAAGAGGAGGGAAGAAAATCAGCCGTAAAAACGTTCCATTTAATGCCTTAAGTAACCATTGGAGGCAAATTAACATTAATACACTGTTACCACCAAATCAGCCTTTCCAGCAGTAATGTTCTTGTTTTGAACTTGTTTCATGGTTCTTTATAATTCAAATTTGATGAAAAGGAATTAAGGTTTGAAAACAACATAATATAGCAGATTTTTAGCTTTTGCTAACAAACTCCATGCAGTCTGGAGCAGATTGTTTCAAATTGGTTTCTAATCGCTGTTAGACACTAATTGTTAAAGGAATGTCTCTAACTTGCATAAATGAAGCAAAGGGACATCAATAAGTGCTCATAATATATAATGACATCTTAAAAACAAGTTAATATTTGCACTTACTTATAACCAACATACTCAAACTGATGTGACACTTGTAAAGGAATATTTATAAATGCTCATACCGTATCATTACAAAACCCGCAGGCAGGTAAGTTTACAATTTACTGGCTTTTAAGTCAGCATCGGCTAATGTCACACAGAAAAGTTTTACTGATAGCACTGGGGATTTGAGAAACGAGACTGAGTCTGAAGCTGCATTTTAAAAAAAATGACGGTGAATTCCGTGGAGGTATCATTTTTTTTTCAGTTTAAGGGAACAGACATGGCCAGAAATGCTCTGCTAGTTGCAGGCTGCTTCTCTCTGCAAAGCCTTGCAATGGTTATTTGAGCTTTCTGACGCTACATTGTACGATATCTGTAGAAAAGGCCAAACGATGCCAGTCAGCTTTTAGATTTCTTCCAATTGTAAAAGAGAGCCCTGCAGACTAATAAACGAGGTCCTCATAAAAGCTGGCACTGTTATCTCTGCCTAACTGTTTCATACTGGAAGGGAAGATAAACACAAGAGAATATCAGCTGATGGAAAATCCACAACCTTTTAACCTGTGACTCCAGCTGAATTTCTTCAGTTGCTTTCACTGAATCCTGTCATTATACTCTTTTTTTCTCTCTGTAATTTCTGATTTTTGTTTTGTTTGCCTCTATCCTGTTTGTGCTTTCCAAAGGTCTTTGTTTATTTGTGTTATCGTCTACCTCCTGGGATTCTGTTCAGGGGTGAGGGGGGTGGTTATAGTCATAGATGTTTTGAAGTCCCTTTCAAGCTTACTGGGAATTCTGATCAAAGGCCATGAAAAGAATAGTGAAAGCACCTTCTGCCTCTTTATAAAAAAATGGAGATTGTCTCCTGCTCCCCATGGTTCTGTCTCAACCGATTGTTTATCTCTTGTCTACACATTGCTGTCAATGAAAACACTATGGATAATAGGACCAGAAGATGGTGATCTAAAAACAGAAGTAAGGAATAGATGCATTTTTTTTTAAACAACAAATAAAGTCTTGACTGTCTTTTAATGAAGTTTTTACAGTTGGGGTTGATTATCCAGTGGGGTACAAGCACTTCCCAAAACCCAGTTGGTTTGACATTAGTGGGGGTGTACCAGGCACTATTTAGTTAAGCTCACTTTTGGGAGCTTTACTGTCATGGAGCCAAGCTCATAATATTTATGAAAGTGCTACACAAATGTTTACAGTTTTAGATGGCTAAGTGCAAGAAAACCATGGGACTGTCTTTTGTCAAACATTGCCTGAGCATGGCCAGGATTAGCTGGTGCATGGAAACAGACAGGTCGAAGTTGTGTTGTTTGAGAGAGTGCTAGAATTTCAACATGTGTGCCCGTTTATAGGCAAAGTAGTACCAGGCATGCACAGAAAATACAGGTGACTGGTATTTTTGAACAAAGTTGCAAAGGTGGTAGAAAATAGTAAGGGGAGAATTTTCCTCTGCGATCGGGCAGCATTGGATTGTAGAGTGAAGGAAAAATCAGGTGCCTCACTGCCCTGAAGGATTTCCCTCCCCCCACCCCTGCCTGGGCTGCCGCTGGCCACTCCTTCCCCACCCACTGCATTAAAATGGTGCCAGAGGGCCAGAGTCCGGGTCCATAGAGTATTTCCCTCCTGTCCGCCCCACTTACCACCGCTTCCCGGGGTTGCCATGCGGCTGGTACTGGTAGGTCGCAGGAAGCAGTGTTGAAGACCTTAACGCTCCCCAATAGAGGGAGTAGGCCTTGTAGCTGACTCCAATCAGCCCCAAATGCTCACCTGCTGAGCCTTGATCCAATCTTCAGTGCAATTCTGTCCCTTTAAGCTGCCTTGCTGCCTCTTCTGGTACTGTTAGGCTCCCCCTTAGTGGTGGGAATCCCACTGGCATTGCCACCGTGCATATGGGATGAAGCCCGACCCGGTTAAATGATTCAGGGTTGGGAAAGATCCAAAGGGCAGATGGAAGCCCCACCATTCCGGAACTCTACCCTGTAGAGGAGGATCCTGTTTAATTCTTTTAGCCAGATGTTTGGTGTGTGTACAGCTAAAGAATAATTATTTTACTAAACTGCCATTATAATCCTCACTAGTTAAGTAAAATATTATTTCTTTAATTTGGAGCATGGAGCAAACCTTACTCTCTGGTTATACAACACACACCTGGTACTTTTAAATGATTTGTTTCACTTCAAATGACAAAACACTCCAGTGCTCAAGTGCTTTGGATCAGTCCCCATTACACAAAACACCAGTCCTCATTTCCCATTTAAGACTGAATCCATTTGTTTTAACATGTATTGTATCCTGACACAAGCCGCCAATTACTGAGTTTAAGCAGCAGACGACACACCAGAAATTAAAGTATGATGCATCTGATTTCAAAGCAAATGAGTTATATCATAGAATCATACAGCACAGAAGGAGGCCATTCAGCCCATCGTGCCTGTGCTGGCTATTTGAAAGAACTATCCAATTAATCCCGCTCCCCTGCTCTTTCGCCACGGCCCTGCAAATGTTTCCTCACAATATATTTACAATATTGTTCAGCCAATTTTCTTCTGTAGGCCCTTATTGTTGCTGGTGTACGGATCTATGTGAGGCATCACCTGGTAACCAGCCAAATTATTATTTTGCAGCTGTGAATATAAGGTTGACCAGCAATTTGAGTATGGATGGTGACATAACTGAGTCCAATCTTGTCCTTGACCAATATCTGAACATGTACGCTTTTCCTCAAGACAGCAATCAAAAGGGGGAATGCTGGCTAATTCTTCTCCTCCCCAACCCAAGAGGACTGAGGCTAATTATGATGATTTTGTTAACTCAGCGCAGACCAGGAGTTGATCTTGGGATTGTCTGGTTTGTATTACTTAGTACTGCACTACACTGGTGTATTTACCCAGCAAACCATCAGGTGAGCTTTCTATTACTTTAAAAATGAAACATTACTTGAAATGCTTGCCTTTATATAGTGCTTTATCATGTCATTGAAGTGTCTCAAGGCAACTCACAAAGCAAATTGCTTTTTCTGGAGTTCACCAACTTGTTATGTAGGCAAACATGGGAGCCAATATCTGTAGGCAATATGCCACAAACAGCAGAGCTGAGTGACCAGTTACTCTAAGTAAAATAAATATACATTTATATAGCATCTTTCATGACCTCAAGATATCTCAAAGTGTTTTACAGCCAATGAAGTACTTTTGAAGTGTAGTTACTGTTGTAATGTAGGAAACGCGGCAGTCAAATGCACACAGCAAGGTCCCACAAACCTTGTGATATTGTGATATTCATCAGATAATCTGTTTTAGTGATGTTGGTTGAGGGTTAAACATTGACCAGGATACGGGGAAAACTTACCCTGCTTCAAAATAGTGCCATGGGATCTATTGAATCCACCTGAGAGGGCAGGCAGGGCCTTGGTTTAACATCTATGGCACCTCCAACTGTGCAGCACTCCCTCAGTACTGCACTAGGAGTATCAAGCTAGATTTTGTGCTTAAGTCTCTGGAGTGGGACTTGAACCCATGACCTTCTAACTTAGAAACAAAAGTGCTATCACTGAGCCACAGCTGATCCTATCTGTGTTTTTGGTAGTAAAAGATATTCTTAATACATAACTAGAATTCGGCAGCCCAATGCCATCCCGAAATACTTCAGGTACCACTTCTCATATATTTCATTGAGGACAACAAAATATGTTTTATTGGTTTTATTACTATTATTGCTTTGGTTCACAAAGTAGCTTCTTGTCAATTAGAGGGTAACAACCCTTGGCTGCTCTCAACAGGGACACCAAGAACAAACAACGTAAGAAAGAAAGGAAGAATACAGCACTGCTGGAGAGAAAGCAGTGAAACAGTGCACACAGCAAGCTGACCTGTTGCAACAGTCTCTGTAACCATGTCTGTTACTAGCGGTTTTCTTATTAACCTCTAATCACTGACAAAGTCATAATCACCAGGGACACAAATACAAAGGGCATCATACAATAACGAAATAAAGCACAATGCAGAGGTTTAGTGTACATTATTAATTAGGAAACCTACCAATTGAGCTTTCAGACAACCAATTTTAAAATGAATTGTTTTTTCAATTTTACAAACTGACCCGCATGAGGTGAATTTGTGCTGTGGTATTCATATTGAACGCATTAATGCGTTCGCACGAAGATCCTTTCTTGCATTACTTTAATGAAAACATCCACTTTAAACAGGTTAACACCTTTGTTAAAGTAGCACAGAAGAATTTCATACCAGTGCGTTTACTGATTTGTTACTAATACAGCACAATGCAATTCCAATCCCATAAAAAATCACCGCATTAAAATTGTGTAAATAGAATAGCCAGAGCTCAATAGGCATGAACAAGAGAGAAAGGAAATCATCCAGAATAAGTGATCCCAACTACTATCCAGTGACCACCTGCTGGAAAGTGCCTTATGTGTAGATGCTGGTTGAAGAATAATCAAGGAGCAAGGATATTATCCATGGGTGAATTTCCCATTGACACTCACTAGCATGGTTCAATGAAAAATGGCTATTTGGGTGGGGTATCAGATAGCTGCTGTCACTTATACCTCAGCATGAGACATTACCAACAGGAAAGGAGGCAAGAACTGAAGACCAAATTGATTTAGAAACTGAGCTCTCCTTGAATTGAGAGAATTTTCTTGAAAGAATAAACTGTAACTAAGTTAACTTATTATTATTTTGTGTCGCGATGCACATATGGGACCACAGATGGCTGACAGATTATTCAGTATATAAGGTGCTGACACCTTCAAGATGTTGTAGTGAATCAGGGAACACAAAGGATTTATATTCAATTACCAAAACCTATACCTTTCCATCTGTTTTCTCTCCTTTTTCCTTGTGTTTTTCACTTTTTTTCATTTTAACTCCCTAGAACTAAAGAAGTTTCCAGCATGGAGGGAAGCCATTCAGCAAAACACATGCCAGCTATTCGCTATTGCAATCCAAAACAAATCCCACTCTCCTGATCTCTTTCCATGGTCCTGTATCTTGCTCTGCAAATCAGGGGCCTAATGCCTGTTTCAAGCCCCTTTGGGAAATTGGTTTGCAAGGAATTGCTGAACAGAGTGGTATGTGCCAGGGAAATGCACATTCATGTGCCGTGAATGCTGCGGTCAGTTTTATCAGGAGCTCAGCAGCCAAACCAGCGTTCCTTAAAGGGTCTGCTGGGGGCTGCTACCCAAAAGGTAAGTTTCATGTCCTTGCTATCCGACTGGTGAATCAATGCTATCCACTCTCTATGGTTTTAATATTCTTCCCATCAAGGGATACCCTAATCTGTAACAGTACGCTAAATGTGGCCTAACCATTTTCTCATACAAATTGATCATAACCTCTTTGCGTTTGTACTCCATGCCCCACATATAATGCTACGGGCCTTTTTCATAGCTTCATCTACTTGCACTCATATCTTCAGGGAATTATAGGGTCGATTTTCCTCATCACCCTTCTGCCCTGGTGCTAGACAGAACGCAGGAGCAGTACACCCGAATTATACTGCTCCTGTGCAGCCCCAGGATCACCTGGGATTTCCTGCCTTGTGCAATTTACATGGCTCCTGACAGGACCTAGTATTTCCAGTGCGGCCAGGAAACTCAGGGTCAGATGCAGGCCACTTTGACCTGCACCTACAAGTCTGGCCTGGGTGATCAGGACCATCATCTTCCTTTGGCGCACTTATGCTGGGGCACCAGCGGGAGCTACACTGTGAAAATGAGACAGGAGACCAAGAACACCCCCTTCTGTCTCACTATAATTGCTCCATCAGGCTTTACTTTCTATAAGTGCAAGCCAGACTCCACCTATTCCCCCCCACCAATCCTGGGAAAGCACTGGAAATCCTGGAGCAATGTTAAAAGAATAGTGTCACAGAAGTCCAGGCCTCCACCTTTGCACCTGGGAAACTGAGCAATTCCTGGGAGCCTTCCTCTATTTATCTCTCTCTTCGTAGACAGACAGGGATCAAAGGACTTTCCAATACAATGGTTGTGAGGTGCTCTTTATTACCTAGATAATCTAATGAAATGTTTATTGTTTAGTGTCTGGGGGAAACAACTTCCATTTGCAAATGAACCACCTTTCGACTTGGTGCCTTTTTTCAATCTTAGAGAATACACTTTGCTTAAACAACTTAACATTAAAAGTAACTTATTTTCATTCTTCATATGGAAAAATGGTCAAAAATGCCGAAAAGTTACAAACTTCTAGATCTCTCTGTTTAGCCACATTCTTCAGCATCTTTCCATTTGGTATATTCCTTGTTTTCCCTCCTAAAATGCATTACCTCACATTTTTTTTGCATTGACTTGCACATGCAACACATCTGCCCATTCTGCTAGCCTGTTCTTTTGAAGTCCACTTGAGTCCTTCCTTGCTGTTTGTCAAGCCCCTACTTGACAAACAGCTATTTGTGTAGTCTACAAATCTTAATATTCTGCTACCTATGCCCAAATCCAAATCATCTATATATATCAAAAACAAAAGTGGATCCAGTGCTGATCTCTGGGGTACACCACTTCCGATCTGAGCAAGACCCATTAACTCTAAAACCCTTTGTTTGCTCTCTGTCAACTAAATTTCTATCCATGCTGCTACATTTGCCTATACATTTATTCGTCAGTTCTTTTCTTTCTCTTGCCTCTTATTCTTTCCTGTTTCTCTCTGCATTTTCTGTCCCTTTTCTCCATCATTCCCTGCCTACTGGCAGTTCTGTGTATTGTAATTATCAGTTGGGTTTGTTAAGAGACGTCTTTGTATTTTCTGATACAGTATTTTTATATCTGATTGCTAAATCCACATAGTGCTAGCTTGTGTCACTAGTATATTTTGGTGCTGTTACACAATGTTTTCTTCGGCTTGTTTTGTTCTGAGACTATTTGCATGTATTGATGCCATCTTGTGCTGTTTGCCCACAAGATAATATGGCACATTTTACACCGTATGTGTAACTTTGTGCCATTTTTTAAAAACCGGCTAATTCAGGTGTTCTTTATTCCATTAAGGAAATCAAGTTTATAATGAGATTAACAATGACAGAAGAAATACCTGTTAAACATACCCAGCAAAGGCATACAACAAAATTGTTCATTGCCAGACACATACAATACCAAATAGGAGAAGATATATTCTCAATTATTGTTTTTTGATGATGTGTTTTTTTTATTTGTACTATTTGAACCCATGAATATTTTGCAAGTTTAGATTCCTGAAATATATTATCTGAGACCAATGTGAGCAGCTAAAAGGAGGCTGTGGAGTGCCAGGCAGCCAGGATTCTTGCAATGCCAGTGGCTCTGAAGGTTATTGCACCACCTGTCACTGCCACTGTTCAGATCCCGACAGGCCCAATCAGGCCTCCAAATCAGATTACATTTCCCACGTCATTTGTGCTTTGCATTACCATGTCCAATGCTCTTCGACTGCACAGCGGCAACCGAGGACGAATCGGGAGTATTTTTAGGCACTGTTGGTCTGAGAGCCACGTGCGATACGCCTATGCCCATTCATGGACCTTCGCTAAACAAAGCGGCTGTTATTCTGTAAATATCCAGATGGCATGTGATGTGTGCATCGGCACTGTGGCCGGACTTGCAAATTATCTTGGTTCACACCACGTCTCCAACATCTTACACTTTTCTTCACACACGCTGTTGGAGAACGGAGCTCTGAGACGACCTTATCCGATTTGCAAGAATCATCCTGTCTTTCTGGACAGTGAATGTCTCTTGCGGTATTTCCATGTGTCCTTGCTTAATTTTCTAATGACCAAAGGCTATGGTTTCAAACTATGGATCATGGCTCCAGTACAAACCGCTCAGCAAGAGCAAGATTCTGAGGCAGAACAAGCTGAACAGAAGTAAGAAAAGAACTTGCATTTATACAGCACTTTTCACAATCTCAGGATGTCCCAAAGAGCCAAAGAAGTACTTTTGAAGTGCAGTCACTACTGTAACGTAGGAAGCACAGCAACAATTTGTGCACAGCAAGGTCCCACAAACAGCAATGAGATAATGGCCAGTTATTCTGTTTAAGTGATGATGGTTGAGGGATAAATATTGGCCAGAACACTGGGGAGAACTACCCTGTTCTTCTTCAAATAGAGTCATGGGATCTTTTCCATCCACCTGAGAGGGAAGGTGGGGCCTTGGTTTAATGTCTCATCTGAAAGACGGCACCTCTGACAGTGCAGCTCTCCCTCAGTACTGCACTGAAGTGTCAGCCTAGACTATGTGCTCAAGTCTGTGGAGTGGGACTTGAACCCACAATCTTCATAACCTTGCCTTTGAGTCAGAGTGGTATACACGGCAGGAAATTTGCACACAGCACGATCACACAAACAGCAACGTAATTAGGACCAGATCATCTTGTTTTTTTTAAGTGATGTTGGTTGAGGGATAAATATTGGCCAGGACACCAGGGGGAACTCCCCTGCTCTTACACTTAGTAGCTGAACTTGGGAAACCTCAAAAATTTTGAAATGAATAAAATTTTGATGTATTGGTCACTGCGGAGGGTGTGCGTTTACATATACCTCTAAGGCGGTCTGCTTAACTTTGCCACTATCGATGCAACTGTAGCAAACTTGCATGAAGAAGATATTGGAAAACAGGCTGTTTGCTGGCTGTGATGAATAATAATGACACAATGTTGCTGCTTTGGACACTCGAGCTGACGAATTCTGAGTAGCTTCAAAGACATCTCATTCCCTTCTGGACATAGCTTCACACTGACGCAAAATATATTCAGAACATATTCACCTCTATAGAGACGAAGGTCAAAAGCAACCACCTGCATTCTAGACTGATAGAGGCAGCTTCCAACCACTTTACCACTGAGGATTGGATTTCTTTTCATCACTGTCTAGCGGCATTCAGCAGCCATTCAGCAGCATTTGTTTTTAAAGGAACAGGTGCATCTGGGTTCTAAAGGTTCTGCATCGGCCATAATTTCATGTTCTAGATTTAAATCAGTATTGATTTCGAATTCAGGTTAGTGTTTGTCTCCGATTAAAGCTACTTTAGAAGAATGTTTTTGTCCCCCTTGAGGCTCCCTGTAGATCATCACCAAGTTATTCTCTGTATTTCTATCATCCTGCAGTAATAACTCAATCCTTCTACAAATGGACAAAGAAAATGATACGGATGGAATCGTGATAAGGTTTATTGAGACGGATAACGGTACTGGAGCAAAGAATCAAACTGACAGAGCTGACAGTGTGCGACCTTGTTCTCAATTCTACAACCCAAACAACAGCTGGCTACAAAACAAACTCTTTTTATCTCTGACAAGAGGCTTAATTTTACTGCTGTCACATTGGCACAAAACTATGCTCACACCTGAGTCTGTGAGGAATTTAATGTCACTTAAACTATGTATTGTGTTTTTATGCCCCATGTAGGGTTTACATAAACCACTGGTGTGGCCACATTTGGAATCGTTGTATGCTGTTATGGGTACACTAACCGTTAAAAAGTAATTGATTCAATGGAGAGAGTTCACAGAAGATCAAGGGAGGAATTTTAACCTCCCAGGGTGGGTGGGGGGTTGGAAATTTTAAAATGGGCAACCCAACCCCAACCCGCCTCCAACCTACCACTTCCGGTTTTAACAGGGACAGGGCGAAGGGTGGGCAACCAACCTGCTGTTAGGAGGCGGGTCGCTCACTAAAATAGTTTAGGAAGGCTGCCGGGAAACCCGGTAGATGAAAGGAAGCAAGAAAGGCCGGATGCATCAGGTAAGTGCCTTTATTGTAGTGCTTGTGGGCCAGGAGGAGCAGGAGTGCTTCCCCCTCAGCCCACCAAGCTTTCTGTTTAGCCCCAATGATGGGACCCCCGCAATCAGCCAACCCCCCCCCCCGCGATGTCTGACTCACCCCACCATCCCAATGTCCGACTCACCCCCCCCCACAATGTCCGGCTCACCCCACCCCATCTTGGTGTCCAACTCACCTCACCCCCCTGCCCCGATTGTCCAACTCACCGCCCCCCCCGCTGATGTTCAACTCCCCCCCTCCTCCCCCACAGCGATATCAGACTTATCTCTGATCCACTCTCTGGCTGCTTTCCAGCCTGACAGACAGCCAACCTGTGAATCTGTCCTAAAAATTGAAACTGGTCCTGCAGTTAAATTCGGCAGGACCTGCTGGAAACCTTTAATTCTGGGTTTCCCGTCCGCTAAATCCTCCCTTCCACCCTGCTCTCCTCCCGCCTCAGAGTTATTATCGGGGCCCAAATATCCAGGACATCGGGCTCTAAGTTATGAGGAGAGACCTACGGAGCTAAACTAGTTTTGACTGGAGAAAAGAACATTGAGGGAGTCATTGTCCCAGTTTTGAAGATGCTGAGAGTCGGAGTTGATATACATTATGTGAAGAAACTGTGATCACAGACACAAGCTTAAAATGAACAAGTCTCAAATAAGGCTGACATTTTCAAACTTGCTTAATTCTATTCTCCATTGAAATCAATAGAAATGAAAATCAGGCGAGGTGTAAAATGAGCTGCCGATTCACAATCACCTGTATCTTGCCCAGCGATAAAAGTTAACATTACCCCCCAATAACTTTTACATAACTGATCCTAACAGATGACATTATTCTGACAAGCTCAGTGCTATTTTCTGCTTTATTTTTGCTTGTTGCTTGAGTGAGCTTCGATCCTTTTAATAGGATCTATTTTGGTGTCTCAGCACGCAGAACCAGATTGTGTCACCGCTGGTGCCTACATGTGTCATTCTTTTTGTAGGATGAATTTTTGTGCTTAGTATGGTGTGTGATATCAGTGCTAAAGAATGGTACAATTTTCAGCTTTTGGTATCCAGTGTCAACATCAAACACCCCCAGGTCAGCTACAGCATGGGCCTAATGCAAGGCAAAGCTCTGAATGCTGTGCCTGAACCTCATCATCAGAGTAACACTTACTTCTGCAGTATGACAATTCCACATCTCACACCAGGAATCCTTGTGACCTCTCTGAGCCAGACAGAGAATTTAATACCAATTAATGCAGTTTTATTCTGTTGTCAAGCTCTCACAAGGGACTGTCTCAGAACTGAGACTGTCCAAATTAATTTTGTTTAGGACTGTTGCGGCCTCCAGAGAGAGAAGATTTTCATCCTATTGATCTGAAATGGTCTCAAATCCAGGTCAGATGTGAAAGATCAGTCTTCTAACCCACTGCATCACTCAGTCCCCTTCTTAATCCTTTTTTGATGTCAGTGCCATTTTTGTGAGTTAAACACTTTTTTTTGTCAAATATTAATTATTTGCCCTTTGAATAAAGTTATTTACTGTACTCATTGTAAAAATCAAAAGATAATTCAGGAATGCTTATTATATATGAAATTCCTTTATCGAGCATTTTAATAGATGCCTTATCCCAACTGGCTGGTGCCTCCATTAAAATTATGGACAGGGTTTTTTTAATGCTGCTCCAAAATATGAACTAAAGACTAAAGCCCAAAAATAACTGTTGATGATATTAGCAGCTAAACGTTCTGCATAGTCAGATGGCTCTTCTTTTTTCACCATTTTATCCCAGCAGTTCACCCTGTATTTTAAATAATACCTTCGCTATAATGGCGGACAAAGGAATATTGTACAAACATGTTAAGCATTCATCTGCTAATATCACCAACACTAATTCCTAGGCTCAAAAGCATGAGTTTTAATTGTTTTTCAATTATCTCTATGTTCAATCATGTGCTAGTATTAGTTACTGAGGTTTTCAATTAATTTTCATCAACAGCAAAGCAAACCTCAGAATTGAAACTATGATCCCACCTCCTGCCCTGCCCTATCTCATTCACTGTCTGGTCCTGGACTTGGCAAAGTGTATGAATATCATTGCATTGTATGCTGGTAACAGATGACAAAAAGGTCAGTCAGACATTTTTTCAGGAAGGTAGTCCCTCTTTAAACGTATCAACTTTGACAGCTTGCTGTCTGTCGAAAGAAGATCAGAAGTGTCAGATGGAGAAGGACTTGATTGCCACTTTCTGCAGAGCAGAAAAGGACAACATCACACAATGGTCTTTGACGATTCATAAAGCCATTTGCATTGTGAATGAAAGTTTTGAGATCTACAACTAAAGTCCTTTTCAATTATACAACCTTTATGATTCAGCTAATTGTGGCAAAGAATCAGTGTCATGTGAATGATGCAGAATTTCTCATGCACAAAGGTGGTTGCAAAGATTTTACCAGCAGCCAGTCAAATGCAACCAGAGAACAGTAGGACTGCACACAATGACCAGTACCCAGCTACATATCACCGGCATTCGATACGTGGAGCTATATTATATCAGATTAATTTTCTTCTGTAAAAAAATCTTCAAGTCTTTGTCAAACTGTCCATTCAATTAAAAATCTTGCATGTACAGTATAATAGCTGTAAACTTAGAAATCCCAGCATGTACTTGGCAATGAATGGCTCCCATGCACCAATAAAGAGCAAGGACTTAGGCAGTTTAATGCCTCATAAAGTTGAGGACTCCTGACTTTATTGTTTAATTAACCTAGTTGTTTTAGGCACAGGGTGATTTTAAAGCAGGATTTTCAGAATTTATGTGTGGTTTAGGTAGTAAATAACAATTTGGAATCATTTTCTTAACTAGGCCAGTCAATTACATGTACTGGGTTGAGATGGGGGCAAGACAGGACAATATATATATAAAATTATACTTGGCAACATTTTCATTGAAAAATCAATCCTCAGAGTGGTGTAGGTTCACATTTCTCTGGGAGATAGCAAAGAATTGGATGACAAGATATGGATCTTCATGCTTCTTGCCTGGATATGTTCTCATATAATAATTGTATTCATTTGAAACTAATGGCATCTGAATTCTCTGGTCTTGCTGCACTATCATAAGCATGGTGGGTTGGGACTCCTGTCTGCCCACTAATTGTGTCCCCAGCCTCATATAACTATCCGCGATCAGGTTGTAGCCAAGCCGCCCACCTCAGGTAGGGGGGCGGGGGGACGAAACAGGCTGTGACACTTTGTCACAATGCTAGAGACCTGGCTATGCTGGCTGAAGATTTTAAAAACTTTTTAAAAATGGACTGTTTTCTGAAAAGGCTGCTTTCCCTATTGCTCTGATATCGATTGCAGTAGGGAAACTGCAGCCTTGTAAATTTTGAATCCCCTCCTGACCCTTAACAATACTGTAGTCACAAGCATCCACTGCAGGAATCACGCTGTATAGTATAATTCCTTCATTTGCACAGTGTCATAATATGACTCTAAATCAAACAGGATCCTACAACAGGCATGGAACTTTATTTGCATATTTACCAGCCTGACGCCAGAAACAGATAGGCAGGCTGCTCGCCAATAAACAGGCCTGCCTGAAAATGGCATCAGGCTGGCATTGGACGTCAATGGTGCCACTCGGCATCGCCCAGATTTTCACCCGTTGGCTGCCTTTTTTTCAGGTGCAGCAATTAGAAATCGCCAACCCCCCATGCTCTAGAATCTAACAGAGAAGTGCACTTATGACACATTAGCAACTACTAGGATATCTTTTTCACTCACTTCCTTAAAGTAATCCTCGATTTGTTATTGATTATAGCTGAATCACTAACCGTGTCATTCTGCCACTAATATATCTTCCAGATAAGAAAGGGGAAAAAAAATTACATGTAGAATAGCACTGTTTGAATCGTGGGTGGGTTGAGCAGACTATTTATTTCTGCCTTCAGGCAGTTTGAGCCCTGTTTCCCAGGCAGTTCACGGTACAGCGACAAACAATAATAGTGATAGATGGGATAGGCTAATTATTGATTGGGACCAGCTGGATTAGGAGGCTGTTTTGGGTTCAAACCATCGGTGAAAAATAATGTTTTCAGTAGGAAAGAGGATACATGAAATAAAATATGTACAAACCTTAAAAACTATTCAAATTGAGAGCGCAGGCATTTGTGACCATGTATAGGGAAGCCTGGGTGCAAAAATTAAGGTTTTACAATCACACAGGAAATGAGCTAATTGTGACATTTGCCACGCTATGTCTATGCTGAGCCAATGTACCCAACAAAGCAACAATTGCACCTAATGTATCTTATGCTTCAATTAGACATAAGCCTTGCTTCAGTGGTAGTACTCTTGTCTCCGAGTCAGAATGTCTTGAGCACATAATCTAGACTGACACTTCAGTGCAGTACTGAAGGAGTGCTGCACTGCCGGAGATGCCGTCTTTCAGATGAGATGTTAAACTGAGACCCTGGGCTCGATTTTCAAGCTGAAGTGAGGGTGCATTGGGTTCGGGGTGGGGGCTCCGGAAATCGGGGCAATCCCTAGCGGGTGAGGAAGCTGGCTCCAACCCGCCGACTTCCGGGTTCCCCACAGACGTGTCTGTGTGCGCACGCACCTCATGAATGTGGAAGTCCCATCGGCAATTAAAGCCGGCGGGATGATAGTTAACACAGTTATTTAGATAGTTTAAGTATTTGAAGTAGTTAATTTCATGGTGATTGAGGCAGGGGACTGATTTTCATTCAGCCTCAGCATGTTTCCCATGCTGTGGGAAACACTCCATGTTGCAGGAGACATGTTTCAGCTGGCAGCCAGTCGGACATTGAAATGCTTGTTTGACAAATGGGGATAAAAGGTCAGATATTGCAGCAGGGCACTCGGTTCTTTCAGACAAACTGTTGGCTGGGAGATCTTCGTGTTTACACTGAAAATTCTTAGTTTACACTCAGAATTGTTCTGTTTACACATATTTACCAACTTTTCGGATCCCCTCAAACTGACACCATCGGGAAGTGGGGCGTCTTGGCTGCATTCACCACTATATCTGAGGATGAGCAATATCACCAGCCTCGCCATGCGTGGCGTGCTCTTCTGCCACTTGGAGCTCCACAACACAGTGCTGCGCCACACCTGCACAAGAGCACAGAGGGCAACAACGGAGAGAGCAACGTCACAGGAGGCACGGTCCTCGTCAGAGGGTCTACAGACTGAGGCTCAGCTTCCTGGACCTCTCTGAGGAGCACTGAGTACGGAGGCTGAGAGTGAGTCGCCAGGTGGTCGCAGACGTCTGCAGCCTCCTTCATGCTGAGCTGCTGCCGGCTGGGCCTAGCGGCATCTCATTACCCGTCGCTGTCAAAGTCACCACTGCCCTCAACTTCTTCACCTCCGGATCATTCCAGTGTGCCACTGGGGAAATCGCCGGGGTCTCTCAGTCATCTGCACACAAGTGCATAAGGCAGGTCACCGACGGCTTGTTTCACAGGGCCTCGCAATATATCAACTTCCCCATGGACGACCTCAGCCAGACGAGGAGGGTAGTGGGATTCCACTCTGTGGCTGGCTTCTCACGGGTGCAGGGTATAATCAATTGCACCCATATAGCAATCCGAGCACCTCCACATGAATCAGGACTGCTCATCAAGAGGAAGGGCTATCACTCCATCAACACTCAGCTCGTTTGTGACCACCGCAAAAGATTCCTTCATGTGTGCGCTAGATTCCCTGGCAGCTGCCATGATTCATTCATTCTGAGGGAATCCAACATTCCGGGACTCTTCCACGCACCGAACATCCTTAAGGGCTGGCTCCTCATGGACAAGGGATACCTCCTGAACGTGTGGCTCATGACACCTCTGAGGAACTCCATCACCGAGCAACAGCATCGATATAACGACAGCCACATCACTAATAGGTCTATAATTGAGCATGTTATAGGACTGCTCAAGATGTGATTTAGGTGCCTTGATCGTTCTGGGGGAGCGTTTCAATACACACCGGACAGAGTGGGACGTATTATAGTAGTGTGTTATGTCTTGCACAACATGGCACAACAGAGAGGGGTGCCACTTGAGGAGGCCCCATCCACATCTGCCACCCACATTGAGGAGGAGGAGGAGGAGGAGGAGGACGAACCCATGGCCAGGGAAGCGGCTCACATGGCTGCTCATGAGGCCAGGGAGTCACTGACATGTGAATGGTTCTCCTAACATCAGAAAGCGTGTAGAGTCCAGTCCTCAGACAATCTGGAAAGAGCAGCGTCAACAGCAGCATCCCCCCCCCACTCCCCACCCCGCACAAAACCATCCTGCAACTACACATACACCCACTGTAAAGTGACCCAATGGGTGGGATCAAGTGTCGCTGTTCATGGTGAAGCTCATGAAAGGGCCTGATCACAAAAGCCAGTCAAGAATGGGCAAGACGTGGCAGTAGTGGTGAGAATGATAACATTTAATGTGAATATAACAAAAAAACAAATATAAATGGAAAACAAGACAGTCAGTCAGATACCCTTGTGCATACCCTTCATGCTCACAAATCCTTTGCCTTTCTCTTCCTACCGCTTCCACATGGTGCATCCCCTGTGGCTACAGCAGAGGTAGTGACAGGTTGCTCATGTCCATAGCCGGACTGCTTAGATGCTTTGGGCCTACGCCCTCTGGGTTTTGGAACCTGTGAGGGCCCCTCAAAAGACTGCTCCACCTGCACCTGTGCAGGGGCAGACTCGGCCACCTGGAGAGGAGGCAGCATTGCGGGTACTGGTTGAGAGGGGGGGCAACGGGTGAGACGTGGGAGCACTTTGAGTGGCGTCCCCACCTCCATGTCCCCTTTCGCCATCATCCCTCCTCTGGGCCAGTGCCACATCACTCCTACCACTCTGCTGCTAGCAGGTTGGAGGACATGTGTGATGCCTTGTAAGGCCAGTGCTAGTGAATCTGTCTGCCTGTTTAAGGCGGCAGAATGTTGTTCAACCTGATTCCGAATGACTGTTGTCATGGCCTGAATGGACTCATTTGTGAGCCGTGCTTGAAGCTCAATGGAGGCTAGCCTTCTCTCCATCGCAGACATTCCCACACTTACCTGTGCCGCCATTCCACTAATGCAGGAGTTGTACACCTCTATCCTCTGGACTATTGTGGATAGTGTGCGTGGCACCTGTTCCAGTACCTCGCAAATTTGTTGCTGTCCCTCGATCATTCTCCTTTTACAGGATGGCCCCTGGGGTTCAGCATCTGCGTCCAGCTGAGCAGAGCCTGGAGAGGAGTGCACCCACAACGTGGACTCTCCACAGCTGACCCTGCCACCAGTGTCTGCTCATGCTCACTTTTGTATGATAACTCACTAGGTGCCAACCCAACTGACTGACTACTAGGACCCACCGAGTTGCGAGTATCTGCGCTGGTGAATGGCTCGCTATGATGTGACGGTGAGTCCTCAGATGCTGGGAGCTCCTCTGAGGAATTGCCCTCTGCCGTCACTGCAGTCGTTGAAGGGCCTGTACGAGAACAGAAAGCAATATTAAGCATCATCACGGATCTGTCATGTTGCGATGAGCATACTGAGGTGTTCAACATGGCAAGCATTGTTAACATCAATTCATGTCGTGTATAATGAATGTTAAAGTTGTGACACCAGACGTTTGTGTGCTGCCAGTCTAGGCGTCCCCGACGGACAGGCACTCGAGGGTGCGGCTGATCTCCAACGCCTCCTGCTTCGCATTTGTGAGGACCACCGTTTGTTGTGGCCCCCCCTCCAGTCCTCGCCCACTCGCATGCATTTTGCACTCTCTTCTCCTAGAAGGGGAGAAAGTACAGACGTGTGAGTAAGTGATGTTGAAGTGGCCAACTGATGAATGCATTGCTTTGGGTGAGGCTGACCATGAAAGAGCTGCATCACTGGGTGAGTATGAGACAGAGCCATGACATTGGATGAGGATTGAGGTGGGTGGTAGTGGTGGGGTGACTAATGGGGAGGTGAGGAAATGCTCAGGAAGTGCAGGTAAGTTGAGGTTAAGCCTTAAGTGGGTGTGAGGAGTGATGTGACGGAGTAGTCTTGGCTGTGCAGAATGAGTTGAGGGGTTGGGCGGTGATGTGGAACACAGAATGTAGGAGAATCAGTAAGTGTACTCACTTTTGCTGACCTAGTTAGGTCATTGAAGCGCTTCCTGCACTGGACCCAGGTGCGGGAGACATTGCTACTGCCGGTGACCTCCTCTGTCACCTCGAGCCAGGCCTTCTTGGTGGCAGAGGCAGGACCTTTCCTCCCATCTGCAGGATAAAAGACTTCCCTCCTCCTCCTCCTCATCCCAGCCAGTAGCAGCTGCAGTGAGGCATCATTAAACCTTGGAGCAGCCTTGCCTCTGTCCTGCTCCATTGTGTTTTTTGGTCTTTGCTGCAGCAAAAGCCTTTGGGGCAATGGCCCTATAAATAGACCCGCCCCGGCTGACAGCCTGTCATGCAGGTGCGCAGTCCACCCATTGCGGCAAACCTGGGAGCTGCATTAAGGGCCATCTATTAACTTGTGATCGCGTGGAAAACGGTAAAATGTTATCAGTCAGGTTACCTGCGTGTCCATTAAAGCCCCCCACTGCCATCCCGCCGCCCTTTGAAAATCAAGCCCCCTGTGTTTGCCCCCTCAGGTGGATGTAAAAGATCTCCTGGTACTACTTGAAGTGCAGGGGGATTCACCTAGTGTCATGGCCTATATGTATCCTGCAACCAAAATGACTAAAACAGATTATCTGGTCATTTATCTCCTTGCTTTTTGTGGGAGCTGCTGTGCACAAATTCCCTACATTACACTCACAACGGTGTAAGTCTGCCTACAAAAACAATAATGATCACGCTTCAAAATCAATTCTGTGGCTGTGAAGCACTTTGGGACTTACTGAGGATGTGAAAGGTGCAAAGTAAATGCAAGTCTTTTTAAAATTCAAACAAGGAAACTATAGTAGCAGATCATACTGTGATTCACCTGCACTGTCGCATCTGAACGAAGTGCTTTGATAACAAGTCAGTGCTGTGTACATCCCACTATAATAGCGAGAGCCAACGCAATGTTCCCTAACATAATGCACGTCAGAACAACTTGACATACATTAAAACAAATGTGCATCAGTTCCGATCGGGGGAGATTGTTTTCTTTAAGGCCAGTTATTTAGTAATATGGAAATACTCTTCCCCTTTCTCCAACAATAACTTTCTCCTTTAAAAAACAATGACTGTGTAAAAGGATCGGTTACGTTTTATGAGTGGCACCCTTGTGTCCTTTTACACAGTCATTGTTTATTTAAAGGAGAAGGTTATTGTTGGAGAAAGGGGAACAGTACTTCCATATTACTAAAGAGCTGGTCTTAAAGAATTATCAGCCAAAGGACACAACTGCGATAATTATCTATTGAGTAGCTAATGAGCCGTTTAATCAATGTAAATATTGATTATTTTAATCATCTAACTGGAGATTTTGCAGTTGTAGTCGTAGATGGCCAAACACAATGGTGAAAATCCCAATTTACCCAAAGAACACGCCAGGCCATATAATGTGATGGTAGGCACCTGATACACTGACACACATCAACACATGTGTTTTCCTATTATTGAGTGCGCTGGCCACACGCGGGAATTTTCACCCCTACGACAGGCGGGAGAGGGTCGGGCGTGGGGGGGAGGGGAGGAGATTTCAAAAATATGAAACCCAACCTCGAACTGCCTCGAACGCACCCACTTCCGGTTTTAATGGAGGCGGGTTGGGGGGCAGGTGACCAAATTGCTCTCAAGAGGCAGGTCAGGTATTTAAATATGTTAATGAGACTGTGTGCCTCAAATTTTAACCAACTTTTAGATTTAACGGCTGTGGGCTGGTTTTCCCAGGGCTCGGGAAACCTGGCAGCTGAAGTTTGACGAAAAAGGTCGGATCCAGCAGGTAAGTGCCTTTCCAGCACTGCTTCTGGGCCAGGAGAAGCAAGAACGCTTCCTCTCAACCCTTGAAGCAAACTGCCTCCCTCCCAGCGATCGGCCTCCCTCCCTGCAATCCATCGAATCCCCCGAACTGCGATCCAAACCATCCCCGCGATCGCCCCACGATCCACAATCTCCCCCCGACCTGCGATCTCTTCAAACCCCCCTCTGCGATCTCCCGCGATCTCCTCAAACCCCCCCCCCTCCCCACTGCGATCTCCCCCCATGACACTCCCTCCTCTACCTGCTGCTACCTGCCTGCATACCTGACGTGCTCCCTATTTAGAAAAATCATCTTATGATGAATGGAGATCCTGCAGCCCTTTACTGGCTGCTGGCACCTAAGATTCTGGCCCAGGTGCTCCCAACATATCTTGAACAACATGAGGGTTAGATGATAATGTAAATTAGCTGACTTTTTATTGTTGGATAAGGCCAGCTTTTTCACACACGGCCGTGTGGAGCACCTGAACAACGCCAGATCCACATCGCTATACAGGGCTCATATTATCTGGCCCCATGCTTCCTTAGTGTCAGGACTGACTGTTCTGCTCAGGAAGTGCAGTACAAGTGCAGTACATATTAGCTGAGATTCCCCACCTAACTCCTGACCATTTTACAGCAGAACTGGGGTGGGTGGGGATGGAAAGTTGTTCAAGGATGCGTTCGACTGTATCTTCGCCTTCTTCTGCATCCAACCACCCTCATTCTTTGTAAAGAAAGAAAGAACTTGCATTTATAGAGCACCTTTCATGACCTCAGGACGTCCCAAAGTGCTTTGCAGCCAATGAAGTATTTTTGAAGTGTAGTCACTGTTGTAATGTAGGAAACACGGCAGCCAATTTCTGCACAGCAAGGTCCCACAAACAGCAATATGATATTAACCAGATAATCTGTTCTGTTGATGTTGGTTGAGGGATAAATATTGGCCAAGACACCCCTGCTCGTCTTCAAATAATGCCATGGGATCTTTTACGTCCACCTGCGAGGACAGACAAGGCCTCGGTTAAATGTCTCATCCAAAAGACATTGGGGATTAAATCAGATAAGGCCTGATACTGGGCGGGGGCATTACTGTGCGTGATTAGCCCGCGCCCGGTGGTTCCGACGCAGGCAGCACATTAGATTCCTGCTGCTTCCTCATTTACCTGATAGTAGCGCAGCATCGAGGCCTAGGTGTGACGTTCTCTCCAGCTTCAGCACTTCTCACCAGCAGGAGGGCCCAAAACTCATGTGAGTTGCTCGCACCTCTTAAAGGCAGCCTGCACCATAAGTGCTAAATATAAGATACTGGTCCGCAAGGAGTCTGAAAGGAGATCAGACATCGTACACATAAAACACAGATGTAGGTCCCGTCCCTATGTTCACAAACTGATGAGTTATGTTAAAACATTGAATAAAGGTTGCGCATTACTAAATCCCACATCCTCCCATCTGCGTGCCAGACCTCACTGATCTGCCGACCTGAGTTTGTACCAGGCCTGCGAGAGAGCATGTATCAAGGTTCTGTGGTGATGCACCAGAGGCCTTGGTGCAAGAGGTGAACAGAAGTAGAGGCATCCTATATCCGCAGGGGGCAAGAGGCCCTTCAGATATATGCTCGAGGCAGTGGGAGGCAGTAGGGGGCAAAGTTAATGCCAGGCACAAAGCACCACAAACCTGAATGCAGTGCAGGAAGAAGTTCAATGTTTTGACATGAGTGGTCAAGGTCAGTGAGATCAACTGTCAAGTGACATCTCCTACCAACTGCATCACTAGCCGCATCCACTGCTCCATGCACCCATACAACCCCCATCACCCACCTACCAACAAACTCTTTCAATCAGTACTCAACTCTTCAAATCAGATGCTTCCTCTCACCCTCACATATTACCACTGTTTCAAGCCGCACACCCACAACTCACAGATCGCACGCACTGGCAGCTATTTAACCATGACAGATACATTACCCAAACATCCTATAGGACATTCACTAACACACGTCCAGCTTTCTTGGAGGAGAAGGTGGCACATAACAGGAGGCAGCATGTGGCAGTGGCATTTAGCCCTTGAGCCTGTTCCGCCATGCAATCATATCCTCGTTGATCTGTGACCTAACCCCATATACCCGCCTTAGCCCCATATCCCTTTATACCCTTGGTTAACAAAAATCTATCAATCGCAGGCTTAAAATTAACAATTGAGCTAGCACCAACTACCGTTTGTGGAAAAGCATTCCAAATTTCTACCACCCTTTGATTGCAGAAGTGTTTCCTAACTTCGCTTCTGCAAATCCTGGCTCTAAATGTTAGGTTATGTCCCCTAGTCCTAGTATTCAAGTATTCGAAATCTCTGAAAATGGATACAAATGCATCAGCAGCCAGAAGCAATATTCCAGCAACTAACCTGTAAATCCTGCCAGGTCCCTTTAAATAGCGCTGGTGGGGAGTCCTCCAAACTGTCTACAACTTGTTTAGCTGGTCGTGGTTAAGACAGTGCGTTGGCTGCAGCGTTAAGTGCCAAAATGGTACCTATCCCTTTAAATCAGCGTTGCACACTGATCTAACGCATATTCTCCTTACTTTACATGCAGCCGGCGTTCGTTATCTGCGACTGTGCAAACCCCTTTACCAAGATGGCATCCGGTGCACGTCATGACAGAAGCGTGCTCACGCTTTCTGGATGCCATTTTGGAACTTTAGGAGGCCGCGTAGCACCTATACCATGGGCTCTACACAGCCGAATTTGTAGCCCATAAACTTTAACAGTTACATGAAGAGGAGAAGGAAAATTATTTTCTAAACTCTTACAGCAGGATTCAGTATCTTAGGAAATGTTTCCTTTACTTTTATCCTACTCGTTAAATAGTAATTCTTTTCTCTTAACTTTGCCTCATCTGCAGTAAGCTTCTCACCACTTCTGCGTGTGCTGCCATAATGAGGAGATCAGCCTTCAAGTATTGTATTTTCAAATTGTTGATAATAGTAGGGAAGATTTTCTGCTGAGAGCACATATCACAAAATTGTGCATTACCAGCCTACGATTTTCCATCTAAAGCAGAAAATCTCCCCTTTTGTGAACCAGAGGAATTTATGCAAAAGGCAATGTTGCTTCTAAAGAATAACAGAAGCTGAATCCCTCTGTATATATGAGGATAGATTTCCCATATTCGTGAAACAACTTTTAAATTGAATGCCATGCTCAGCGATGGGATGAAACCCACCTTTTCATCATTACCCGAGTATGTGGTGCAATATACTCATGTCATGAGAAGCAACAAAATGGATTCAAATTGTGTTCAATTCTGGGCACCACACTTTAGGAAGGATGTTAAGGCCTTAGAGAGGGTGCAGAAGAGATTTTCTAGAATGGTGCCAGGGATGAGGGACTTCAGTTATGTGGAGAGACTGGAGAAGCTGGGGTTGTTCTCCTTAGAGCAGAGAAGGTTAAAGAGAAATTTGATAGAGGTGTTCAAAATCATTAAGGGTTTTGATAGAGTAAATAAGGAGAAACTGTCTCCAGTGGCAGAAGGGTCGATAACCAGAGGACACAGATTTTAGGTGATTGGCAAAAGAGCCAGAAGCGACATGAGGAAACATTGTTTTACGCAGCTTGTAATGATCCGGAATGCACTGCCTGAAAGGGTGGTGGAAGCAGATTCAATAGTAACTTTCAAAAAGAAATTGGATAAATACTTGAAGGGAAAAAATTTACAAGGCTATGGGGAAAGAGCAGGGGAATGGGACTAATTGGATAGCTCTTTCAAAGAGCTGGCACTGGCACGATGGCCGAATGGCCTCCTTCTGTGCCATACCTACTATGATATTATGATACAATGAAGTCCTACCCCTAGGCCTCACCTATACCTGTGGTGATGCTTTGAAATCGTGCCTCTGTTGTGTTCTCTAACACAAAGCCGGGCCCAGAGTGAAATACTAATTTTTCAGTTTGACTGCGCAGTAGCAAAATGCTTCATGATTTCCTCATTAATTACCTTAACAAGGCCTGAGAAGAGGGGTCATTTTTGTACTTCATGATCCCAGCAGGGTTGGGATCATGAAGTACAACCCTTCAGGTTTCTTTTTAATTATATTGTTGATAATGTTCATTAATCCCTTTCTGGGAAGAGTTGAAAAGGGCAGAGCAGCTTTAGGCAATGAGGTGTCTCCCATTAGTGCTTTCTATCTGCAATCTGCCACTTTTTCACTTCTACCATTTCATTAAAATTAGCAAAGATAAGAATTTCAGCTCCAAGGTTGGTGAACATTCTAATACAGTGTCTTTATGTCTCTACTGGTTTTGAAAAAGGAGACTGAGAAAAGGCATTCAATAGAATAGTAAAAGAAAAGCAAAATACTGCGGATGCTGGGAATATGAAATAAAAACAGAAAATCCTGGAAAACACTCAGCAGGTCAGGCAGCATCTGTGGAGAGAGAGAGACAGAATTAATGTTTTATGTCGGTGACCTTCTGATGACCAGTTCTGATGAAAGGTCATCGACCTGAAACATGGGGGTAAATTTTAACCGGGAGCCGGGAAGAGGGTTGGGGGCGGGTGGCTAACTGACGGGAAATCTGGAAGTACAGGTTTCCTGGACGTCCTTACGATTTTGACGTAAAGACGTCTTTCATTGTTTTTTGTAGGTTTCCCGCTTGACGGGATAGCCAGATTGATAAGCTGGCCATCAGTTGGACGGGAGAACAGCCAAGGAACGGAAGCCAGCAGGTAAGTCATAGATGGGGGTGGATCAGTCATCGGAGGGTGGGTCGGGGTCATCAGGATGAGGTGCTCATCGGGGGGTGTCATTGAGGTCGGGGGTAATCTGGGGGCGGGGGGGGGTCAGATAGGAGGGGGAGTCATTGGGGTCGGGACGCATCGGGGAGTCGGAGATCGCGGGGGCGGTCGGAGATCGCGGTGGGGATGGTTCGGAGATCGTGGTAGGGGGGGTCGGAGATCATGGTGTGGATGGTCCGAGATCGTGGGGGGGATTGGAGATCGTGGGGGGGATTGGAGATCGTGGGGGGGATTGGAGATCGTGGGTGGAGGGGTCAGAGATCATGGGGTCGGGTCTGAGATCGTGGGGGAGGGGTCGGAGATTGGGGTGGGTTCGGAGATCATGGGGGGGGGTCGGACATTGGAGGGGGAGCGGGGAGGGTCAGTCGATCATGTGTGTGGGATCACAGCAGGTAAGCTTGTTGGGCCTGGAGGAAGCACTCCTGCTCCCAGGGTCCCCGGGAGTTAAAAGTAAAAAAGCAGTCAAAATGGAGACCCGCAGCCCCCTTTAAAGCTTTCACTGACCGACCCGCCTCCTGAGAGTGAGTTGGTCGCCCGCCCCTCGACCCGCCTTTGTTAAAACCGGAAGTGGGCGGGTTGGAGACAAGTTGGGGTCGGGTTTTAATCTTTTAAAATTTTTACCCTCCCACCAGCCCCCAACCCACCAGTTCGTGGGGTTAAAATATAACTCCGTTTCTCTCTCTCCAGATGCTGCCTGACCTGCTGAGTGTATTCCAGCATTTTCTGTTTTTATTCCCTATAATAGACCTGTTACGCTGCACAGTTTACATTAAGGCAAAGCTGTTCTCAGCTTCGCGTTGAAGCAAATGGCGTGGTGTCGTTTGGATGTGAAATCACAAGAAGCACACAAAAACGAGAGGTGTGAGTGAGACTGTCACCAGGAGGCACAAATTCAGCTTCACCTCACCTGCAAGCAATGCGAAGCAACATTTAAAAAGTTCTTAAGCAATCACTTTTTAAACTTAATTTTTAACACAGTGTTTTTATTTTAAAAGAGAACTGACCGGACACATTAGCATTAAATTTTGAGTGACAGTCACATGCTGGTAGGGTTGCCGATTCTGGTTGGACGTATTCCGGTGAGGTTTGATCACATGACCTCCCCCCTCCAACACTCCTGCCATAGGGTTGGTGATCTTACACGCTGGGGAGTTCTGTTTCCCCTTGCTTGAGGACAACACGGTAGCCAGTATAGCTTGAGTCGGCCTGCTTCCTGCTGTTCTCAACAGATAATTAGTTGGAGAGCAGTACCTCTAGCATAAAAAGCCAACTTAATCTGCATCAGGGGACAACGAGGGAAGATTTCCTCTGGTCGTCATGTGTTAATGACATTGTAAAAATAGCAGCAAGAGTTTTCTAGTGAAATCGTAAAAGAAATGGCAATTAGAGGAAATCGTCCCAAAGGCATCTGTGAAGGAATGATGCTGCAATCCAGTGCCTCCAGCAGGAAGCACATCTCGGGAAACCCCTGGCACACAGTCTTTTAATTTTCTGTCCTTTAATGTTAATAGAAAGAAAATCACAGGCTGCCAGCTCTAGATTTCCTGCAATTCAGTCCCTACAAGTGCCACTCCCGCTTTGAGTTTTCAATCACAGAATCACATCTATAGAAAGCAGATCAGATCTTCCCCTATGTGATGTTCACACATTCTCAAACATTGGTGTCCGCCTGATCGAAGATACGGACACACAAGGAAAACAGGAAAGCGATGCTGCAGTGAGTGTCTGATGATATAACCCTACATAATTTCTAGCTGAAGCATAGCCGCTGAAAATGGAATGAAGTGTTATTTTTTTCTTCTGTTAATTCCCCTGAGGGTAGGACTTTACGTAAAATAATAGAATGATACACACTAATCTCAGGACCAGTCGCTGCCTGTTCCTTTCTGCAGGACTCGCCTAGGTATATTCAACTTATATTTTGTTAGCTGCCACATCTCAAATTGTCTGTCAGAGAAGGATGTTTTTTTAAGAGAAAGATGAATTCTATCGATTGTCCAATTTGCAAACCGTGGGATGTTGCTGGTTCCTCAATGCTCATGAAATACGTCTGAAATGTGTTGAAATATAAAACCAATGTACAGAAAAGAAACAATGCATTTTTAGTTGTAATCTCTCCACACAGAAGCAGAAAGGTACATATGACTGGTGTGATAGCATGGATCCTGTAGATTGTAATGTTGTTGTGTTATATTGTAGAGCCTTTGATGCCGTTTCTACTAGTGAACATTCCGCTACTGTTCAAATATCCAAACAAGCAATTTTGCAGTGGCTCTAATTCAAAATGGAAGTGGGGCTGAATTTTCATGGGGGTTCTCTTGATTGTCCCCCAAAACCCTGCAGAAATTCAGCCCCCCTCCCAATGTCAGCATTAAGCACCCCAGATCAGTACTCTACTCTGCCCCGGTATGACAGTTTCCCATTTCCCATAGCAACTATCCTGTAGCTTGTGTTAGATTACTAATTAGTACTGAATTAGGGACAGTTTTGTACTGTAGGCAAGAGCCGACCTGTATCAGTGGTGAACCAATAACATCAAGGGGACAGAGGATGGAGAAGCCAGAGCTTATGGCTGTATGGCTAACACTGTAATGAGCCTCCGACCAACAGGTGCCTGGCATTGAACAGCCAACTCCATTTTCTTCTTCTCACCAATGTAATGTTGCCTCACTGTATTATAGTCACACAGGCACACACTGAACATTAGTAAGATCAGACAATATAAGTCAAGCTTGAACGTGGTTATTTCAGTCAGTACGTTGACATTTACTTCTCTGTCACATTCCAGCCAGTATCATTTAGCAAGCTCTCACCCCTCTATACTCTAAATCACAAGCAGCACTTCTGCCAGCAACAGCACATAAGAGCATAAGAAATTGGAGCAGGAGTAGGCCATGCGGCCCCTCGAGCCTTCTCCGCCATTCAATAAGATCATGGCTGATCTTCAACCTCAACTTCATTTTCCTGCCTGATCCCCATTTCCCTTGATTCCCCTAGAGTCCAAAAATCTATCTATCTCAGCTTTGAATATACCAATAGCACAGCTAAACACAACATGGAGGGTGTAGGTATTGAGGATGAGGGGGAAACACAAGGTGCATTGGTGAGAAGAGAAAAATGGAGTAGGAGGACCAGCATGGTTCCTGACTCTGCTGCAAGTGCCTAGGGATTCAGGCCTCACAGGACATGATTACAAATGGAGATTGCTGTTTGAGCAAGATCATCTACATGAGTCACTTGTGTCCATACAAAACATAATGAAAACTTTGGGGAGGAGCGTGGAGGGATCCATATCCAGATGTGTTCTGTCACAGATGAATGGTTGTCATCCCTGTAGCGTGGAAACTCCTGTGGCATCTGCAACAGAACCCTCAATTGCACAAGTTGTATGGACAGTGAGGTCATCTTGCACACTATTACTATTACATAGAATTTTACGCCATAGAAACAGGCCATTCGCCCTACAGGTCTATGGTGTTTAGGGTCCTCACCAGCCTCCTCCTGTCTTACTTCATCTCAACCTATCAACGTATCCTTCTATTCCTTTCTCTTTCATGTGCTTATCTAGCTTCCCCTTAAATGCATCTTTGCTCATCACCTCAACCACACCACGTGGTAGCGAGTTCCACATTCTCACCACTCTCTGAGTAAAGGAATTTCTCCTGAATTCCTTATTGGATTTATAAAAGCCTTCTGCTCAGATCATAAAATTGCCCTCCTGCCTGCTCAATAAAAACAACCATTTATATAAAGAAATAAAGACTTGCACTTATATATAGCGCAATAGGATACCTGCTCAGGGCTGTACTGCAAAGCTCCTCCTGAACGGTCCAGGCAGTGGAAGAGTTGCTTGAGTGAGCCATCTGTCTGCTCGATAATGTTTCTGGTGGCAGCATGGTTCTCGTTGCTGGCCATCTTTGTAGCTGTGCCTGGATTCCTGACAAGAGGCATGAACCACATCTGAAGGGGATATCGCTTGTCCCTCGGCAGCCAGCCTTTAACCTGATGGCCTGGTTGGAACTAAGGCAGCACAGAGGACTGCAGCAGGATTAATGGATCATGACTGCTGTCAGGAAACCGGGCACAGACCCACATGGTGCGCTGCCTGTAGTGGCAAACAAGCTGGATGTTGAGGGAGTGGAATCCCTTTCTATTCAGAAAGATGTCAGTGTGGTACAGGGGAGCATGTAAAGCAATGTAGGTGCAGCCTATTACACCTCGTACCCTGGGGAAGCCTACAAACCATGTGAAGCCTAGCGATGTCTTGTCCTGTTTTGCTCTGTCACTGGGGCAAGAGATGTAAGTGTTCCTCCTAGTGTAGAGAGCCTTGGTGACCTTCCTGATACAACCATGGACTGCTAACTGTGAGATGTTGCTGATGTCACCTGCTGCAGCGTGGATAAAGCCTGTTACATAAATGTTAAGGGCTACGGTGACTTTGACAGCCACAGGCAGTGCTGTCCATGCCCTGGTACGAGGTTCGAGTTGTGGCTGCAGCAGGTAGCATAGCTCGGTGGCAGCCTCTTCTGTGAAGCAAAGGCGCCTCGTGCATTGCTCCTCAGTGAGGTTTATGAGGGATAAGTGCTCCCTGAAGACCCGCTGTAGATACGGCCTCCTGCTACAGTGCCCTCCTTCACCTGCCTCTTCTGTGAGCTGCTCTGCTCTCTCCTGTCTTCCTTGCTGCTCACCCTCATCCTCCAGCCCCAAAGGCAGCTCTACTAGACTAACCATGACTGCAGTAAAACTGTTTAGAAGGCAGCCAAAATAGTAAAGCACCAGCAAAAACGCCTTCTCAGAAGTCAGAAATGAGTTTTCACAGTCAGAAAACAGGCCGAAAAAGATACCCAGAAATTGACTAGCAGCCTCAAATCACAAGCCAGCAACAAACCTGTATGTAGTGGATGTGCCCTTTAAATAGCGCTGCAGAAGGTGCCCGTTAGCACCAAGAGTTGTTGGGTGAGTTTACCACCTGGTGAGTCAGGCGCTGGGCAGCCTAATATCAAGCGTTGGACCCTAATTTGAATATTTTAATCAGCGATTTAAATAATTCTGGCGTGTGCTCTGGTGGTCTACGGAGCAGTTTGATCCAATATGGCAGGCGGCGCATTCTGGCACGTGATGAGCTGCGTATCATGCCCACCATATTAGATGCTTCGGTGCCCGTTTTGCGCCTGAAAATCAGGTGCGGCGCCATTGAATTTTTTAGGCCCATGAATGATTGCTGCAGAGGGTAACCTTGGTCTCCCAGGTAATCAGACTTCCACTCTTCCTTCCCCTGCAAATAAGTCTGGCATAAATGATTGCCTTAACATAAAGGTCTCATGAGAGCTCCCTTAGGAAGCAGGCAACAATCTGTATTATTCAATGTGGGTAGTCACAGACAGCTGGACATTAAGAGAATAAAATCTCTTTTAGTTCACTGGGGCACCGTACTGTTCACAGGGGCCTGAATTGCTACATGGCTACAATCGATGACCTGCATCAGTCTCGGAAATTCAGCTGAACTGTGGAATTGTGTTGCCCTTTCAGACTGTTTGTGGTTAGAGGCAAAAGTAAAGAAGCTGTTGGCTTTATTGAATAATGCAGTTGCGACCTCCTTGACACATCTATGGACCGCAAACTGGCTGACACTGCAGATGTTCTTAGTAATAGTCTGAAAGTGCCCGACTGGGGGGCCAAGGTGATTTTGACGGTCACTGGCAGTGCCGTGCGGACTGTTCATCATGTGTGGATGTGGCCATGAAGGAGTTGGGACAGTTCTGTCACAGCCTCCCCTGTTTAGTCTCCTCAGGCACCACTGATGCATCAATCCCAGGGAGTAGGCCTTTCAGGCATTTCAATGCTGCCAGCTAGCTGCTTGCTCGTTTTGGCTGGAAAGCGGCAGCTGGTCGATGGAAGGGAGGGATTATGGAGATCAGGTGGCACAGAGGTCCCCTGCCGGTCCCAAGAGAAAACTACCAGCAGCAAGGTAAGTGTGAGGGGGGGTGGGGAGGAGAGTAGTACAAGAGCTGGGGATGGCGAGGGAGCCCAGGGCAGCAGAAGCCTGGACTTCCTTTGTGCAGTGCAGAGGAGCACTCCTGCTTTTCCTGGGCCCAGTAAGTAAAGTTTTTTTAAACTTACGTTAGAGGGCCTCGTTGGCTTCCTGGCAACTTCACCTAACGAGGGGTGAGGGGTGCACAAGAGGCCAGAGTCAGAGGAATAGAGTGTGGTGGGTGGTTTGTAGGGCGGTTTGTTGGGCTGGAGGAGTTCACAGAGACATTTTAAACCCCAAGAACGGGTGGGTTGGGGACGGGTGGGAGTTGAAAATAGTTGCTTTTTGGGTCACAACCACAAAATTTTCGGACTTTGCATTCCCAGTGGGAAGCCTGTACTTTTACGTGCCGACATTAAACCCCTAAATAAAGCCGGGTTGCGGTCACGACCCTAAAAACAACTATTTTCAGCTCTCACCCACCCCCAACCCATCTATTCTTGGGGTTTAACATCACCCCCATGATGTTACAGTGGCATGATTTTAGCTTGGAGCCGGGAACTCAGCCCGTCCCTAAATATTCGCGTGGGGAACCCAAAAGTCAAGTGAGTGCATCGCAATCTGCAATCACAACTCGATTGGAGGTAAGTATTTGTGCTTTCGGGTTTCCCACGCGCCAGGCAGCCAGATTGACAGAAAGGGAAAGGAGCCGTGAATCGGAGAGAGGGGAGGGAGGGAGAGCGAGATCATGGGCCGCGGAAGAAATCGGAGGGGAGGTGGGGGACGTAGGGGGTCTTGGATGACAATGGGTGGGCCTTGGAGAAGATCGGGGGTTGGGGTGTCCACCATCGGGAGGGGGGGTCCACTATGGGGGGGGGGGTCCTCCATGGGAGGGGCTGATCACAAAGGGGTTGGAGTACAAGAGTAAGAAAGTCTTACTACAGTTGTACAGGGCATTGTTGAGACCTCACCTGGAGTACTGTGTACAGTTTTGGTCTCTTTATCTAAGGAAGGATATACTTGCCTTAGAGGCGGTGCAACAAAGGTTCACTGAATTGATTCCTGGAATGAGAGGGTTGTTCTATGAGGAGAGATTGAGTAGAATGTGCTTATACTCTCTGGACTTTAGAAGAATGAGAGGTGATCTTATTGAAACATATAAGATTATTAGAGGGCTTGACAGGGTAGAGGCTGAGAGGTTGTTTCCCCTGACTGGAGAGTCTAGAACTATGGGGCATAGTCGCAGGATAAGGGGTCGGCCATTTAAAACTGAGATGAGGTGGAATTTCTTCACGCAGAGGGTTGTGAATCTTTGGAATTCTCTACCCCAGAGGGCTGTGGATGCTGAGTCGTTGAGTATATTCAAGACTGAGATCGATAGGTTTTTGGACTCTAGGGGAATCAAGGAATATTGAGATCGGGCAGGAAAGTGGAGTTGAGGTTGAAGATCAGCCATGATCTGATTGAATGGCGGAGCAGGCTCGAGCGGTCATACAGCCTACTCGTATGTTCTTATGTTCTTATGATTGTGGGGTAATGTCGTGCCAAGTGAGCTTGTTAGGCCTGGATGAAGCACTCCTGCACATCCTGGCCCACAAGCAGTGCAATAAAGACACTCACCTCATGGATCCAGCCCTTCTCGCCTGCTTTCACCTGACATGAATCAGAAGCGATGGGAAACCTAAACAGGTAAGGTTAAATTCATTTGACATTTCTAATACACAAAAAATTAAGTGCCTCAACTATCGCAATGAGGTACATTGCCCCTTTAAGTATTGGCCCGCCGGCTTTAAGTGGGGACGGCTGCAATGTGCCTGGGCTAAACCTGGAAGTGGCCGTGTTGCAGCCGGGATGCGGTCCTCCTCTAAAAACAAACTATTTTTACTGCCCACCAGCCCCCAACCCACCCGTTCTTAGGTGTTAAAATTACCCCCAAGGAGGGGCGATTTCATGAAAAGATTTAAACACAACAATGAGAATTTAAAAGTTGAGGCACTGGGGAAACTGAGAGACAAGGTTGGTCAACGAGGACAGGGGTGATGGCTGAGTGGGACTCGGTGTGGGATAAGATACCAGCAGCAGAAGATGAGCTTCAGTTTATGGAGAGTGGAGGATGGAAGGCCAGCTAGGAGAGCATAGGAATAGCTGAGTCGGGAGGTGATAAAGAGATGGATGAGGGTTTTGGCAACAATGGATTGGGGTGGGGGCAGAGGCGGGTGAAGTCACAGAGGAGGCAATAAACGAATCTTTGTGATGGAGAAGTAATGGGGTTCTTCCCATATCCTCTCTGACCTCCCAAGTTTTTCTTCCGCCAATAAACTAGCCCACTGCCTCTTGAATTTCCTGACACTATCCACATCCACTGTCTCCTTTAAAATTATATGTTAAATTATGGTTGCTTGGCAGTAACTACCAAGGCTGTAATTTAGTTAAGCAGCTCGGATGACATCATAAACCATGACACCACAATATGTATTGTTATTTCAATAAAATAGAACAATGATATGTGGCAATTAAAAATGGTGATAAACTTACATTAACTAGTGATTGCCACCCAAACATTGCACTGGAGATTATTGTAACCTGATTACTATATAAGGTACATATGAAGCAATAATAAGGTCATTATTAGGAACCGCCATTACAGGCTTATTCATACATTTCTGCAGGAAGGCATCATCATTAGAAAATGACTAATTTGATTTGATATATGGGCTGGATGATGCAGCAAAGGAGACAGACGGGATTGTCTTTCCTCATTCCGGGAGTCTTTAATAAAACCGCTAGGAGTTCAACTGAATTGTGTCTCATAGAACGTCATGACTGTATTGATTGGATACTTATAAAAGATAGCTCTGCAAACAAAAGACCTAAGGAGTGATTTGAACCCTACCCGCGCAGTGAAAATCGGCCAGCTGACTTACCAGCTGCCTGGGTCCCGTGGTCTTCCATTTTAACCTGCTCCTCTGAGCAGGCGGCAAAGACATCAACCCAGGTGAAGCTGGCGGGGTCCTTCTTTAAAGGTGTAGATCGGGGTCTGATGACATCATCGGGCCCTGCCGACAATTGTAACTCTAGCCTGAGCAGGGAAGCCCCTGTGGCTTCCTTGACAGAGGAATACAGTGGGAAGAGGATCCGGGACCAGAGCAGGCCATTTAAGGTAAGTTTTTTTAACTTCCCATCTGGGGCAGGACAAGCACTTCCCCCATGCCCCACAAGGAAAATCTAGGCCTTTCCTGCCATGGGCTTTCCCCTTTCCCTTCGGCGAGATGCTACTGAAACCCCCCTCACATTCCCGCGACTTACCACCTCTCCAGCGAGCCTCCCAATGGTGCTGGCCGGCCTGCCGCATGAACATCCGCTCCCGCCTGCCGTTTCCTGCGTGTTTTCGGGTGGGCAGCTGACCGGCGGCATGCAGATGAGGCCAGGAGTTAAAATCGCCCGGGACTCACGCTGCCGAGGTTGGGAGGGGTTTGCCGCTCGCCTCGCTGATCCCACTCCAAGTTAAAATCCCCTCTGTAGTTTAATGGTTCGTACCGGTGTGTAAGGGTTAATTGACACCACAGCAGTTGACTGAAGCTGTCACTGCAATAAGTGTCCTTTTAGCTGAAACTATCATTCAAAATTTAAATGCAACAATCTGCTGCAATTCCAGAGTATGACCTGCATGTAACCAAACAATTCCCTTCTGCTATTTTTATAAATAAATAAAATAAGTTGACTGGTATGTCTTATAGAATCATACAGAACAGAAGGAGGCAATTCGGCCCATCATGCCTGTGCTGGTTCTTTGAAAGAGCTATCCAATTAGTCCCACTCTCCTTCTCCTTCCTCATAGCCCTGCAGTTTTTTCCCCTTAGAGTATTTATGCAATTCCCTTTTTGAAAGATATAATTGAATCTGCTTCCACCACCCTTTCAGGCAGTGCATTCCAGATCATAACAACTCGCTGCGTAAAAAAATTTGTCTTATAATGAATATCCTAACTGGCTCAATGTAGTAGATCCATTATAATCCAACAGTTTAGACTGACTCCTACTTGCCTATTACTAACTACTGAACCATCTGTTCCCACAATTACATGTATTGTACACATCCACATGTAGCCTTGGGTGTCTCCATGCTCTCAAGAGCTTGCCTGTGAATAACAGTGGAATCAAAACTGATTAAGTATCCAGAAAAGCAAAATAACAGATTACCATTGACACAAAAAGAACACTGAATTTATAGTGTCGTACAGCACAGAAGGAGGCCATTTGGCCCATTGTGCCGGTGCCGGCTCTTTGAAAGAGCAATCCAATTAGTCCCACTCCCCTGCTCTTTCCCTGTAGCCCTACAAATGTTTCCTTTTTAAGTGGCGCCTGTTTTCGAGACATAACTCAATGAGCACTTCGAATTAATCTATGACTTGGAGGCGATGTATTGGGGAAAGGAGTTTAGTGTTTAATGTGTTGCATAGTTCACAGAAGGAAGCAAAATTGTCACGTGAAACATCTGTGGATTTCTTAATGGGAGATATATATTTCTAGTAGTGCAGCTGCCTCGGTCCCACAGGATGTACAGTAGCCAGCAGGGCAAACCACCCACAAACACTGCATCCGGGGCCAGTGGGTTACTTTTATCAAAAAACAACTACTTTGCGAGGGTCCAGAAAAGGCTGCAGCGATGGTCTAAAACAAATTGCACGGACTGTTATTTTTAATTCAAAGAATAGAGATGTCTCACAAGAAAGAGAAGTCAAGATCGAGTGGCCTCCTTCTGGGCTCAAATTTCCATGTGCTTCTGTGATAATTGGATGGGCAAGCTGGATGAGCCGATGGTTTCTCCTGCCTGAAGTCGGCTGCTGTGTTACTGTGAATTAGAATGACTGGTGGCCAATATCAGCAAAGCACAGCACCCATGGAGTGCGTCCCTTTTGTACGCTTCAGGAGATAGTGACAGTGTCTATTTGTGCCCTTGTTCACAACAGGAAACCAGAAAGCCACAGAATTAATATTAAATAAACCCATTTTCCCTCTCTGTCTTCAATTGGATTGTGCAAGAATGAATACAGGTTGTTAAGGAGCCTGCTGCTTAAGTTTCCTTTGCTGTTATGGACATATATAAAAAGAAAGAACTTGACCTCAGGACGTCCCAAAGTGCTTTACAGCCAATGAAGTACTTTTGAAGTGTAGTCACTGTTGCGCACAGCAAGGTATCACAATGTGATAATGACCAGATAATCTGTTTTTAGGTGTTGGTTAATGGATAAATATTGGCCAGGACTCCCCTGCTCTTCTTCAAAATCGTGCCATGGGATCTTTTAAGTCCACCTGAGAGGGCAGACAGGACTTCGGTTTATCGTCTCATCCAAAAGACGGCACCTCTGACAGTGCAGTACTCCCTCAGTACTGCATTGGAGTGTCAGCCCAGGTATATGGTCTCATTGCTAATAAAAAGAAATAGAAATAAAAGGCCGCAGATTAAATGTATTCATTTCTTTTCTCTTTAATATTTCCTCAGCCCTGTTAAGGGAGGCACTTCAATAAATGGATTCTCATCAAATATGTATGATCAGCTGGAAAGACTACAAAGATATTGCAAATTCCTTCGTAACTCCATGCAATATGCCCAATAGTAACGCAGCTCCCTCCCTAACACAAGTTGAAATCCCCAGCTGGTCCTTCTTAGCTAAGTTCATGATAGGAAACCGTGTCTGAACATCTCTTTGCTTTTATAGTATACAATTGCACCAGACAGTCTGGAACTAATTTTTTGGAATTTTTTTTTCCCCCCCTTCTTCATTTCACTCTCTTATTGCCAGTCAGGAAAGAAACACGGATGGCTGCATTCATCTGAAGAAAAAAAACAAAGTAGCAAGATTTGACTGTGTCTAGATAACGCTCGGCATGTCAGGTCATGCAAGTTTGTGCGCAGGATATGTGTCCTTAGCCTCCGGCTGTAATCGTTTGTTTTTTTTTCCCACATGGAATTCTTGGCAGTGTTTGTGAAGGAAGGGAAAACAGTTGCTTTTTTTCCACTTTCAGCTTGGTACGAAAATAAATAGTTTTGTTCAAAATCATATTAGAAAGGGAGGACTTATCTTCAGCGCCACTTTTGATGCTCAGTTAGAAAGAATTTTGGTAAACATCACTTTTTATTTGCTTTTCTGCAGCTATCTGTGTTAACTTGTATTGAAATTTTTGTTAGGTGTTAAGCGGCAAGGACATTCTTGGCTTAGATCAGTTGTTGAAACCGTCAGTGTGAGGGAGCTGAATAAACAGACACAATTGAAAAGGTGATAAGTGATGGGTGCTGTGTTGAAGCATTTTTACATTGGTGCTTGTTCAGTTTGTATTACAGCATCCACTCATCAGCTAAAATCAGATCTGTTATACCTAAGGCCCACAGTTTCATAAGACAGCCTGTGCATGGACACTGCTGTCCACAGTCTGTACTTAACAGCACCGATGTAAAAGTACCTTTAGTATCTATGCCGATGTTAATTTAATCTCCCCATCTTGCTAAAATGAGCCCTGCCAGCTTCTGATAATATTAGCTACACTACATAATTAAATAAAAATATTAATCAAAATGCTAACATTTATTATGTTTATTTTTAACACCTTGAGATTTAAAACCTTCCTCTGTAAATTCTTTTAGAAACACTGACATTTTTTATTAAATTCTAACTATGCAAGCAACATTATCAGGTAAATTTTTATAAATACATGTTCCCAGGAGCAGATATCAGGGAATCATGGACAGGCCCCCCCTCCATGACTTTTCTTCCATAAAGGGTGGAAAATGACGGGAAGTGAAGCCAGAATCTCCCGATATGTGCTCTTCAACTATTCACTATATTTATTAATGACGTAGATAACACAATAGAGAGCCATATATCCAAGTTTGACGATGACACAACAATTGGTGGCATAGCAAGTAGCATAGATGGGAGCATAAAATTGCAAAGAGACATTGATAGATTAAGTGAGTGGGCAAAACTGTGGCAGATGGATTTCAATGCAGGTAAGTGTGAGGTCATCCATTTTGGACCAAAAAAGGATAGATCCGAGTATTTTTTAAATGGTGAAAAGTTAGGAACAGTGGAGGTCCAACGAGATTTAGGGGTCCACGTACACAGAACACTAAATTGTAGCAGTCAGGTACAAAAAAAATCAAAAAGGCTAATGGAATGTTAGCCTTTATAACTAAAGGGCTAGAATATAAAGGGGAGGAAGTTTTGCGACAACTATACAATGCCCTGGTTAGACAACAACTGGAGTACTGTGTACAGTTCTAAGCATCACACCTTAAAAAGGATATATTGGCCTTGAAAGGAGTGCAGCGCAGATTCACCAGAATGTTACCAGGGCTCCAACGGTTAGATTATGAGGAGAGATTACATAAACTAGGCTTCTATTCCCTGGAATATAGAAGGTTAAGGGGTGATTTGATTGAGGTTTTAATAATTTTGAAAGGAATTGATAGGATAGATAGATTTTTTTTCCCACTGTTGAGGTAGTCTAGGACAAGGGGGACATAACCTTAAAATCAGAGCCAGGCCATTCAGGAGGAAAGTTAGGAAACACTTCCTCACGCAAAGGGTGGTAGAAGTGTGGAACTCTCTCCCACAAAAAGCAGTAGATACTAACTCAATTAATAATAATCCGAGATCAATAGATTTTTGCTAGCCAGGGTTATTAAGGGATATGGATGGAGTTTGGATACAGATCAGCCATGAGCTCATTGAATGGCTGAACAAGCTTGAGGGGCTGAATGGCCTACTCCTGTTTCTATGTTCCTATGTTCCTACGTTCTTTCGGGTGAGGTCCCGTGCTTGGGGCACATGCTCGAAAAATTTGATCTTATAGGTAATTCAACCTGCGCTGAAGAGCTCATCATCAAGGGCCCTTAGTTACATTACCTAATGGAATAAAGTGACTAAGCTGACCTGGTCAGCTTAGTCACTTGTGTTGTGCTGTGAGAAGCAGATCATTGGATTGCCTCTTGCAATTGCAGACCTTTCAACCCAAAGTAAGTTTCATGAGGGTGAAGACTCAGCCAAGTACTGGAGACGTGCTGTGTAGCCAAATATGCTGAGAATTCAGGATCTGCTTCAACTCTCAGAAGCTTTGGGTTGTTACGAGCCTCTCATTGATTCTGGTTGATACACAGTAAATTTTACAGCACATATTGGATAATCAAGGGGTGTGGGGGGGCAATGCTCGTAACCTTCCATCCATTGATTGTGTTGTCTGTATGTGAGGCTCCACCGGTAGTGGGGAGGCCTCAAATTTTTTTTCCCTAATCTACCAATAAACTAAGTAATGAAATAAGTTAATATATAATTAAGAAATGTGTGCAATTGCTCACAGACGAGGGTGTCACACTCAAATTGACGGTAAGCTTCGATTCTCCACACTTTGAATTGCTGATCTCAGCCAAGCCTTAGGACGGAGGTTGAGAGAAAGCTGCTAAGTGGAGGCAAGATGCTTCCCCAGAGAGAGGAAGGGAACAACAGAAAGCATGTCAAATCTGACTGCTCTCACACACTTCCTGCAGAGTCTTACAGGCCCAGAGACAGATTAGCTGTCAGTTTTCTGGGCTAGGGAATAATGCAAGTCTTAAGGGGTAGACCTAAATAGAGAGGAGAGAAGGAAATCTAACATCCAAAAATGGAGAAGGGTAGAAATTTCAGTAGCAATGTTCTCCAGTGACTGAAAACGAAACAAGGTAAAACTTCAAAACATGAAATAATTAGAATGATCTCACATGTAGGAATGTAAGTAAAATAAGCAAAGTAGCCATACTTTGGTGTCAGCCTTGGCTCAGTGGTAGCACTCTGACTCAGACACAAGGTTATGAAGGTTATGGGTTCAAGTCCCAATGCATAGACTTGAGCACAAAATCTAGGCTGACATTTCAGCGCAGTACTGAGGGAGTGCAGCACTGTCGGAGGTGCCATCTTTCAGATGAGATGTTAAACCATGGTCCCTTCTTCCCTCTCAGGTGGACGGAAAAGATCCCTTTACTCTATGTAGAAGAACAAGGGATTTCTCCCTGATGTTCTGGGCAATAGTTAGCCCTCAACCAACATCACTAAAACAGAATATCTGGCCATTATCTCATTGCTGTTTGTTGGACCTTGCTGTGTGCAAATTGTTGCTGTGCTTCCCACATTACAACGGTGACTACACTTCAAAAGTACTTCATTGATTGTAAAGCACTTTGGGATGTCCTGAGGTTGTGAAAGGTGCTCCATGAATGCAAGTTCTTTCTTTTTACTGAGAGAGTGCCATTAACAAAATAGTATGTGTGTGTTTGTTTTTAACTCTCCTTCTCTTCTATTATGTTTCATTATAAAATATATTTTTCCAGTTCTGATGAAGAGTCTGCAGCTGAAACGTTGACTTGCCCGTTCCCTCCACAGATGCTGATTGACCTGCTGAGTTTTTCCAGCATTTTCTATTTTTGTTTCAGATTTCCATCAATTGCATTTTTTTAATGCTTTTCGGACAATGCCACAATCGTTACCATTATTTCTTCACGCTCCCTGCTGATCTTACGTTACAGCAGGAGAGTGAGATAAATCCCTCTGCGGAATTTCTACCACAATGTATTTTAAGACATGCTTAATTAGTAGCTTGGTATTCTCTTGCATAAAACAAATCATCTGACAGCCTCTCACTCTCTCCCACCCCCCCACTCCTGCTCAATTTTGCAGTGTTAGTAATGAATCAATATAAGCATTTGGCAAATCTGAAATGAAATGAAAGTATGGGATGTCCCATTCATGTGATTATTTGGGGGTATACTACTTAGTACCCTGCAATAAATTTTCCTACCTGGAGCCATCTGCCCACACTATTCCAATAATTATATTGGCTGTTTAAAGCAATAATAAATAACATGTTAGGGATGGGGATCGGGCAGGAAAGAGGTCGAAGATCAGCCATGATCTGATTGAATGGCGGAGCAGGCTCGAGGGGCCTTATGGCCTACTCCTGCTCCTATTTCTTATGCTCTTATGTTCTTATGAAATACATATTACTGTGAACTATGATGACTACTCCCTTCCCCATTGAAAATGCAGTGCCATGTGAGATTTAATTTTTAAAAATGGATGAGCAACTTAGTAGCAAGGAGCAGTACAATGGGCCCTCATTCTGAGACTGCAGCTCAAATCCCAGTCCTGACTTTTGATGAATTTTGCCAATTCCGATCCATGTTGAAATATTAATCAGCAACCAGCAAAGTTTAAGATTTGCTTGCAAGTGAAATACAGATTTTTAATCATCACATTGAACCTTTCTGTTTTGGAGGAAGGATATAATCTGCCTGCAATGGATGACCAACCTCCTCGCATCCATGGCAACCAGAAGAACCATGACTGCTTCTCAATCTTGACTTTGCTGAGAGCGGACAGTGGCTTATTTCAAAAGAATTGATTCACTGGACGTTCCAGTCTGATGTTGTAGCTTCAGCATTGCTCCTAATAGAGGGCACAGTAGTCTAGTGGTTATGGTACTGGACTAGAAAAGAGAGGCCATGAGTTCTGAATCCACCATGGATAGTTGTGTACTCTAATTTAATCAATCTGGTAATTTGCGGACTGACACTAGGAAAAACAAAACCATGGAAGGTGGTGGATTGTTGTGAAGACCCAGCTAGTTCAGTAATGCCCCTCGGGGGAGGGACCTACCACCCCTAACTAGTCTGGCCTCCATATTACTCCACTCCCACACTATGTGGTTGATTTTTAATGCCCTCAGGGCAAACAGGGATGCACAATTAATGCGGCCTTGCCAATGTTGCCCTCACTCCAAGAAATAATAGTAAAAAATATAGGAATAGGACAATAATTCATTACAGAGAATTTGTGTTTGTTGTTAAAAAAAAGTTGTAATCCTATCCTCCCCATAGCCCAGAGAGAGGCATTGCCTGCTCCAAGCTAACTGATTGAATTGCACATTATAAAACAGACTGCAATGCTAAAATGCATTCAAATGAAATTCGTTTCCCTTCGTGCAGAAAGGCAGCAGGCCCAAATGACCTAAATATTCTATAATTTAGCAAATCAAGCAGTCACAGGGGAGCAGATAAGCAGAGAAGCTGACACCTACGGCATTTTATCACTCACTTTCCTACCTCTCATGCAGAAACTGCACTGATCTCCCTGGGGGGGAACGCAAACATATTTTAAAGTCTTTTCAGGTACAATTTGCGTCCTTTTTCAGCTTTTGGGCAGAGTCAGGAATGTTTTATCAAAGGCATTTGATTTACCCATGGCTTGAAATTGTGAAAGGTACAGCACAATCAATTAGTAAATACATTGCTAAAATACTTTTTTTTATAACTAAACGGAGCAGGGGTTGGCCATTGGACTGTTTATATTTTATTCATTTATAAGTGTAATGGGGTCAGAGCTCTTGCGATGGCTTGGTGGGTAAATGCCAAGTAAAATCCCAGCTCCGTGCTGCGTTATGTGATATCACTTGGGGTACCAGTAAGGGCACTGTAATTATAAAATTCCACCCCAGATATGAAATTGCACTTCAGGGCAGTCCTACTTATTATTGACAGACTACTTATTATTGTTTACAAATTGTAATAATTTATGAGCAATTCCGTTTTGACAAATGGGTAGTTTTGAAAATGGATTATGAGCCAACCGAACCTTTTGCTCAACCCAGTCCAATCTTTGGATGTGGCTACTCGCTCAATCATTGGAGCCTGTGAACCTTGGATGAACTTCATTCTTCATAACATGGTGTTCATTAGTGAGGCCTGAAAGTATTCACTACTAAGCTGCCCCTGTCTGTCTGTGTATCACCGTGCCTGTAACAGTTTCAAGTTAACTTACACTTTAAGCAAATAATTGAATTGGAAAGTTACCTCAGTGGTAAAATATTGCCATTGATCCACTGGTTCCCAGTCATTTTTCTCCCCATAGCCAAAATATTTTTAGCTCTATATAAAAGTGGTAGGCCCCAAATTAACATATCTTCAGCGGGAGACATACAGAAACCCCTAAGGAGACAGTCGTGGCCACATAGAATTTATTTTTTATTCGTTCATGGGATGTGGGCGTCGCTGGCAAGGCCAGCATTTATTGCCCATCCCTAATTGCCCTTGAGAAGGTGATGCCTTCTTAAACCACTGCAGTCCATGTGTTGAAGGTTCTCCCACAGTGCTGTTAGGAAGGGAGTTCCAAGATTTGGACCCAGCGATATATTTCCAAGTCGGGATGATGTATGACTTGGAGGGGAACGTGCGGGTGGTGTTGTTCCCATGTGCCTGCTGCTCTTGTCCTTCTAGGTGGTAGAGGTCACGGGTTTGGGAGGTGCTGTCAAAGAAGCCTTGGCGAGTTGCTGCAGTGCATCCTGTAGATGGTACACACTGCAGCCATGGTGCGCAGTGGTGAAGGGAGTGAAAGTTTAGGGTGGTGGATGGGGCTGCAATCATCCAGGCAAGTGGAGAGTATTCCATCACACTCCTGACTTGTGCCTTGTAGATGGTGGAAAGTCTTTGGGGAGTCAGGAGGTGAGTCACTCACCACAGAACACACAGCCTCTGACCTGCTCTTGTAGTCACAGTATTTATGTGGCTGGTCCAGTTAAGTTTCTGGTCAATGGTGACCCCCAGGATGTTGATGTGGGGGATTCGGCAATGATAATGCCGTTGAATGTCAAGGGGAGGTGGTTAGACTCTCTCTTGTTGGAGATGGTCATTGCCTGGCACTTGTCTGGTGCGAATGTTACTTGTCACCTATCAGCCCAAGCCTGGATGTTGTCCAGGTCTTGCTGCATGCTGGCACGGACTGCTTCGTTATCTGAGGGGTTGCGAATGGAACTGAACACTGTGCAATCATCAGCGAACATTCCCATTTCTGACCTTATGATGGAGGGAAGGTCATTGATGAAGCAGCTGAAGATGGTTGGGCCAAGGATACTGCCCTGAGCAACTCCTGCGGCAATTTCCTGGGGCTGAGATGATTGGCCTCCAACAACCACTACCATCTTCCTTTGTGCTAAGTATGACTCCAGCCACTGGAGAGTTTTCTCCTTGATTCCCATTGACTTCAATTTTACTAGGGCTCCTTGGTGCCACACTCGGTCAAATGTCAAGGGCAGTCACTCTCACCTCACCTCTGGAATTCAGCTCTTTTGTCCATGTTTGGACCAAGGCTGTAAAGAAGTCTGGAGCCAAATGGCCCTGGCAGAACCCAAACTGAGCATCGGTGAGCAGGTTATTGGTGAGTAAGTTTCACTTGAAAGCACTGTCGATGACACCTTCCATCACTTTGCTGAAGTTTGAGAGTAGACTAATGGGGCGGTAATTGGCCGGATTGGATTTGTCCTGCTTTTTGTTGACAGGACATACCTGGTCAATTTTCCACATTGTCGGGTAAATGCCAGTCTTGTAGCTGTATTGGAACAGTTTGGCTAGAGACGCGGCTAGTTCTGGAGCACAAGTCTTCAGCACTACAGCCAGGATGCTGTCGGGGCCCATAGCCTTTGCTGTATCCAGTGCACACAGCTGTTTCTTGACATCACGTGGAGTGAATCGAATTGTCTGAAAACTGGCTTCTGTGATGGTGGCAGTATAAGGAGGAGGCCAGGATGGATCATCCACATGGCACTTCTAGCTGAAGATAGTTGCAAATGCTTCGGGATTGTACTGGCCAGCAATATCACAATCAAGGTGGCAACATGCATGTGTATGTGGAAGTGAGTTGACAGCGAAAGAGACAGACAGCACCAGTAGATCGAAAATGTGAGTGAGAAAGAACACAGGCTTGGGGAAAGAGGCCTTATTGTGGATTGGTGCCAATCTCATTTAGTTCTGATGTGTAAAACTTAAAAAAGGAAACAGTATACTTTGAAGCTGCTATATTCCCATTGCTGCCACCGTTGACTTGCCAAATAATTTCAACTTACTTGTGCAACTTTAAAAAGACTTTGGGGGTAATTTTGATTTTTGTAACAGTGTAAAATGGGTGATAACGGGTGACAGCCTCTTTTACTTCTCTCCTTATTTTTATTTCCATTGAAGTCAATGGAAATAAAAATCGGAAGAGATTTAAAAGGGGCTGCCGACTCACTATCACCTGTTTTACACTACCACACAAAGTCAAAATTACCCTCTTTGTCACTCGAAATTTTTAGCTTGTGAGTCAGAAATCCCTTCATGTAAACGAGATCCAATTTACCGTACTAAATTAGGGTCAGCTATGCAAGTCTACCATCATTTCTACAGTAACAACCTTTTTTGACAATTTAAAAGATAAAATCTTATAGAAGTGACAAAGCAGCTTTGAAAATGTGACAACCAACAATTTATATAATCGTGTGTGGAATCAAAAGCAGGAACCATTAGGAATGCTTAAAAGAAGAATGGTTCAAATTGAACAATTACAGAAGTTCAAAGGGAATGGGCGTAATGGGCTCTCATTTGGTTATCGATATTAATATCAGTTAATATACACCAATACGGTAGGCGTGAGTCTTCCTGCTTCTCTTGAACAGCTTTTCTCTCACTGTCATAAAACACGATTAAAATTTGAAGTAATAAAACTTTCATAGCTTAAGAATTTAACAATTAGGTCTAATATCCAAGGAAAACAGAAATACAATGTTCTGACAGGATCAGAGGGTCTCAGTGTGTTCCTTCTGCAGTCTCTCTCAGCCATAAAAAGGCAGTGGAAAACATGCAGATTTGTTGCATTAATAAATCTCAGTTTTCACTGGACTGAACCTTTTAAATTCCTATGGTATAAATCTAGTTTGACCGGGGACATCAACAACAAAGAAAATATTGGCTTTTCTATTTCTCAGTGTGTTGATCTTACTGGAGTGAATATTAAGAGAAGACAAAGGAGAAATCATAGGATTTTCACCCTTATTTTCTTCCCTATGGTGCTATCACTTTGAGGAGATGGTATGGCCCAGTTTCTTAAGGCCTGCTATAGTGAACACAGGCTCCAATAAATTGAATATTTGGTCCTAAGACTGTAATTGTGGACATGAAATTTAATCTCAAAAAGAAATGATGTAAAAACAAAATGTTCTGTTGTGTGAAAATGGTCCACAAAATGGATTGAAGAATTTGTTAGTAGGCTTTGAGATTCCATAGGGGTTTTCCTGGTCTCCCGTTGTAACTTAGGCAAGAGATCGGTGGAAACGGGGAAATGATGTAAAAAAGGACTGTTTATGTCATTTCCCAGGGGGTTTCTGCCAGTTCTCCCATTGCAATGGGAGCCAGGGAGAACCCCCCCGCTCTCTGAATTTCAGGGCCTTTGAGTCATCGAGTACGGGGAGGTCCCACTGGATTGGAAATAATCCACTGGTTGATAATTTTCAAGAAAGATAATAAACAAACAAGGGTAACTACATGGGTTTACATTAGTCATTTTCAAAATAGTAATCAATCATCATATGAGAGGGGATATTATAGGGGTGTATAAAGAAAGAAAGGTGGCAAGGCAAGTTGGTAAAGCGGTTAAGAAAGCACATGGGATGCTTGGCTTTGTAAATAGGGCACTCAATACAAAAACAAGGAAGTCATACTAAACCTTTACAGATCACTGGTTAGGCCTTATTGTGTACGATTCTGGGCACCACACATTGGAAAGGATTTCAAGGCCTTGGAAAGGGTACAGTGGAGGTTTACAAGCGTGGCACCAGGGATAAGGGACTTCAGTTATGTGGAGAGATTGGAGAAGCTGGGATTGTTCTCCTTACAGCAGAAAAGGTTAAGCGGAGGCCTAATCGAGGTATTCAAAATTATGAGGGGTTTTGATAGAGTAAGTAGGGAGAAACTGTTTCCTCTGGCAAGTGGGTCAGTAACCAGAGGTCATAGATTTAAAATAATTGGCAAAAGAACTAGAGGGGAAATGAGGAGACATTTTTACACACAGAGGTTTATTAACATCTGGAATGCATTATCTGAAAGGGTGGTGGAAGCAGATTCCATAAGAACTTTCAAAAGGCAATTGGACATGTACTTGAAGAGGACTAATTTGCAGGGTTATAGGGAAAAAGCTGGGATGTGGGACTAAATTGGACAGCTCTTTCAAAGAGCCGGCACAGGCATGCAGGCCGAATGGCCTCCTTCTGTGCTGTGCGATTCTATGATTCTACATAGCGACCTCAGGATGCCCCAAAGCACTTAACAGCCAATGAAGTACTTCTGAAGTGTAGATACTGTCGTAATGTAGGAAACATGGCAATCAAATTGCACACAGCAAGGTTCCACAAACAGCAATGTGATAATAACCAGATAATGGACTTGATTTTAAAAGGGCGGTGGGATGGCAGTTGAGGGGGGGGGGTCAATGGGTGCGCAGCAAACCGGAAAAATTAAAACTTACCGTTCCCCCACGCAATTGCGACTTAATTGATGCCCCATAACCTTGTTTCCGGGATTGCTGTCCGAAAGCTGTGCAGTGGGTGGACTGCGCACTCGCATAACAGGCTGTCAGCTAGAGCGCCTGGATTTAAAGGGCCATTGCTTCAATGGATTTTGCTGGAGCAAAGAGCCAGAAGACCTAATGGAGCAGCACAGGGGCAAGGCTGCTCCAAGGTTCAGTGATGCCTCACCTCAGATGCTACTGGCCGGGGTGAGGAGGAAGAGGGAACTATTTTACCCGGCCCACAGGAGGAAGTGCCCTGCCTCTGCCACCAAGAAAGCCTGGCTCGAGGTCTTTCCAGGTGGTGTGAGGACTGGACTCTTCTCACTTTCTGATCTTATGAGAACCGTTCAGATATGAGTGACTCCCTGGCCTCACGAGCAGCCAGGTGAGCCGCTGCTCTGCCCATGGGTTCGTCATCCTCCTCCTCCTCCTGCTGCTCCTCCTCAATGTGGATGGCAGATGTGAATGTTAGATGAGAGCATGGGGCCTCCTCAACTGGTACCCATCTCTGTTGTGCCAACACACTATTATAATGCGACCCACTCTCGCTGGTGCATATTGAAGTGCTCCCCCAGAACGATCGAGGCACCAAAATCGCACCTTCAGCAGCCCTACTGCATGTTCAATTATAGACCTGGTGGCGATGTCCTGTCGTTGTATTGATGCTTTTGCTAATGGGGTTCCTCAGAGGTGTCATGAGCCACATGTGCAGGAGGCATCCCTTGTCCCTGAGGAACCAGCCCTTAAGGGTGTTCGGTGCGGGGAAGCGGCCCAGGATGGTGGATTCCCTCAGAATAAATGAATCGTGGCAGCTGCCAGGGAATCTGGTGCACAAGTAAAGGAATCTTTTGTGGTGGTCACAAACGAGCTGAGCGTTGATGGAGTGATAGCCCTTCCTGTTGATGAGCCGTTCTGGCTCGTGTGGAGGTGCTCGGATTGCTATATGCATGCAATCGATTGCACCCTCTACACGTGGGAAGCCAGCCGCAGAGTGGAATCCCCCTACCCTCTCTGTCTGGCTGAGGTTGTCATGGGGAAGTTGATGTATTGCGAGGCTTTGCGAAATAAGCTGTCGGTGACCTGCCTTATGCACTTGTGTGCAGACGACTGAGAGACGCCGGCGATGTCACCGGTGGCACTCTGGAATGATCGGGAAGTGAAGAAGTTGAGGGGCAGTGGTCACTTCAACTGCAACAGGTAATGAGATGCCGCCAGGCCCAGCCGGGAGCAGCTCGGCATAAAGGAGGATGCAGATGTCCGCTACCATCTGGTGACTCACTCTCAGCTTTTGTATGTACTGCTCCTTAGAGAGGTCCAGGAAGCTGAGCCTCGGTCTGTAGACCGTCTGATGAGGGTAGTGCCTCCTGCGATGTCGCTCCCTCTGTTGTTCCCCTCTGTGCTCTTGTGCAGGTGCCTGCGGTGCAGCACTGTGTTGTGGAGCTCCAAATGGCGGAAGTGCACGCCGTGCCTGGCGAGGATGGTGACGTTGCTCGTATTCGGATGTAGTGGTGAATGCAGCTATCCTGATGGAGTCAGTTTGAGGGGGTCCAAAAAGTTGGTAAATATGTGTGAACAGAAGAATTCTGAATGGAAACCAAATATTTTCAGTCTAAATACAAAGATCTCCCAGCCAAAAGCTTGTCTGGGAAAACTGAGTGCCCTGCTGCAATAACTCACCTTTTATCCCCATCTGTCAAACAGGCATTTAAATGTCCAAATGGCTGCCGGCTGAAACACAACTTGTTCACCATGGCATGTTTCACACAACACGGGAAACACACTGAGGCAGCATTGAAATTGCTTGCCTTCACTCTTAATTAGATTCAAGTACATCCCAAGTATTTTAGGTACTTGAATTCCTTGTTTAAATATCGTCCCACGGGCTTCAATTGCCAGCGGGACTTCCGGGTTTGGGAACAGCACGTGCACCCAGATGACTCTGGGTCGTTCACATTCTTAGGCGTGTTGGAGCCGGGATTTCTGCACCCCCCCCAGCCCCCAACGCACCCGCAGTTCCAGTTTAAAATCAAGCCCAATGTGTTATAGTGATAAATGCTGGCAGGGATAACTCCTCTGCTCTTCTTCAGGATAGTGCCACAGGATCTTTTCCATTTACCTGAGAGGGTAGGCTGGGCCTTAGTTTAACATCTCATCCGAGAGACAGCACCTCCAACAGTGCAGCACTCCCACAGTACTGCATTGGGAGTAGCAGCCTGGATTTTGTGCTCAACTCTCTGGAGTGGGACCTGAACCCACAACCTTCTAACTCAGAGGTGAGAGTGCTACCAACTGAGCCACGACTGACACAGTAAGATACTAAGTGGAATAGGAAAGGTTAATCTTCAGCAGTATTTTAAGTTAAACCATACTGCAGAACAAAGGAACATTGGTATAAACTGGCAAAAGCCAGATTTAGGACTTTTGCCAGGAAGCACGTCTTCAGACAGATAGATTAACGCCTGGATGGTCTACCATGTGAGATACTTGAATCATTCACGAGGCAGTTAGATGCTGTGATGGAGGAGATTATAGGTTTCTATGGAAGGATGAGGCTGATAATAAAAGTGGCTTCCCATTTCAGTATGTATTTATGTGAATTCAACAACAATTTCCATTGATGTAGTGCCCTTAATGCAGAAAAAGTATCCCAAGAGTTCAAGATGGCTGCCAACTAATCGTGGGCCAAATCTGAACAATAGTGCTGTAATGTACCTTGAAGAATAAAGGATTCTAAAGGAGGAAAACGCTTTAGTCAAAACGCTCAGATTTTGTCCATCTGCATCTGTATTTTTTGTTTCAGTACAATACAATAAGCGAGCCGAATGAACCCTGTAGATCTAAGAGTGTTCCTCATTTCTCAAGCCTTGCCATTTGACATTGTTTCTCTTGTTACCTTTAATCCTCTCCCAATTTTTTTTAAGCCACAGAGTATCACATGTTTGCAACATTGTCATGACTAACATAATTTATTGACTTGTGCGTAGCACGTGTTAAAAATGGCTTTCTGTTTTTAACACACCACCATCAATACCGGATGTCTGTTTTACTGCCACTGTCTGTTTATCCTTTGCACATCAGTAAAAAACTTCAATTTATAAAATCTCTATATCCTCCTGGGTTTATAGTGGAGGCTGAAGGTTTTATGAGCATATAAATTGGCTTGACTTTCTGCACTATTGAATGGGGGTCCTTCAAGTACTTTTGTTTTACTTGTGGAAAATAACCAGTAATTACACATCGAGTTAAAATACAAGCTAGAGGGTAGACTAATGCATTTTTTCCTAGTCAGTGAGGAAAGGAGGGGGGATTGGAATAATTTAACTAATAAATGCTTTTTTTCCTCGTACCTTCTTTTAGTTAACCCGTTGGGTACTGAATTGCTTTTGGCAGTTTAAAATCTAGGCACATTTTTCAATCATACAACACACTCATTCATATATGTCTTACAGTAAAAATGATATCATAGAATTAAATGGATGAAAATAACACAACATTTTATTTTATTTATAAATGTGATTGATTTAAAATGTCAGTCAGAAATGAGTCAGCCTGTATACATGGCACTGGACCTGGAAAGAAAGCAACAACTTGCTTTTATCCAGTGCCTTTAACATTGAAAGTCATCCCAAGGTGCTTCGCAGAGGTGCAATCAGAAGAAAAATGGGCACTGAGCCAAATAGGAGATATTAGGAGGAGTGACCAAAAGTTTGTTCAAAGTTGCACTCTGTCTCGATCTGACGCGGGACTGTTAGTGTATTGGGGATGGGAGGGATGGTTCATCTGAAGTACTCTTGGATAAACTGCTCTCTGAGAGCTCTAGTAACTAGAGGCATTGGTGGTCAATGCCTCTCCTGCCCATCCTCCTCTTCTTGTTGCTCCTCCTGCTCTTCATGCTGCACCTCTTGTTGCCTTGGTGATGGCAAAGTTATGGAGCATGTAGTAGATGATCACAAATTTGGAAACCCACTCAGGGCTGCACTGTAATGTTCCTCCTGAACGGTCCAGCTGGTGGAAGCCTTACTTGACAAGAGTCATGAGCCAAGTCTGAAGGGGATAACCTTTTTTGCCCAGTAGTCAGCCTGGAATCTGATGGTCTGGTTGGGATAAATGCATCACAGAGGACTGGCGCAGGACGATTGTGTTATGACTGCTGCCAGGAAACCAGGCATAGAGATCTGCATGATGTACTGCTTGTGGTCGCAAACCAGCAAGATGTTGAGGGAGTGGAATCCCTTTCGATTCAGAAAGATGCCAGGCTGTTGATGGGGAGCACACAAGGCAATGCAAGTGCAGTCTATGGCGTGGGGAAGCCTGCAATGTGTGCGAAGCCTAGTGCTCCATCATCCTGCATCACTCTGTCCATAGGGAAAAAGATGTAGGTGTTCCTTCTGGCAGAGAGAGCCTCAGTGATCTCCCTGATACAATGGTGGACTGCGAACAGGGAGATGTCGCTGATGTCACTTGCTGCAGCCAGGAAAGGAGCCTGTGGCATAAATGTTAAGGACCACGGTGACCTTGACAGCCACAGGCAGTGCTGTCCATGTCCTGGTACGAGGCTCGAGTTGTGGTTGCAGCAGGTGACGTAGCTCGGTGACAGCCTCTTTTATGAAGCGAAGGCACCTCAGTGAAGTTCAGGTAGGAGAAGTGGTCCCTGAAGACCTGCTGTGGATATGGTTCCTGTGCAGTGCCCTCTTTCTCCTCTCTCTTCTACGAGCTGTTCCTGCTCTCTCCTGTCTTCCTTGCTGCTTCCCCTCATCCTCCAGCCCCAAAGGCAGTTCTATCAGACTAACCATGACTGCAGTGAAACTATTTGGAGGCAGCCAAAAACAGTGTAACACCAGCAAAAACGTCCTCTCAGAAGTCAGAATTTAGTTTCCACGGTCAGAAAACAGGCCAAAAAAACGCCCAGAAGCTTTTTGCAGCCTCAAATCACAAATCAGCAACTAACCTATATGTAGTGGATGAGCTCTTTAAATAGCGCTGCTGAAGAGTCCTTCCTGCCGGTTAGCACCGCGAGTTGCTGGGCGATTTTATCATCTGGCGAGCCAGATGTTGGGGCAGCCCAATTTCGCAAAATAATTTGAATATTTTAATGAGTGATTTAAATCGTTCTGGCGTGTGCTCTGGACACCTACATACAGCCTGATCCAATATGGTGGGCAGAGCTATAGTGATAGGGGACTCAATTGTAAGGGGAATAGACAGGCGTTTCTGCGGCCGCAACCGAGACTCCAGGATGGTGTGTTGCCTCCCTGGTGCAAGGATCAAGGATGTCTCGGAGCGGCTACAGAACATTTTGGAGGGGGAGGGCGAACAGCCAGCTGTCGTGGTGCACATAGGCACCAACGATATAGGTAAAAAAGGGGATGAGGTCCTAAAAGCAGAATATAGGGAGTTAGGAGGTAAATTAAAAAATAGGACCTCAAAGGTAGTAATCTCAGGATTGCTGCCAGTGCCACGTGCTAGTCAGAGTAGAAATAGGAGGATATTTCAAATGAATACGTGGCTAGAGGAATGGTGCAAGGGGGAGGGATTCAAATTCCTGGGAAACTGGAAACGGTTCTGGGGGAGGTGGGACCAGTACAAACCGGATGGTCTGCACCTGGGCAGGGCCGGGACTGCTGTCCTAGGAGGAGTGTTTGCTAGTGCTGTTGGGGAGGGTTTAAACTAAAGTGGCAGGGGGTTGGGAACCTGAGCAGGGAGAGAGAGGAAAGCGTAACAGGAAGGGACAGAAGGTATGGAGCAATAGGTAAAGTGTTAAAAAAGGAAAAAGCAGGAACTAAGCGTCACAAAACAGATTTGAAAGTTCTTTATCTGAATGCACGTAGCATTCGTAATAAAATGGACGAGTTAACGGCACAAATAACTACGTATGGGTATGATCTTGTGGCCATTACAGAAACATGGCTGCAGGGTGACAACGACTGGGAATTAAATATGCCAGGGTATTTAACAATCAGGAAGGACAGGCAGGAAGGAAGGGGAGGTGGGGTGGCTATGTTAATAAAGGAAGGAATCACTGTAATACAGAGAAATGATATTGGGACAAAGCATCAAGATAATGAAACAGTTTGGGTGGAGATAAGGAATAATAAGGGAAAAAAAACATTAGTGGGCGTAGTATATAGGCCTCCTAATAGTTGCAACTCTGCTGGAAGAAGTATTAATCAGGAGATAGTCGGGGCATGTAATAAGGGAACAGCCATAATTATGGGGGATTTTAATTATCATATTAACTGGACAAATCAAATTGGGCAGAGCAGCCTTGAGGATGAGTTCATTGAGTGCATCAGGGATGGATTTCTTGAGCAGTATGTAACTGATCCTACAAGGGGGCAGGCAACCTTGGACCTGGTCCTGTGTAATGAGTCAGGATTAATTAATAATGTCCTAGTTAAGGATCCCCTTGGAACGAGCGACCACAACATGGTTGAATTCCATATCCAATTAGAGGGTGAGAAGGTTGATTCTCAAACAAGCGTACTGAGCTTGAATAAAGGAGACTATGATGGTATGAGAGCGGAATTGATTAAAGTGGACTGGGAAAATAGATTAAAGGGTAAGACGGTACATGAGCAGTGGTGTTCATTTAGGGAGTTATTTTACAACTTTCAAAATAAATATATTCCACTGAGGAAAAAAGGGTGTAAAAGAAATGACAGCCACCCGTGGCTAAGTAAAGAAATCAAGGATAGTATCCGACTAAAAACAAGGACATATAAGGTAGCCAAACTTAGTGGGAGGATAGAAGATTGGGAATTCTTCAAAAGACAGCAAAAAGTAACTAAAGGATTGATTAAGAAAGGGAAGTTAGATTATGAAAAGAAATTAGCAAAAAATATAAAAACAGATAGCAAGAGTTTCTATAGTTATATAAAAAGAAAAAGGGTGGCTAAGGCAAACATAGGTCCCTTAGAGGATGAGACCGGGAAATTAATGGTGGGAAACATGGAGATGGCAAAAATGCTGAACAAATATTTTGTTTCAGTCTTTACAGTAGAGGACACTAAGAATATCCCAACACTGGACAAACAGGGGACTCTCGGGGGGGAGGAGCTAAATACGATTAAAATCACTCAGGAGATGGTACTCAGTAAAATAATGGGACTCAAGGCGGATAAATCCCCTGGACCTGATGGCTTCCATCCTAGGGTCTTGAGGGAAGTGGCAGTAGGGATTGTGGATGCTTTGGTGATAGTTTTCCAAAATTCCCTGGACTCAGGAGAGGTCCCGGCAGATTGGAAAACTGCTAATGTAACACCGTTATTTAAAAAGGGTAGTAGGCAGAAGGCTGGAAATTATAGGCCAGTTAGCTTAACATCTGTGGTGGGTAAAATTTTGGAGTCTATTATTAAGGAGACAGTAACGGAACATTTAGATAAGCATAATTTAATAGGACAAAGTCAGCATGGCTTTATGAAGGGGAAGTCATGTCTGACAAATTTGCTTGAGTTCTTCGATGATATAACGTATAGGGTGGATAAAGGGGAACCAGTGGACATAGTGTATTTAGACTTCCAGAAGGCATTCGACAAGGTGCCACATAAAAGATTATTACTTAAGATAAAAAATCACGGGATTGGGGGTAATATTCTGGCATGGGTGGAGGATTGGTTATCGAACAGGAAGCAGAGAGTTGGGATAAATGGTTCATTTTCGGACTGGCAACCAGTAACCAGTGGTGTTCCACAGGGGTCGGTGCTGGGTCCCCAACTCTTTACAATCTATATTAACGATTTGGAGGAGGGGACCGAGTGCAACATATCAAAATTTGCAGATGATACAAAGATGGGAGGGAAAGTAGAGAGTGAGGAGGACATAAAAAACCTGCAAGGGGATATAGACAGGCTGGGTGAGTGGGCGGAGATTTGGCAGATGCAATATAATATTGGAAAATGTGAGGTTATGCACTTTGGCAGGAAAAATCAGAGAGCAAGTTATTTTCTTAATGGCGAGAGACTGGAAAGTACTGCAGTACAAAGGGATCTGGGGGTCCTAGTGCAAGAAAATCAAAAAGTTGGTATGCAGGTGCAGCAGGTGATCAAGAAAGCCAACGGAATGTTGGCTTTTATTGCTAGGGGGATAGAATATAAAAACAAGGAGGTATTGCTGCAGTTATATAAGGTATTGGTGAGACCGCACCTGGAATACTGCATACAGTTTTGGTCTCCATACTTAAGAAAAGACATACTTGCTCTCGAGGCAGTACAAAGAAGGTTCACTCGGTTAATCCCGGGGATGAGGGGGCGGACATATGAGGAGAGGTTGAGTAGATTGGGACTCTACTCATTGGAGTTCAGAAGAATGAGAGGCGATCTTATTGAAACATGTAAGATTGTGAAGGGTCTTGATCGGGTGGATGCAGTAAGGATGTTCCCAAAGATGGGTGAAACTAGAACTAGGGGGCATAATCTTAGAATAAGGGGCCACTCTTTCAAAACTGAGATGAGGAGAAACTTCTTCACTCAGAGGGTAGTGGGTCTGTGGAATTTGCTGCCCCAGGAAGCTGTGGAAGCTACATCATTAGATAAATTTAAAACAGAAATAGACAGTTTCCTAGATTTAAAGGGAATTAGGGGTTATGGGGAGCGGGCAGGAAATTGGACATGAAGTTGAGTTCGGATCGGTCAATGCCCTGTGGGTGGCGGAGAGGGCCCAGGGGCTATGTGGCCGGGTCCTGCTCCGACTTCTTGTGTTCTTTAGATTTGTGGTTGGGATCAGATCAGCCATGATCTTATTGAATGGCGGAGCAGGCTCGAGGGGCCGATTGGCCTACACCTGCTCCAATTTCTTATGTTCTTATGTTCTTATGTTCTAACACATAATGAGTCTGTAAAACTGGTACGGCACCAACTAATTTCTAGGTCCTAGTGTCTTGCAGCTATTGAATTGTACACACCACTTCTTCAATGGATATCAGATCATCATAAATGGACCTTTTCTTTCTGACCACCAGGACCTCTACAGGGGTTCCTCAGAGTATTATGCTGTAGGCCCACTCCATTCCTCACCTTCATCAACCATCAGAAGTAATAGAACAACATTCTGTGATCGACACACAGTGTAAAATAAAGGCAATGACTGAATCTCTGCATGCATTGCATGACAAAATTGGATAGTGGGAAGACAAATGCTGCTACCTTCACCATTCAGAAGCGAAAGTCAATTGTTATGTTGTAAAAGATAGACCACACTGTTGCCTGCCCACCTACTCTATATATGTAGCATCCTCTCTTCAGATACAAACTTCTCAGCTGGATAATAATCACATCAAACCTAATCCTAACCAGCCTAATTGGCTAAAGCTCCTATCGGAGGGGAAATCCTCAGGAAGCTCAGCCCTATTTGTCAGCACTGTACAAAAGTCAAACCTTGCTAACCACTGGACTGGATCATAACGTAGTCCTCCACAGCAGAGCCCATTCCTTACAGTGGGAGGAACATGTGGCCATGTCGGCAGTCTTCTGCAATTAATGCAGCAGAACCAGAAGTGTTTAAGACAGACTGTTCTGTCTATGCCAAGAGCTGCTGCAGTAGCATTTCCGATATCAAATCCTAAAGGTGTGCGTGCAATACCAGTGACACAACTTGACGCGCTGGTTCTCCTGCCTGTGCAGTTGTCTACCAGAAAGTGACATCATCTAATACTCTATCCCTTGAATGCAGAAGTCCAAATGCAAATTAGATGCCACTTCCTGAATCAGGTTTAATGGGCCATGCTTCAGGCTATGAGGAATCTCTGGTCTTACCCATTGGTACCCCAGCATGTTCAGCATCCACCTAGGTCAAACTTAGTGAGGTACCTATCCTTGTCACAATTGCCTTTGTCTACACCATGTTATAATGGACCCAATATTTCACGATGTTCTCAAATCATAGAATTACATAGAATGTCCAGCACAGAAACAGGCCATTCGGCCCAACTGGTCCATGCTGGTATTTATGCTCCACACAAGCCTCCTCTCACCCCTCGTCATCTAACCCTATCAGCATATCCTTCTATTCTTTTTGCTCTCATGTGTTTATCTAGCATCTATGCTACTTGCCTCAACAACAAATTGTGATAGAGAGTTCCACATTCTAACCACTCTCTGGGTAAAGAAGTTTCTCCTGAATTCCCTACTGAATTTATTAGTGACTATCTTATATTTTTGGCCCCTAGTTTTGGTCTCCCCCACAAGTGGAAACATCTTCTCTACGACTAGCCTACCAAACCCTTTCATAATTTTAAAAATCTCTATCAGGACACCCCTCAACCTTCTCTTTTCCAGAGAAAAGAACCCCAGCCTGTTCAGCCTTTCCTGATAGTTATAACCTTTCAATTCTGGTATCTGTGCTTTTCTCTGTTTTATGACATAGTTGGTTGGAAAACAACGTGCAGATTTATTAAATATGTTTCCAAATTCAACTGAACGAGTCAGGTGTCCAATGCACAGGCTCTCACAAGCGATATGACTGATTCAGAATAAGCATGACATTCTACAAATTTAAAAGTAATCATTGACCAGTAATGGAGTTCTGACCTTGGTCGTCCCCTGGGGGATTTTGCTCATGTCTTATCATTTCACACAGTCTGACTTTGGTAGTAAATTATGATCCTGTTCAATATTTCTGCACTTTCTAGCTCAGTGATTCAAATTCTGTTGCCTGCCAAGACAGCAATGTGAAGGAGAAACTGTGAGAAAAGTAACACAAGAAATAAAAATCATGATCAAAGCAAATTCCAGGAAATACTTAAATCAGCATGAGCATTTTTGATCCTAACCCAAGGTCTGTGTGACCTTCATCTCTCTTCTATGTCTTAAATTTGGTCATAATCTAGGCTCCACTGCAGCTCTGAGGAAATATGGCATGCATGGGGGTACTGTTCTTTTGATTCAGACAAAGTCCCATATGTCTGTTCAGTTGATTTAGGTGGACATTGAAGACCCTATGGCACTATTCAAAGAAGAGCAGTGAGTTCTCCTGGTAACCTGGTCAATATTTCCTCCCTAAGTGAATAGCACCTAGAACAGATTGACTGGTGCTGTGTGTGGGATGTTGTTGGTGCAGAATGGCTGTCATGTTTTCCAACATGAAAGTCACTGCGTATCAGCAAAGTCATTTGTTGTGTGAAGTGCTTTCACACTCCTGAGCAGAGCATCGTGGGAAAGGCCCAGAGAGAGGATTTAGAAACAGGGCGGTGGAATCGGAGCGGTGACAGAGTGGAGCATTGTGGGAAAGGCCCAAAGAGAGGATTTAGAAACAGGGCGGTGGAATCGGAGTGGTGACAGCACTGAAACAAACAAAGTGAAGAATTTGAAAACGTGAAGTCATAGCTAATGTAAAGGAAGGAGCGCAGAACTCGAAGAATCAAAACTAAGTGTTCAATTATTTATTCATACTTTAATATTTAACTATATAGGAGACTCAGGGACTACTTAACTTTAAAAGAAAAGAATTAATACATAAGAGGCAAGGTTAAAAACCTATCAGCTTTAAAGAAGTAAATGGACATAATAGGCTAAATATACTAAACTGAGCAATAGAAGTAACTAATCAAAATCAAATTAAATCCATCCAATAATCATAATTTAGAATTAAAGGTAAATCAGCACTGGAAATAAATAAATAACTGCTGTACAATAAATAAATAAATGTAGAGTAGATAATGGACAGGCAGTGCGTCGGGACTGCAGAACGTAGGAATCTGTGGACAGTGAGTGTGGGAAGTGTCTATGTCTTGAGTCATTCCGGCTCAGAGTCGTTGAGCTAGACTTCGAGTTGGAGACATTCCGACACATAAGGGAGGGGGAGGAATATCTGGATAGTTTATTCCAGAACACAGTCACACCACACAGGTGCTGGAAGAGGAGTGTGTGACTGACAGTCAGCTGGGTAGAGGGAACCTAGTGGAGGCAGAGAAGGAGGAATCGCAGAAACTGGTCCTGTCCAACAGGTACGATGTACTTGCTACCTGTGGGGATAAGGAAGAAGGCTGCTGGGAGGATGGCCAGAATGCTGACCAAGGCATCGTGGAGCAGGAGGCAGTTCAAGGGTGGGGGGGGATGAAGCAGAATAGAAAGTTTGTAGTTATAGGGGATTTAATAATTAGGGGATAAAGGGCATCCTCTGCAGTTGCGACTGAGAGTCCAGAAGGATGTGTTGCCTACCTGGTGCCAAAGTAAGAAATATTTCAAAGCTGCTGGAAAGGAAGGGGAGGGGGGGAAGAACCAGTTGTCATGGTCTTGTTAAAAATAAAGCAGCAGTAATGAAAAATAAGAAGATATTAAATTGCCTGTATAGCAAATTGCAGAGCATCAGCATCAAAAATATGATGCGCCAAATAATTGAGAAAAAAACACCATCAGGGTATATGGGCAGGTTGGGGACAGTTATCCAAATAAGAGTTCTGTAGACAAATGCACATAGTATCAGAAATAAAACAAGTGAGTTAGAAGCATACATTCAGCTTAAAGGGTATGGTGTAGTAGCCATTCCAGAATCCTGGCTACAAGCTGGCCAGGATTGGGAGCTAAATATTTCAGGCTATAAGATCTGTAGAAAGGACAGGGAAATTGGGAAAGAAGGAGGGGTAGTGATATGGCTAAAAGATATAATTACCACGGTAGAAAGAAGGGATTTCAGTAAGGCTCAGAAAGTGGAAACATTATGGCCTCGATATTAACACCCCACGATGGGCAGGAGAGGGTCGGTGGGTTAAAAATAAAAAAAGGGGAACGCGTCCCCAACCCGCCACGTACGCGCCCATTACTATTTTTACAGCGGGTTTCGTGTCGTGCGAGAGACGGCACACTTCATTAACATATTTAAATCGGGCACCCACAGTGCAATTGGGAGTCCAATTTGAATTTTACAGGAAAGGAGGTGGGAGCTGCCGACTCCACAAGGTAAGTGCCTTTTACAGCAACTCCTTGTGGCCCAGGAGGAGCAGGAACGCTCCCCCCATCCCCTGGAGGAAGTCTTCAGCCTCCCCTCTGCTGATCACGGCCTCTCTCTCCCCCCTGCCACGATGGCCTCTCTCCCCACTCCAGCCCCGATCGCCAACCTCCCCATGCTGTGATCATGGCCCATCTCTCCCCACCACCACAAGCACCGAACACCGACCATCCCCCCATCCCGATTGCCGGGGACCGTTCCCAAGGTTCCCCAGCTGACACCCTCCCCCGTTTTTAGCCTCCCCCACACCCTCCCTGCCTCCTCGTAAATATCGAGGCCTATATGAGTAGAGTTAAAGAACAGCAAAGGATGCACGACTTTGGTAGAAGTTGCCTACAGATCTCCTGATAGTAGGGATGTAGTGGGGGGATGTATAAATGTGCAGATCAGGGAAGCATGTAGCAAAAACAATGTGATTATAATGGAAGATTTTAATTTTCAGATGGACTGAGAGAAGCAGAACAGCACAAGTAGTAAAGAGAATGAATTTCTAGAATATATTCAGGACAGTTTTCTAGAACAATATGTTTTAGAACCGTCAAGGGAACAGGCCATACTAGATTTTATTATCAGTAATGAAGCACAATTAGTTGACAATCTGATGGTAAAGAAACATCTTGTGAATAGTGAACATAACATGACTGAATTTGATATTATGTTTGAGAGGGAGAAGAGAGAGTTGCAAACCAAGGCTTTACATTTAAGTAAGGCAACTTTGAAGGGATGAGAAATAAATTGACAACAGTAAACTGGGCTGAATTGTTAATGTGTAAAGCAATATACAAACAGTGAGAAATAGTCATAGAAACATTTAGCACAATACAAAACCAGTACATATCCCTAAAAGGCAAAAGCTCCATGTTTTATTAAGCAACCATGGTTAACAAATGAGATAAGAGACAGTATCAAGCTAAAAAGAAGGCATACACAAATGCAAGGAAAAGTAAAAGTTCAGTAGACTGGGAGTGCTATAAAGCGCAGAAAAGGGATACAAAGAAAGTAATAAAAGGTGCAAAAAGGGAATATGAAAAATATTTGCAAGGGATATTAAAGCTAACAGTAAAAGTTTTCATAAATATATTTATATCGAGTGGTAAATGAGAATGTGAGCTCATTAAAGACAAATGCAGGTGAGACCATAAGGAAATGGACAATAAGGAAATGACAGACTTGTTAAATTAATACTTTGTGTCAGTCTTCATAGTAGAGGAAGAACACAAAATATCAGCAGTCAAAGCAATCTAAAAATAAGACCAAGGGAGGAATTTATTGTATTTAATATAAGTAATAAAATGGTAATGGAGAAAATAATGGGATTTAAGTTAAATACATTTCCAAGACCTGAAATAGGTGAGGAAATTTCAGATGCGTTAGTAATAATTTTGCAAAGCTGTCTAGATTCAAGAATTGTGCCTTTGGATTGGAAAATTGTGAATGCCCACTCCATTATTTTAAAAGAGAGGGAAGGAGAAATCAGGAAACTACAGACTTGTCAGTTTAACATCACTTGTGGGGATGTTACTGGAATCTATCATCAAGGACAATATGACTAAGGATTTGGGCACATATGAGCTGCATTAGAGAGTCAGCATGGATTTGTGAAGGGGAGATCATTTTTGACTAAACTAATTGAATTTTTTGAGGAGGTCACTAACATGGTAGATAAGGGAGCATCTGTGGATGCTATATATCGACTTCCAGAAGGCATTTGATAACATTAAATAAATAAAAGCACATGGAATTGGAGGTAGCATTGTGACATTGGTAATTGGTTAGGAGGTAGGATAAAGGAAACATACTCTGATTGGCAGGATGTGACAAGTGGTGTTCCCCAGGGATCTGTACTGAGGCCACAGCTTTTCACCATATATATCAATGACTTGGATGAAGGAATAGAGAGTTATATATCAAAGTTTGCAGATGAGACTAAGTTAGGAGACACTGTAAGTTGTGCAGATGGGAACAGGAAGTTACAAGGGGACAAAGACAGATTAAATGAATGGGCAAAACTATGGCAAATAGAGTTCAATGTGGGGGAATGTGAGGTCATCCACTTTGAATCCAAGATAGACAAATCATAACATTTTCTTAATGGTGAGAGACTAGGGATTGTGGAGGAGCAAAGGGATTTGATTGTCCATGTACACAAATTACTAAAAGCTAGTGCGCAGGTACAAAAAATAATCAAAAAGGCTAATGGAGTGTTGGCCTTTATCTCAAGGGGGCAGGAATACAAAGAGGAGGAAGTGATGCTTCAATTGCATAAATCCTTGGTCAGACCGCTCTGGATTACTGCATTCAGTTTTGGGCACCACATCTCAGGAAAGATATATTGGCCTTGGAAGGGAAACAGTACAGATTCATCAGAATAATACCAGGGCTTAAAGGGTTAAATTATGAGAACAAATTGCATAAACTTGGCTTGTATTTACATGAGTTTAGTAGGTTGATAGGTGATCTAATTGAGGTCTTTAAAATGATAAAGGGAGTAGATAGAGTGAATACAGAGAAACTATTTCCTCTGGTGGGGAGTCCAGAACAAGAGGGCTTAATCTTAAAATTAGAGCTAGGCCAGTTACAAATGAAATCAAGAAACACTTTTTCACACAAAGGGTAGTGGAAATCTAGAACTCACCCGCCCCCCACACCGCCCCCCAAGGCTGGGAAAATTGGAGATTCCAAGACTGAGATCGATAGATCTTTTTTTAGGTAAGTGTATGAAGGGATATGGATCAAAGGTAGGTAAATGAAGTCGAGGTACAGGTCAGTCATGATCAAATAGAATGGCTGAGGGGCTGAATGGCTTTCTCCTATTCTGATGTTTCTTCTGTAATGCAAGTATATATGTATCAGTGGATCTCCCATGGCAGTGCTCACGATAAGTCAGAGGATACACGCAGTGGTTACAGTAGTCAATAATACAATGGCGGCCACCTGATATGCTTCAATGCATCAGGCACCTGCTTCCTGGTAAATAGGGCATGGAGGTTTGAGGCCTATAATGTGCCCAAGGCACTCAGCATGCCCCAGTGCAGGCAGAAAGTGCAAAGAGGGCCAGGGACCCTGTGCACAAACTATGCCCTAGGGTTATCCATCCCCTGACTCTCACTTAAATTAGGTGCCTTCCCATAATGTGGCTGGAGTAACCCTGAACAACCATCCAGCCACACCATGTCCGTTTGAGAAAAGGCACCAAAGAGGAGGCCGCTTTTAAATTAAAAAAACAAATTTGGACACGTTTGCTTTTAGCCCTCCTGGGAACCCCAGGCACTGGTGCCCTTTTTCCCCTCTGCCTACTGCCCCCACCCCACACACACACTCACTCAGCTACTGCCTGCTGCACAATAGGCAGCCAGGAGCCCTTCACTGGTGATGTGGCCCTGGTGCTTCCAACCATTGTGAGAGACACACTTGGGATTATGCAAATGAGATGACCTTGCATTATGGTGTAAGGTCAGCCTTTCAAGTGCAGGTGCATGGAGTGCCATAAGAGTGCTGGCACAGTGCATTATTCAGCTGATAAGATGGATCTGTGTGAAATGCACATGTTCCTTTAAGTCCACAAGGTGTAATTCCTCTAGGAGGCACATGCTGAGGGTTTAGCACAACCTGAGGTCAATTAAAAGCTAATTGCTGGGAAAGTTTCTTTGTTAATTGGCAGCCACTTGGAAATCTCCAGATCCTCCCAAGGTCAGTGAAAAAATCTCAAGGAATTGCTGTTCTTCTTTCCTTGTTTTCATACTTATTTTTAAGTGCTGGCTATGCCTCAAAACTTTTACATATAGATTATTATCATCAATAGAAATCGCTATCCTGATTCAGAATTTGGAGCATTCTGTATCCTTTATGTCAAATGTACTTGCAGTTCGCTGAGTAAATGTTCAATTTTCAATTAACCCTCAGAGCAGCACCAATGAGATCACTCAGTTAGCTTCTAACAAGATGCCTTGTTCTGCAGTGCTGTTTCTATTTCTGGCACCTGAAAGTTCATGTCAGAATTTGAGACGTCCAAACTCTGTCTACATCTACCCATGCTGTACCTGACCTGGGAGTGCTTGTTGGACACTCTGCGTGCTCAAAACAGGAAAATGTTCCATTTCCAGCACTAACCTTGACCAGCACAAAACCACAATGAAATCCCATGCTGAAAATAAAACCATGGGCTATAAATTAGGCCGTGTAGCGCCCATTTTGTCGGCGCTATGCAGCTTCCTAAGGACGCAAACGGCATCCAGAATATGCGCGCACTCTTCTAGTGTGACGTGCGCTGGACGCCATCTTGGTAAAGACATTTATGCACGCGCAGATAACAAACGCCGGCATTATGTATGGTTGGGAGGCGTTTGTTGGTGGATGGGTGACAGGGGGTGTCGTCCGTGGAACAGTGATGCAGTTGGTAGGATGTGCCACTTGACACTTGAGTTCACTCATCTAGACCGCTCGTGCCAAATCATTGAACTTTTTCCTGCACTGTATCCACGTGTGCGGTACAATGCTCCTAGTGTTCAGCGCCACTTCCTCCCATTGCCTCTGCAGCTGGTGTCCGGAGGGTCTCCTGCCACCCTGCGGATACAGGATAGCCCTCCGTGCATCCATCTCCTCCATGAAGGCCTCCAGTGCATTATCCGAGAACCTTGGTGCATGCTCTCTTGCAGGTCCAGACATTACTAGCCGCGCACTCTAGCCAAGCTGATCCAGTACAGCTACAACACTGGCATCCACCCGAAAAAGTGGAAAATTGCCCAGGTATGTCCTGTTCACAAAAAACAGGACAAATCCAATCGGGCCAATTACCGCCCCATCAGTCTACTCTCAATCATCAGCAAAGTGATGGAAGGTGTCATCGACAGTGCTATCAAGCAGCACTTACTCACCAACAACCTGCTTACCGATGTTCAGTTTGGGTTCTGCCAGAACCACTCGGCTCCAGACCTCATTACAGTCTTGGTCCAAACATGGACAAAAGAGTTGAATTCCAGAGGTGAGGTGAGAGTGACAGCCCTTGACATCAAAGCAGCATTTGACCGAGTGCGGCATCAAGGAGCCCTAGTAAAATTGAAGTCAATGGGAAGCACGGGGAAAATTCTCCATTAGCTGCAGCCATACCTAGCACAAAGGAAGATGGTAGTGGTTGTTGGAGGCCAATCATCTCAGCCCCAGGACATCGCTGCAGGAGTTCCTCAGGGCAGTGTCTTGGCCCAACCATCTTCAGCTGCTTCATCCATGATCTTTCCTCCATCATTAGGTCAGAAATGGGGAAGTTCACTGATGATTGCTCAGTGCTCAGCTCCATTCGCAACCCCTCAGACAATGAAGCAGTCCGTGCTTGGGCTGATAAGTGGTAATTAACATTCACACCACATAATTGGCAGGCAATGACCATCTCCAACAAGAAAGAGTTTAAACACCTCCCCGTGACATTCAATGGCATTACCATAGCCAAATCCCCCACCATCAACATCCTTGGGTTACCATTGACCAGAACCTTAACTGGACCAGCCACATAAATACTGCAGCTGCAAGAGCAGGTCAGAGGCTGGGAATTCTGTGGCGAGTGACTCACCTTCAGACTCCCCAAAGCCTTTCCATCATCTATAAGGCACAAGTCAGAAGCATGATAAGAACATAAGAAATAGGAGCAGGAGTATGCCATAAGGCCCCTTGAGCTTGCTCCATCATTCAATCAGATCATGGATGATCTTTGACCTCAACTCCACTTTCCTGCCCAATCCTCATATCCCTTGATTCGTGTAGAGTCCAAAAATCTATCTATCTCAGCCTTGAATATACTCAATGACTCAGCATCCACAGCCCTCTGGGGTAGAGAATTCCAAAGATTCACAACTCTCTGAATGAAGAAATTCCTTCTCCTCTCAGTCTTAAATGGCCAACCCCTTCTCCTGTGACTATGTCCCCTAGTTCTAGACTCTCCAGCCAAGGGAAACCAAAGCCAGGAGATCAAAACTCCAGGTGAGGTCTCACCAAAGCCCTGTACAATTGTAATAAGACTTCCTTTCTCTTGTACTCCAATTCCCTTGCAATAAAGGCCATCATGCCATTTGCTTTCCTAATTGCTTGCTGTACATGCATGCTAACTTTTTGTGCTGCTTGTACGAGGACACCCAAGTCTCTCTGAACATCAACATTTCCTAGTTTCTCACCATTTAAAAAAATTCTGTTTTTCTATTCTTCCTACCAAAGTGAATAACCTTACATTTCCCCAAATTATACTCCATTTGCCACCTTCTTGCCCACTCATTTAACCTGTTTATATCCCTTTGCAGACTCTTTATGTCCTCCTCACAGCTTACTTTCCCACCTAGCTTTGTATTGTCAGCAAACTTGGATACATTACACTCGGTCCCTTCAACTAAGTCATTAATATAGATTATTTTATTTTAGGTAGGGACTTCCAGGATTTTATGATGGAATTCTCTCCACTTGCCTGGATGAATGCAGCTCCACAACACTCAAGAAGCTCAACACCATCCAGGACAAAGCAGCCCATTTGAATGGCACACCATCCACCTTAAACATTCACTCTGCCCACCACTGGCACACTGTGGCTGCAGTGTGTACCATCTACAAGATGTACTGCAGCAACTCACCAAGGCTTCTTCGACAGCACCTCCCAATCCCGCGACCTCTACCACCTAGAAGAACAAGGGCAGCAGGCACATGGGAACAACAACACCTGCACCTTCCCCTCCAAGTCACACACCATCCCGACTTGGAAATATATCGCTGTTCCTTCATTGTCGCTGGGTCAAAATCCTGGAACTCCCTACCTAACAGCACTGTGGGAGAACCTTCACCACACAGACTGCAACGGTTCAAGAAGGCGGCTCACCACCACCTTCTCAAGGGCAATTATGGATGGACAATAAATGCTGGCCTTGCCAGTGACGCTCACATCCCATAAAATGAATTTAAAAAAAATTACACTTGTATTCAACCACCGATTGCATTGACAGTGCACCTCCCCTTTAAAAGTTGCAGACTGCCTTTAAGTAGTACTGGCCACGCCCCATATCAGGCCCCCTGCCGGTGTGTGCAGCCTCTCAACAGTGCAGGTAGTGCTGGCTGCTCGCAGCAATCATGGAGGTCATCCGGCAGCACGAATCTCATGTGTTGCCTGCATCTCCATGACCGGGTGCGGGTTAATCGCGCACCGTGACCCCGTGCCCGAATTCGGGTTTATCCAATTTAACCGCCCCATTTCTCCTCACACTTTCTGAAGCCTATTAACTCAAAAAAAAACCCAACATTATACGTCACATTCCTTGTTGAGAGATTAGGCTTCTTACTCCTGAGTGGAATCAATTCTTGATTCATGCTGGAGTCAAAAGTGCAGGCTAAAAGCTGTGTTGCTTTGCCACACTTTCCTTGTTCAGTCTGAGGTGGGTATGGATCACTTCAATTATCACCTGCTGTGAAAGATCCTGCCCTTCCACTCATGTTACCTCTTGAAAGGTTAGGGCACGGTCTGCTTAATGGTCGCTTCACCTCACCATTATTTATGACTCGCTAAATCGTTTGCCTGCACTTTACACAAATAAAAGGACAGAAGAATATGCTTCTTCTGCCTACAAATCACTCAGTATCCATGGTTAGGAGGAAATGGAATGAAATGCATGCCATTTTCATGCTTTATAGCAGAAGGAGCCTTACTTTCCTGCACATTTCAATTCATTGAACATGTGATTTAAAAAATAAGACATGCAGGAAGAAAAGTATGAACTATTTGGGTAATTATCATGGTCACAAATCATAGTTATGATTCTTATATATAAGTCATCCTTATATATGAATGAAAATATGAGAACATAAATTTAGAAATTACTGTTGGCGATATTAATGGATAAATATTTATTGTGTTATTATAACATTCTTTCAGCTGCTATTTTAGTGGAGGCCTTCACCCGAATGGATTACTAACTGAGTTAAAATAGCAGAAGCAGGGATATCATACAAATGCATTAAGCATTAGCCTGCTGACATCACCAAAAGCAATTTTAGGCCTATGTTTCCCAACAACTGTGTCCTCACAATCTAATTCAGTTTATTACACAGCAGAGTCCTACTTGGTCTGATTTCACCAAAATGAAAAAGTGGATCCAATGTGTTCAAACGCCAAACCTTTCTGACATCATTCTGTTTTCTGTGCTTGTTTAATATAACACAGCGGCTATGTTGACACAACAAAATTTGACTCACAGCAAGTGTGATGCCACATGTTGTGAGGCTGCAAAGTACCTTAGCAATACCCCCTCCCCATAGCAACAGCAGTCATCACGTTAGGTCACTGAACTGTGAGGCACACTGCTCTATCTTAGTGGAAATAAGTATCCATTCTAATTTTAAATGAATAACTAAGTTTAAATCTAATAATATAGGGAAATATATCTTAAATATAACTGTCATGGTTTATAAATTTATTACTGTAATACTTTGGAGAAACATGGAAAAACATTAAAAGTGAATATTTGTTACATGTGTTTAGAAAAAGTCTCAGGACTGCCTCCCTCTCTGCTTGAAAGGCATTTACCATTTTAATGTCCTTCCTTCCCCCCTGACTCTTTCTCATCTCTCTCTCTCTCTCTCTCCTTTACTCTATCTCTTTCCCTGTTTGTATAAGGAAGAGTAGGGCAGGATGTACTATGTACGAAACTGAAGGTTTCACTTGGTCAGATCTGCAGACAGGCCTGTAAATGTGTAATGCTGAGGACTTAATTGATAGCATCACTCCTGGCCTGTGCTGTAAACCAATCATTTTCTTGCCTTGCATAAACCGTGCTTGCTTAGTGCAGGGATTAGTCAAACAGTAGCAGGCGTCAATATAATCATTTTTGACAGATGAAAATTAGTGACGGTCAGATTTTTGCCACTGAAACCACGTTTTAGTTACTTTACAGCCACATCACTGACTTTGAGGGTGCACTGGAGAAAGCTCTCACTGTATCATGTGATTTTTCCCAAATCCCCACTGTCCTTTTGGTAAGTCGTTCTGACTTCATTTATTTTGTAGAAAATTTAACTCATACAATGTGGGTTCTTCTCACAGTAAGTATATATATATATATATACACACTATATACATGTCATATATATACATATCTTTCTACATATATTTATTATATATATATATGAATGACTGGCTGCACAGAGATAACCTTTAACCGCAAGCTGTGAACACATCAGCAGTAGCAATGCAGTGTAGTAGCAGGAGTGCCCTCTAGTGTTCCATGTGAGAACTGACAGATAATGTTACAGCCTGAAAGACACCCAGCCACACTTGGCATTTTAGATGAGCTGCTTTTATTTGTACTACAATCGTATTTGCATTGCATCTTGACTTGGTAAGAAAGAGGGAAAAAGACTAGAGTGAATATGAGAGTGATGAAGGTCTCTCCTGAACCAGAAATAGGCCCTGTTGTACGATTAAAGTACTGACATTACCCAGCACTTCATTCTACATGTCATAACACGAGAGATAGTGTCATTTGCATGTTATTCATTTAGGTGCTGTCATTGTACACATATCACATCGCACAGCATATCTTCCATTTCAATCCTAGTTTAGATCAATACTTCAAGCTGTCCCAATCCATTATTTTTTACACAGTTCCATCCCTTGGGATTGTGCTGGTTCTCTGGTAAAACTGAGTTGATATTTGGCCTAATATATCCGAACAGTACACATCAGATAAAAGCCGACAATTCACCAGAGATCTGCTACTTTACATCTTGTGTATGTCTCAGTGTCAACTCCTGTTCATTCGAGCTATAAACTGGGTAACTTGCAGTCCCACCGTAGCCAAGGAGCTGATATTTGAGAGTAGAATAAGTCGCAGATGACGAGGAAGCTGGTTTGCACTTCCTTCTCTGAGGTAGGCATAGTATCCATCCAAATAGCATTAATCTACTGTATCAATGCTGTACTGTATATCTCCTGTGGAACTAAAGGTGGTATCCAGTTAACCTGTGATACACATGTGATTCATATACTAATCTCAAGAGCTGCTTATTTTATATTAAAGAGCTCTAGTACTGTTTTGCTACCTCAATGTATTAGGCAGTAGAGTTACTACCATTTCTAATGGTAGTAACTCTACTGCCTAATACATTGAGGTAGCAGCAGTCATACGGAGTAAATTGGAAAACCTAGGTAAGTAACCAAGATCAACAGTAGACGATGAAGTAAATCAAGAAGTATGGTTGGATTTTAAAAGTCTATAGATTGGAGTAAGAAGGAAATACTGAAAGAGGTAGAAAGTTTCACAGTCCTGAGGTCCTGGGAAAGAAAGAATGAAGAATTCTAGTAGGAGACTGCTATTGGTAATGCTGGGCCATTAAAGGGACAGACAAGTATAATCTCAAACAGGTTGGTAGCATTCTAAACCTGTCTCCTCAGCTTCCATTTATCCAATGGCAGTGTCATTCCCTTTTATGTTTTAATTGAAAGGACCATTTGCTCTCGGACACAGCTGGAGTCTGGCACCAACCAGTTGATAGGCAGGTTTATTGTCCACTGAGCGGAATATCTAGCCTCCATACTCAAATTCGTGCCCTCGCACAGAGAAAAAAAGAGGGTGCTAATAGGGAAGGATATTGGGTGAAGATTTCCTACATGTAGGAAAATTGTAAACATGCTCTTTTTGAAAGCAGCAATTAAGGTGTTACATACATACCAGAGCAATTCTTCCCCCATTGGTGGTCGGCTGCACAACTTAATATGTATAAAAAAAAAGGTACAATATTGCAGCACTGCTAGGTATAGAATCCAGCCATCTGTACAAGAAGAAATGACTAACTTTGAATTCATTTAGTGTTGATCGGAAAAATGCAGAACTAGCATGTAATTTTTAACCATTGACTTCAATTAAGTAACAATGGCCATTTTTAGATATTTTGTGCATGAACAACAACAACTTGCACTTATATAGCGCCTTTAACGTAGTAAAACGTCCCAAGGCGCTTTACAGGAATGTTAGCAAACAAAATTTGGCACCGAGCCACATAAGGAGATATTAGGACTGGTGACCAAAGAGGTAGTTTTTAAGGAGCGTCTTAAAGGAGCGAGAGAGGTAGAGAGGCAGAGAGGTTTAGGGAGGGAATTCCAGAGCTTAGGGCCTATGCAGCTGAAGGCGCGGCTGCCAATGTGGGGCTATGGAAATTGGGGATGCAGAAGAGGCCAGAATTGGAGGAATGCAATATCAAGGCACTAAAAGCTTCCAAAATTGAAAAACTTTTAATATGGTATGTAATCTCACTGTAAGCATTATCAGTGCTTCCTCAAACTTTTATCTGAGATAAAATTTCAGAAACATCATGTTCCTTTTGTATACTGACATTTATTGGAATATTGGCTCTATAAAGCCTTGAGATTTGGAGAATTCTCATTTCTCCAGCCGAGATCCAGGCACACACCCAGGGACAACTTTAACTAACTTTAATCGCACATGCTAAACAATTAACACAATGCAGAACTCCAGCTGGCTGATTGCCTCTCTCTCTGGACTATGCTTTTGATTTTACAAAGTGATACATTCAACCTCCAATTTCTGGCACCTTTTTTATTTTTATAATTTTGTCCCATTTTCTCCTCTCACTTCCCCTTCTTTCTTGGAGGTGTTCAGTATCTCACTGGAGTACAGGTCCATGGACAGTGATCACACTCCAGTACATTGCCCAAGTAACCATTTTATCTTTGAGCTTTCACTGTATATGCCAGAATGCCATCCAACTGTAAAGGGCATTAATGCTGAGCCCAATTCTGTTTTGACTCCAAATCTGCATAGTTGTTGCTGTGCAGTGACCAGGAGAAAGTAACCTAGCTGATTTTCCCTTCCCAAATGAAGGGACATTATAGCAAATCGTAGTCCTCCTAACATTGACCTGGCTGAGATCAGCTAACTCAGCACAGACCAGGGATTCAATTTAGGATCTTCCTGATCGCTATGGCTCAGTGATGGAGACTTTGCCTTTCTTAATTTCTAATTGATTGGATTACCTCAACATTACAGTAAAGGCTATTCCTTGTATCATGCTTTATTTATATTGCAGACCACTTCGGAAAGTGGTTCTGCAATGCTGAATGGAGCCTCTGATGCTGTGAAAATGCTCAAGCCTTTTTAAGTCACTGTTAATAACTGTTTAGCTAGTAGCTTGCTGTACCTTCTCCAATTGATGTGCAGCAGTTAAAAAGCCACTTAGCTAATCGCATATGGAGAATAGTCACTTGAGTGAGGGTTCAGGAGATGGGAGACAAAGGGAAAATGAAAAAGAGGACTTTTCATCTTGCACACTGGATGTTTTAATTAGTAACATAAAACTATTGCAAGTGTCATGCAACATGACTATAATCAGTGTGTCAGAAAATAAATTAGAATCTAGAATATTTTTAGGTGCCAATCCCCCCACCTATTCATTGATGATGTACAAATTAAACTACAATCGAGGCACACTGACATTTCCCATAATAACTATTACATTGTCAGTTTGTAAAAGGACAACCTGCTTCGACAGTCCCAGTGGCAGCCCTGCTCTAATCATTGGAAACAATCCTTCGCATAACCACATATAAGGGGCACATTCAGCTGTATACCAATCAGACGACATCAGTTCATGTGGCAAATCACTTATTATCAGAACTTGTAAAAGTATAGTTTTATCCACATCTCAAATGTATAAAAAAGGAATTCATAAAACAAATCAAACCATTTGTGGTTTTTTTTTGCCTATTGTTCCCTCAGCTTTTTGCGTACTTTCCTGAACAGTTCACGTATGGGATGTTTTCATATTTTGATTGAGAAGTCCTTGTGAAAACATCGATGAACAGAACAGCTCCGTAGTTATTTCAAAGTTCACCTGGAGCAACAGTGTAACATTCTGCTATTGTCATTTAATAAATGATTGCATTCTTCAGCCTTTCAATCAAGTACTTCAAATAAGTTGTGTTTGTATAAGTTTGTTTTACAATAATACAAGGCATTAGAGTGGAATTCCCAAAGGGAATAAGCCTGATCAAATCACAAATCACTTAACATTGAAGTTTTGTTTTGTCCTGATGCTCTGATTCGACTAAGACTTTTTTGGCATATATAATTCATGTATATGTATATATACTCCGAGCCCCGCAGCTTTCAACACCAGAAGAGTAGCAATGTCATGGGAACACCATCACCTCCAATTTCCCCTCCAAGCCACACCCCATCCTGATGGATACATATTACCATTTCTTCATCGCCAGGTCAAAATCCTAGAATTCCTTACTAACCACCACCGTGGGAGCTCCAACACTGCAGCAGTTCAAGGAGAAGGCATACCACCACCTTATCAGCGCAACTCAAGGACGGGGAATAATTGTGTGGCCTCGCCCACGTTACAAGAACTAATTTTTAAAAACCTTGATCTTTATGGGGTGAGTTCTGTGATCCCATGCTTCAGGGAGCACATATCACAGCCTGTAGTTTTCTTTAGGCAGAAAATCATGGATTGCAAGTCCATAATACTCTCCCTGTGAGCTGGGAGTGCAGTATCATGAAATCGGCTCATGTGCTAAGATAAGCTTGGAAAGCACCAAGAGAAGGGTTAGAATGTGGAACTTGCTACCACATGGTGTAGTTGAGGAGAGTAGTATAGATGCATTCAAGAGGAAGCTAGATAAGTACACAAGGGAGAAAAGAATAGAAGGATATGCTGATAGGGTTAGATGAAGTAGGATGGCAAATGTAAGGAACCTTACAACACCAGGTTATAGTCCAACAGTTATATTTGAAAATCACAAGCTTTTGGAGGCTTTCTCCTTCGTCAGGTGAAGTGTGGGATTCCTTGAATGTTACCGCATTTAGAGTCAGAGAACAATACCTGGTGATTACAGATAATCTTTCCAACTGCCCGTTGTCAAGGCAATCAAAGTGTTCAGACAGAGAGATGTTACATATAGGACCACCGAATATACAAACGGCCAGAACAAAAGACAGAGAGAGAGAGAGAGAGAGAGAAACATCCGAAAGGAAGAGAAAGAGAGTGAATGACCCTTTGTATTAAAAACAGATAACTTTTTTCGCTGGTGGGGTTACGTGTAGCGTGACATGAACCCAAGATCCCAGTTGAGGCCGTCCTCATGGGTGCGGAACTTGGCTATCAATTTCTGCTCGACGATTTTGCGTTGTCGTGTGTCTCGAAGGCCGCCTTGGAGAACACTGACCCGAAGATCGGTGGCTGAATGTCCTTGACTGCTGAAGTGTTCCCCGACTGGGAGGGAACCCTCCTGTCTGGCGATTGTTGCGCGGTGTCTGTTCATCCGTTGTCGCAGTGTCTGCATGGTCTCGCCAATGTACCATGCTCCGGGGCATCCTTTCCTGCAACGTATGAGCTAGACAACATTGGCCGAGTCACAGGAGTATGAACCATGTACCTGGTGGGTGGTGTCCTCTCGTGTGATGGTGGTATCTGTGTCGATGATCTGGCATGTCTTGCAGAGGTTGCCGTGGCAGGGTTGTGTGGTGTCGTGGACGCTGTTCTCCTGAAAGCTGAGTAATTTGCTGCGAACGATGGTCTGTTTGAGGTTGGGTGGCTGTTTGAAGGCGAGTAGTGGAGGTGTGGGGATGGCCTTAGCGAGGTGTTCGTCGTCATCGATGACATGTTGAAGGCTGCGGAGAACATGGCGTAGTTTCTCCGCTCCAGGGAAGTACTGGACAACAAAGGGTACTCTGTTGGTTGCGTCCCGTGTTAGTCTTCTGAGGAGGTCTACACCAGTATCCCCCACGATGACGGCATCGCTGCAACAGCCTCAGTACTCAACACCAACAACAGCCAATCTCCAGACGCCATCTTACAACTCATCCGCTTCATCCTGGATCACAATGTCTTCACCTTCGATAACCAGTTCTTTACCCAAACACACGGAACAGCCATGGGGACCAAATTCGCACCCCAATACGCCAACATTTTCATGCACAAGTTCGAGCGCGACTTCTTCACTGCACAGGACCTCCAACCAACACTATACACCAGATACATCGACAACATTTTCTTCCTATGGACCCACAGCGAAGAATCACTGAAGAGACTACACGATAACATCAACAAATTGCATCCCACCATCAAGCTCACCATGGACTACTCCTCAGAATCGGTTTCTTTCTTGGACACACGAATCTCCATCAAAGATGGGCACCTCAGCACCTCACTCTACCGCAAGCCCACGGACAACCTCACGATGCTCCACTTTTCCAGCTTCCACCCTAACCACGTCAAAGAGGCCATCCCCTATGGATAGGCCCTGCGAATACACAGGGTCTGCTCAGATGAGGAGGAACGCGATGGGCATCTACAGATGCTGAAAGACGCCCTCGTAAGAACGGGATATGACGCTCGACTCGTCGATCGACAGTTCCGACGGGCCACAGCGAAAAATCGCATAGACCTCCTCAGAAGACTAACATGGGACGCAACCAACAGAGTACCCTTCGTCGTCCAGTACTTCCCCGGAGCAGAGAAACTACGTCATGTTCTCCGCAGCCTTCAACATGTCATCGATGATGACGAACACCTCGCTATGGCCATCCCCACACCTCCACTACTCGCCTTCAAACAGCCACCCAACCTCAAACAGACCATCGTTCGCAGCAAATTACCCAGCTTTCAGGAGAACAGCATCCACGACACCACACAACCCTGCCACGGCAACCTCTGCAAGACATGCCAGATCATCGACACAGATACCACCATCACACGAGAGAACACCACCCACCAGGTACATGGTTCATACTCCTGTGACTCGGCCAACGTTGTCTACCTCATACGTTGCAGGAAAGGATGCCCCAGAGCATGGTACATTGGCGAGACCATGCAGACACTGCGACAACGGATGAACGGACACCGCGCAACAATCGCCAGACAGAAGGGTTCCCTCCCAGTCGGGGAACACTTCAGCAGTCAAGGACATTCAGCCACCAATCTTCGGGTAAGCATTCTCCAAGGCGGCCTTCGAGACACACGACAACGCAAAATCGTCGAGCAGAAATTGATAGCCAAGTTCCGCACCCATGAGGACGGCCTCAACTGGGATCTTGGGTTCATGTCACGCTATATGTAACACCACCAGCGAAAAAAAGTTATCTGTTTTTAATACAATGGGTCATTCTCTCTCTTTCATAGAATCATAGAATCATAGAAGTTACAACATGGAAACAGGCCCTTCGGCCCAACATGTCCATGTCGCCCAGTTTATACCACTAAGCTAGTCCCAATTGCCTGCACTTGGCCCATATCCCTCAATACCCATCTTACCCATGTAACTGTCCAAATGCTTTTTAAAAGACAAAATTGTACCCGCCTCTACTACTGCCTCTGGCAGCTCGTTCCAGACACTCACCACCCTTTGAGTGAAAAAATTGCCCCTCTGGACCCTTTTGTATCTCTCCCCTCTCACCTTAAATCTATGCCCCCTCGTTATAGACTCCCCTACCTTTGGGAAAAGATTTTGACTATCTACCTTATCTATGCCCCTCATTATTTTATAGACTTCTATAAGATCACCCCTTAACCTCCTACTCTCCAGGGAAAAAAGTCCCAGTCTGTCTAACCTCTCCCTATAAGTCAAACCATCAAGTCCCGGTAGCATCCTAGTAAATCTTTTCTGCGCTCTTTCTAGTTTAAGAATATCCTTTCTATAATAGGGTGACCAGAACTGTACACAGTATTCCAAGTGTGGCCTCACCAATGCCCTGTACAACTTCAACAAGACATCCCAACTCCTGCATTCAATGTTCTGACCATTGAAACCAAGCATGCCGAAAGCCTTCTTCACCACCCTATGCACCTGTGACTCCACTTTCAAGGAGCTATGAACCTGTACTCCTAGATCTCTTTGTTCTATAACTCTCCCCAACGCCCTACCATTAACGGAGTAGGTCCTGGCCCGATTCGATCTACCAAAATGCATCACCTCACATTTATCTAAATTAAACTCCATCTGCCATTCATCGGCCCACTGGCCAATTTATCAAGATCCCGTTGCAATCCTAGATAACCTTCTTCACTGTCCACAATGCCACCAATCTTGGTGTCATCTGCAAACTAACTAACCATGCCTCCTAAATTCTCATCCAAATCATTAATATAAGTAACAAATAACAGCGGACCCAGCACCGATCCCTGAGGCACACCGCTGGACACAGGCATCCAGTTTGAAAAACAACCCTCTACAACTACCCTCTGTCTTCTGTCGTCAAGCCAATTTTGTATCCAATTGGCTACCTCACCTTGGATCCCATGAGATTTAACCTTATGTAACAACCTACCATGCGGTACCTTGTCAAAGGCTTTGCTGAAGTCCATGTAGACCACGTCTACTGCACAGCCCTCATCTATCTTCTTGGTTACCCCTTCAAAAAACTCAATCAAATTCGTGAGACATGATTTTCCTCTCACAAAACCATGCTGACTGTTCCTAATTAGTCCCTGCCTCTCCAAATGCCTGTAGATCCTGTCCCTCAGAATACCCTCTAACAACTTACCCACTACAGATGTCAGGCTCACCGGTCTGTAGTTCCCAGGCTTTTCCCTGCCGCCCTTCTTAAACAAAGGCACAACATTTGCTACCCTCCAATCTTCAGGCACCTCACCTGTAGCGGTGGATGATTCAAATATCTCTGCTAGGGGACCCGCAATTTCCTCCCTAACCTTCCATAACGTCCTGGGATACATTTCATCAGGTCCCGGAGATTTATCTACCTTGATGCGCGTTAAGACTTCCAGCACCTACCTCTCTGTAATATGTACACTCCTCAAGACATCACTATTTATTTCCCCAAGTTCCCTAACATCCATGCCTTTCTCAACCGTAAATACCGATGTGAAATATTCATTCAGGATCTCACCCATCTCTTATGGTTCCGCACATAGATGACCTTGTTGATCCTTAAGAGGCCCTACTCTCTCCCTAGTTACTCTTTTGCCCTTTATGTATTTGTACATCTTTCAGGTGTTTCTCTCTCTCTCTCTCTCTGTCTTTTGTTCTGGCCGTTTGTATATTCGGTGGTCCTGTATGTAACATCTCTCTGTCTGAACACTTTGATTGCCTTGACAACGGGCAGTTGGAAAGATTATCTGTAATCACCAGGTATTGTTCTCTGACTCTAAATGCGGTAACATTCAAGGAATCCCACATTTCACCTGACGAAGGAGAAAGCCTCCGAAAGCTTATGATTTTCAAATAAAACTGTTGGACTATAACCTGGTGTTGTAAGATTCCTTACATTTGTCAACCCCAGTCCATCACCGGCATCTCCACATCACGAAGTCGGATGGGAGGAGGCTCATGTGGAGCATAAACACTGGCATGGGCCAGTTGGGCTGAATGTTTCTGTGCTATAAATTCTATGTAATTCTATGTGAAAATGCTGAAATGGATTACAACTGTCACGAAGAACAGAATATATGAAAATACATATTTATTTGCATTTAAAATATGTTCCAATTACAATAAACTAATTTGGCAGGGGGAGGGATAGCATTGGAGAGGAGATACAAGCTGCGCAGAGAACTGGGAGATACAAACAGTATTAGACTAAAGAGTAGTTCAGAAATAGGAGGGATTAGACAGGGGGAAAATGCGAGCAGGCTAAGATGAGTTTAGAGTGCACGAAGCGTGGAAAATAAGGTTTGTGAGCTTCAGGCACCAGTAGCTGCATGGGATTATGATATCGAGGCAGTAACGGAGATTCGGCTTAAACAAGGAGAGGAATGGGCACTCAATATTCCTGGCTGTAATGTTCAGGAAAGATAGGGAAGAGAAAAAAGGAGGGGGTGACAGTATTGCTCAAAGATACTGTTACAGCACTAGAAAGGGATAATATACTTGAGGGTTCAGAGACAAAATCTATTTGGTTAGAATTAAGGAACAATAGAGGAGCTATTACACTGCTGGTTGTATACTATAGGCCATTAAATAGTGGGAAGGAGATAGAGGAGCAAATTTGCAGGCAAGTTGCAGAAAGATGCAAGAACTATAGAGTGGTGATGTTGGGAGACTTCAATTATCCTAATATAGACTGGGAAAATAACAGATTAAAGGGCAAAGAAGGGGAGCAATTCTTGAAATGTGTACAAGAGAACTTTCTTGATCAGTGTGTTTCCAGCCCAACAAGGAAGGAAGCAGTGCTGGATCTAGTTCTGGAGAATGAAGAGGGGCAAGTGGAGCATGTTTCAGTTGGCAAACAGTGATCATAATATCATTAGGTTTACAGTAGTTATAGAAAAGGACAAGAAAAAATCAAACGTGAAAATACTCAATTGGAGGAGGGCTAATTTAGTGAGTTTAAAAGGGATCTGGCCAGGTGGATTGGAATCAAAGTTTGGCAGGTAAAATAGTAAATAAGCAATGGAAGGTCTTCAAAGAGGGGATACTTCGGGTACAGTTCAGGCATATTCCAACGAGGTGGAAAGGAAGGGTAACAAAAACTAATGCTCCCTGGATGAGAAAAGATATAGAGATTAAAATGAAACAGAAAAAGGAGGCTTATGATAAATGTTGGGTTCATAATTCAGTAGAGAACCAAACTGAATATAAAAAGTACAGGTGAGAACTAAAAAAGGAAATAAGAGGGGCAAAGAGAGAGTATGAGAATAGATTAGCAGGTAACATAAAAGGGAACCCAAAAGTCTTTTATAAACATATAAACAGTAAAAGGGTAGTCAAAGGAAGGGTGGGGCCAATTTGGAACCAAAAAGGAGATCTTCTTGTGGGGGCAGAGGCCATGGCTGAGGGACTAAATGAATACTTTGCGTCTGTCTTCACTAAAGAAGAGGATGCCAACCAATGTCATTGTAAAGGAGGGGGTAGTAGCGATATTGGATAGGATAAAAATTCATAAAGAGGAGGTACTTAAAAGGCTGGCAGCGCTCAAAGCAGAAAAGTCACCCGGTCCAGATGGGATGCATCCTAGATTGCTGAAGGAAGTAAGCGTGTAAATTGCGGAAGCTCTGGCATATTAAGCAATCCTCCTTAGATATGGGAGTGGTGCCAGAGGACTGGAGGATTGCAAATGTTACACCCCTGTTCAAAAAAGAGGCGAGAAATAAACTCGGCAAATACAGGCCAGTCAGCCTAATGTTGGTGGTGGGGAAACTTTTAGAGACATTAATCCAGGACAAAAGTAATTGTCACTTGGAAAAATATGGGTTAATAAATGAAAGCCAGCATGGATTTGTTAAAGGTAAATCATGTTTGACTAACTTGATTGAGTTCTTCAATGAGGTAGTGGAGAGGGTTGATGAGGGTGGAGTGGTTGATGTTGTGTATATGAACTTTCTAAAGGCGTTTGATAAACATAGGAACAGGAGTAGGCCATTTAACCCCTCAAGCCTGTTCAGCCATTCAATGAGATCATGGCTAATCTGTAACCTAACTCCATATACCCACCTTAGCCCCATATCCCTTAATACCTTTGGTTAACAAAAACCTAACAATCTCAGATTTAAAATTAACGATTGAGCTAGCATCAACTGCCATTTGCGGAAGAGAATTCCAAACTTCTACCACCCTTTGTGTGTAGAAGTGTTTTCTAATTTCACTCCTGAAAGTCCTGGTTCTAATTTTTAAGCTATGTCCCCTAGTCCCAGAGTCCCCAACCAGCGGAAATAGTTTCTCTCTATCTACCCTATCAGTTTCCCTAAATATCTTCAAAACTTCAATCAAATCATCCCTTCATCTTCTAAATTCCAGGGTATACAATCCTAGTTTATGTAATCTCTCCTCATAATTTAACCCAGGTATCATTCTAATAAATCTACGTTGCACGCCCTCCAAGATGCGATGCCCAGAACTGAACACAGTACTCCAGGTGCGGTCTAACCAGGGCTTTGTATAGCTGCAGCATAACTTCTACCCTTTTGTATTCTAGTCCTCTAGATATAAAGGCCAGTATTCCATTAGGGGTAAAAGCAGGGGAGTGGGACTAATTGGATAGCTCTTTTAAAGTACCACATAATAGACTTGTTAGCAAAACTGAAGCCCATGGGATTAAAGGGATAGTGGCTACATGGATACGAAATTGGCTAAGGGGATAGAAAGCAAAGAGTAGTGGTGAATGGTTGTTTTTCAGACTGGAGGGAAATGTGCAGGGTATCCCCCAGACTTCGGTGTTGGAACTACTGCTCTTTTTGATATGTATTAATTACCTACACTTGGGTATCGGGCATAATTTCAAAGTTTGCAGCTGAGACAAAATACGGAAATGTAGTAAACAATGACGAGTATAGTAACAGACTTCAGGGGGACATAGACAGACTGGTAAAATGGGCAGACACATGGCAGATGAAATTTAACTCAGTTAAGTGTGATGTGATTAATTTTGGTAAGAAGAATGAGGAGAGGCAATATGAACTAAATGGTACAATTTTAAAGGGGGTGCAGGAACAGAGAGACCTGGGAGTGTATGTACACAAGTCTTTGAAGGTGGCAGGAAAAGTTGAAAAGGCTGTTAAAAAACATATGGGATCCTTGGCTTTATAAATAGAGGCATAGAGTACAGAAGCATGTAAGTTATGCTAAACCTTTATAAAACACTGGTTAGGCCCCAACTGGAGTATTGTGTCCAATTATGGACACCACACTTTAGGAAGGATGTCAAGGCCTTAGAGACAGTGCAGAGGAGATTTACTAGAATGGAACCACAGATGAAAGATTTCAATTAAGTGGAGAGACTAGGGAATCTTGGGTTGTTCTCCTTAGAGCAGAGAAGGTTAAGGGGAAATTTGATATAGGTGTTCAAAATCATGAAGGGTATGATAGAGTAAATAAGGAGAAACTGATTATAGTGGCAGAAGGGTCAGTAACCATTTGAGGTAATTGGCAAAAGAACCAGAGGCAACATGAGGGAAGCTTTTTTACACAGCGAGTAATTATGATCTGGAATGCACTGCCTGAAAGGGTGGTAGAAACAGATTCAATTATAACTTTCAAAAGGGAATCGGATAAATACTTGAAGTGGAAAAATTTGCTGGGCTATGAGGAAAGATGTAAGGAATCTTACAACACCAGGTTATAGTCCAACAGTTTTATTTGAAAATCACAAGCTTTCGGAGGCTTTCTCCTTCGTCACCTGGCGAAGGAGAAAGCCTCCAAAAGCTTGTGATTTTCAAATAAAACTGTTGGACTATAACCTGGTGTTGTAAGATTCCTTACATTTGTCCACCCCAGTCCATCACCGGCATCTCCACATTATGAGGAAAGAGCAGTGGAGTGGGAGTAATTGGATAGTTCTTTCAACGAGCCGGCACAGGCACAATGGGTCGAATGGCCTCCTTCTGTGTTGTATCATTCTATGATTCTGTGAATTACATAAATATTGCGGTACAATGTTACAGTAATGGTTGACATATTTGCCAAATAGATTGTGATGCGGGGCCTGATTGTTAACTGCTCTCCAAGCAAGTGGCTTGCCAGTGCTGACTTTGCCACTCCCTCTTCTGGATATGTTCATCGTGGTGTTGGTGCCCACCAAGCATATGGAAATGATACTTCGGCACAGTTAGGAGCTGAGGTTAATGATACCCACTCTTCCACACTTCCATCAGCAAAGTAGGTCTGAAAATGTTCTCTTTCTATATTAATATCTATGTTAATTTCTATTTCTATATTTAAAAAAGTCTTGCTTCTAACACAGGCTCATCATAGTTCAGACATCAAAGTGCCAAAGGCAAGAAAAAAGAGAGGGGAAAACCAATGTTTCCTGCTAGCTTTCTCACTATGGACCTGATGCCTACATTCGAGGGTTCTTAAAGAGATGGCTGCAGAGATAGTGGATGAATTGGTTATGATTTTCCAAAATTCCCTAGATTCTAGAACGGTCCCAGCGGATTGAAAGGTAGCAAATGTAACCCCGTTATACAAGAAAGGAGAGAGAGAGAAAACAGGAAACTATAGGCTGGTTAGCCTGACATCAGTCGTCAGAAAATGTTAGAATCCGTTATTTAGGAAGTGGTAACAGGGCACTTAGAACATCATAATATGATTAGGCAGAGTCAACATGGCTTTATGAAAGGGAAATCGTGTTTGACAAATTTATTAGTTTTTTGAGGATGTAACAAGCAGGGTAGATAAAGGCGAACCAGTGGGTGTAGTATATTTGGATTTTCAAAAGCCATTCGATAAAGTGCCACATAAAAGGTTGTTGTGCGAAATAAGAGCTCATGGGATTGGGGGTAACATGTTAGCATGGATAGAGGATTGGTTAACAGACAGAAAACAGAGAGTAGGGATAAACGGATCATTTTCAGGTTGGCAGGCTGTAACTAGCGGGGTACCGCAAGGGTCGGTGCTTGGGCCTCAGCTATTTACAATCTATATTAATGGCTTGAATGAAGGGACCGAGTGTAATGTATCCAAGTTTGCTGATGATACAAAGTTAGGTGAGAAAGTAAGCTGTGAGGAGGACACAAAATGTCTACAAAGGGATAAAGACAGGTTAAGTGAGTGGGCAAGAAGGTGGCAGATGGAGTATAATATGGGGAAATGTGAGGTTATTCATTTTGGTAGGAAGAATAGAAAAACAGAATATTTTTTAAATGGTGAGAAACTATTAAATGTCGTTGTCCAGAGAGACGTGGGTGTCCTCCTACAAGAAGCACAATGAGTTAGCACGCAGTTAGAGCAAGTAATTAGGAAAGCAAATGGCATGTTGGCTTTGGTGAGACCTCACCTTGAGTACTGTGCACAGTTTTGGTCTTCTTATCTAAGGAACGATATACTTGCCTTAGAGGCGGTGCAACAAAGGTTCACTAGATTAATTCCTGGGATGAGAGGGTTGCCCTGTGAGGAGAGGTTGAGTAGAATGGGGCTATATTCTCTGGAGTTTAGAAGAATGAGAGGTGATCTCATTGAAACATATAAGATTCTGATCGGGCTTGACAAGGTAAAGGCTGAGGGATTGTTTCCCCTAGCTGGAGAGTCTGGAACTTTTTTTTTATTCGTTCATGGGATGTGGCCCATCCCTAATTGCCTTTGAGAAGGTGGTGGTGAGCCGCCTTCTTGAACCGCTGCAGTCCATGTGGTGAAGGTTCTCCCACAGTGCTGTTAGGAAAGAAGTTCCAGGATTTTGACCCAACGACGATGTAGGAACGATGATATATTTTCCAAGTCGGGATGGTGTGACTTTGAGGGGAACGTGCAGGTGATGTTGTTCCCATGTGCCTGCCGCCCTTGTCCTTCTAGGTGGTAGAGGTCGCGAGTTTGGGAGGTGCTGTCGAAGAAGCCTTGGCGAATTGCTGCAGTGCATCCTGTGGATGGTACACACTGCAGCCACAGTGAAGGGAGTGAATGTTTAAGGTGGATGGCGTGCCAATCAAGTGGGCTGCTTTGTCCTAGATAGTATTGAGTTTCTGGTCAATGGTGACCTCCAGGATGTTGATTATGGGGGATTCGGTGATGCTGATGCCGTTGAATGTCAAGGGGAGGTGGTCAGACTCTCTCTTGTTGGAGATGGTCATTGCCTGGCACTTGTCTGGCACAAGTTTTACTTGCCACTTAACAGCCCAAGCCTGTATGTTGTCCAGGCCTTGCTGCATGCGGGCACGGACTGCTTCATTATCTGAAGGGTTGCGGATGGAACTGAACACTGTGAAATCATCTGCGAACATCCCCATTTCTGACCGTATGATGGAGGGAAGGTCATTGAGGAAGCAGGTGAAGATGGTTGGGCCTAGGACACTGCCCTGAGGAACCTCTGCAGCAATGTCCTGGGGCTGAGATGATTGGCCTCCAACAACCACTACCATCTTCCTTTGCGCTAGGTATGACTCCAGCCACTGGAGAGTTTTTCCTTGATTCCCATTGACTTCAATTTTACTAGGGCTCCTTGGTGCCACACTCGGTCAAATGCTGCCTTGATGTCAAGGGCAGTTACTCTCATCTCACCTCTGGAACTCAGCTCTTTTGTCTATGTTTGGACCAAGGCTTTAATGAGGTCTGGAGCCGAGTGGTCCTGGCGGAACCCAAACTGAGCATCAGTGAGCAGGTTATTGGTGAGTAAGTGCTGCTTGATAGCACTGTCGACGACACCTTCCATTACTTTGCTGATGATTGAGATTAGGCTGATGGGTCGGTAATTGGCCGGATTAGATTTGTCCTGCTTTTTGTGGACAGGACATACCTGGGCAATATTCCACATTGTCGGGTAAATGCCAGTGTTGTAGCTGTACTGGAACAGTTTGGCTAGAGGCACGGCTAGTTCTGGAGCACAAGCCTTCCGCACTACAGCCGGGATGTTGTCGGAGCCCATAGCCTTTGCTGTATCCAGTGCACTCAGCTGATTCTTGATATCATGTGGAGTGAATCGAATTGGCTGAAGACTGGCTTCTGTGATGGTGGGGATATCGGGAGGAGGCCGAGATGGATCATCCACTCGACACTTCTGGCTAAAGATGGTTGCAAACACTTCAGCCTTGTCTTTTGCACTCACGTGCTGGACTCCGCCATCATTGAAGATGGGGATGTTTACAAAGCCTCTTCTTCCCGTTAGTTGTTTAATTGTCCACCACCATTCACGACTGGATGTGGCAGGACTGCAGAGCTTTGATCTGATCCGTTGGTTGTGGAATCGCTTAGCTCTGTCTATAGCATGTTCCTTCCACTGTTTAGTATGCATGTAGTCCTGAATTGTAGCTTCACCAGGTTGGCACCTCATTTTTAGGTATGCCTGGTGCTGCTCCTGGCATGCTCTTCTACACTCCTCATTGAAACAGGGTTGATCCCTGGCTTGTTGGTAATGGTAGAGTGAGGAATATGCCGGGCCATGAGGTTACAGATTGTGCTGGAATACAATTCTGCTGCTGCTGATGGCCCACAATGCCTCATGGATGCCCAGTTTTGAGCTGCTAGATCTGTTCTGAATCTATCCCATTTAGCACGGTGATAGTGCCACACAACACATTGGAATGGTGTCCTCAGTGCGAAGACGGGACTTCATCTCTACGAGGACTGTGCGGTGGTCACTCCTACCAATACTGTCATGGACAGATGCATCTGTGACAGGTAGATTGGTGAGGACGAGGTCAAGTAGGTTTTTCCCTTGTGTTGGTTTGCTCACCACCTGCCGCAAGCCCAGTCTGGCAGCTATGTCCTTCAGGACTCGGCCAGCTCGGTCAGTAGTGGTGCTACCGAGCCACTCTTGGTGATGGACATTGAAGTCCCCCACCCAGAGCACATTCTGTGCCCTTGCTACCCTGAGTGCTTCCTCCAAGTGGTGCTCAACATGGGGAGGACTAATTCATCAGCTGAGGGAGGACAGTAGGTGGTAATCAGCAGGAGGTTTCCTTGCCCATGTTTGACTTGATGCCATGAGATTTCATGGGGTTCGGAGTAAATGTTGAGGACTCCCAGGCCCACTCCCTCCTGACTGTATATCACTGTACCGCCACGTCTGGTTGGTGTGTCCTGCCGGTGGGACAGGACACACCCAGGGATGGTGTTGGAAGAGTCTGGGACATTGGCTGAAAGTTATGATTCTGTGAGTATGATTCCAGACCTGCAGACCATCCATGAACAATGCCATGGAAGAAAAGTGAATACTTTCAAAAAGACAATGGCCTGCTGTACTAAGAATCCCTTTGAACTAGAGAGCATCGTCCCAGGATAAGGGGTTGGCCATTTAAGATTGAGATGAGGAGGAATTTCTTCACTAAGAGGGTTGTGAATCTTTGGAATTCTCCACCCCAGAGGGCTGTGGATGCTGAGTTGTTGAGTATATTCAAGGTTGAGATAGATAGATTGTTGGACTCTAGAGGAATCAAGGAATATGGGGATCGGGCAGGAAAGTGGAGTTGAGTTTGAAGATCAGACATGATCTGATTAAATGGTGGAGCAGGCTCGAGGGGCTATATGATCTACTCCTGCTTCTATTTCTTATGTTCTTATGTTCTTACTATGATATACCCCCGCCCCTCTCGAAGGATAGGACAGGGATGCTGGGCAACAATTAGGCTTTTATTGACCTCAATTACTTCTTCACAAGGAATCCCTGATCTGTGGCCTTAAAGGGACTGGCAAGGTTGAGTGAACTCCATCTTAGCATCTAAATAACACCACTCTGCTCCAGACCTGCAGACCATCCATGGGCAATGCCATGGAAGATAAGTGAATATTTTCAAAAAGTCAATGGCCTGCTGTACTAAGAATCTCTTTGAACAAACTGATTTCAACTGTTTGACCATCATATTTTGGCTGGCTATAGGCTTGGCTGAAAATAGAAGAATTTAACTATCCCTGGCTCAAAACATCACATTTTATTAGTCTGGTATGATGCTATATTTTCAATGTGTTCATCTTAACTAATGGCATTACAGGGGAAACCCTACACAGATGGTCAATTGTGACCAGTTACTGAGATACAAATGGACTTCCTTCATCATAATTATTTGAAAGTTGCCAAATTGTGCACATTCATATCACAATGCAATGAATGCATGTTGACATTTATCTGCAAAATATTTTAAATGCCATTTCCTAGTACGGCCTTTATTGGTAACAATAAAAGCATGATTATTTGGAAGCCAATCTGTGGAAATGTTGCTAGCATTTGGTGTTCTGTCATTACTGGGAGCATTAGACTTCTTGCAGGACAGATGATGACCTTCCCCGAGACAAATCACAGCCTCCCATGTTTCTATCTTTGGAATGCAACCATGTGTCAAGCGTTTGATTCTGCCTTGGGAGTGAAAAGGACTGGGCCATGATCATGCAAATGATTCTTTCTGCTGGGAACTGTACTCAGTCTATTCACTCAACATTACATTTTGGGATTGCCAAGCTGGATGAAGTAACTTGGCTTTCTGGTGTCAGCTCCCTGAAGCTGAAAGTTCTGAAGGTGCATCAAAGACTTGGATCACAAGATAGTTACAGACGAGGAAGGCCATTCAACATTAGTTCATCCAACCAGAAAGATCCTGAAGTCCTCCCATTTCAGCATACTGTTTTTTAAAAAAGATTCCATGGTTTTCACCTCCTCTACTCTCCCTGGAAGTCTATTCCACACCTTGACTACTCTTTGTGCAAAGGGGAATTTCCTCTCGTCAGTGCTAAATTTAACTTTTACTAGTTTGAACCTGTGTCCACTTGCCCTATTCTCGTTAACTTAAAGTAGTATTGTGCATTTACTTTTTCCATTCCCTTAATTATCTTATATGTCTCTATAAGATCACATCTTAGATGCCTGCTTTGCAGGCTAAAAAGCCTAAGGCTCTCCAATATTTGCTCATAACTCAGACCTTTGCCACTATGGATCAGCCTTACAGCTATTCTCTACACTGCCTCCAGTGTTTAAACATCTCCTTTGTGTTGAGCACAACTGGATAAGATAGTCAAGGTGTGGTCAGACCAGAGCACTATATAGCTTAGTCATGACTTCCACTGACTTATATTCTAATGTATTGGCTATGCAGTTCAACTTTCTATCAGCTTTGTTGATTTCTGCTCAACTTTGGCTGGACAGGTTGAGCATCGAGTCCACTAAGACTCCTAGGTCTCTTTTGGCTTCATACTCAGATATTTCATTACTTTTTGTGGAGTATGTGTAGCACTTACTTTTTTTTAACATGTGCAGTAGTTTACATTTCCCTGAATTAGATTTCATCTGCTATTTTTCTGCCCACTTACCAATTTTATCTCACTCAATCTGTAATTTCTGAGCTGCCACATCTGATACCACTGACCTTCCTAGTTTGGTGCCATTTGCAAATTTGACCACTTTGTATTGACGTTCTGAACCCAGGTCACTGATGTAAATTAGAAACAGCAGTGGTCCCAACGCCAAGCCCTGGGGCACTCGATTTAGTACTTTCTTCACCCTGACATAACTCTTCTAATGAGTACGCATTGGGGGTGATTTTCAACTTCAGCTGGGCCACAAAATGGGTCATAGAATCATAGAATCAAAGAATGGTTATAACACAGAAGGAGGCCATTCGGTCCATCGAGCCCATGCCGGCTCTTTGAAAAAGCAATCCAGTTATTCCCATTCCCCCGCTCTTTCCCCGTAGCCCTGCAAATTTTAAACTCTGGAATTTGACAGAGGATGACGTTAATTTTTGATTTCCTTCTCATGTTGTAAGTGATGGATTAATTCAAAATAAAGCAAGCGTTTCAAGTCGAGAAGGAGATCTCATTCCGACAAAAGCAGCGATAGGTGCAGACGAAAGAAAAAGGCAGCATCAAGAAAGGAACCTGAGGCAGTATATAACAGAGATTTGTTTGCGTAGGAGCACAGAAGACATTAGCTGCAAATTCCCGAAATACTTTTAACACTACTGTGTTCCCTGTGACATCCTGCAGAGGAGCCTCTTTTTTTTAATTCCATGACCTTTATCTACAGCTGACTTTGTTCTGAGCAAAGAATAACTTGAAAAACCTTCTTCCAGACTGTGACAAATGTGGCTAATAACTTTGCTGTTGTATCAAATTCAAAACAGTTGAACAGCCAACAATGTTCACAGGGGCCACTGTAAGTGAATATGTTTTCTTACTGTTATTTTATCTTTCTAGCCCTTTGAGGAATGAAAGACTTATTTTCTCAGCACCCTTTATGTCCTATGTCCTGAGATAATGTTCTTTAAGTCTCACTATTCTCTAGCATGCAGAACACATTGTAAAATATGGGAGAAATACTTAAACCTGTTTCTATTTTATGAAAGACTTTGCAGAAAATGGGAATTTTTAATCTGTTGGCCACTGTGCAAAGAAGGTACTGGAGTCTTGCTACAAAGATATGAACTCTATTGAAATGGCCTGCATGTGAGTAGAAATATTATTAAAAAAAAGATGTATCATGATGTTAGAAAAATTTCCAGAAGTGTATCAGGTGTCATATTTGTTTTAAATCCACACTTTCAACTTTCAAACCCTCTCTTTATTTTACAGTCACTCCAATAAAGGGGTCAAATTCCGAGTAAACTCATCAATGCCTCAGCCGCCAATGAACCCAGCACTCCAAAAATGCATTTCCTTGACCAATCTGCAAGCCGCCCAGACTGTTATTAGATGATCCAGTCACTATCCCAGGGATAGTGATTATTTGCACTAAGCTCCAGTTGAGTGCTGAGAAGTGCAGAGTGGATGATCCATCTCGGCCTCCCCCCGATATCCCCACCATCACAGAAACCCGTCTTCAGCCAATTCGATTCACTCCACGGTTGTGTACACTGGATACAGCAAAGCTATGGGCCCCGACAATATCCCGGCTGTAGTGCTGAAGGCTTGTGCTGCAGAACTAGCCGTGCCTCTAGCCAAACTGTTCCGGTATAGCTGCAACATTGGCATCCACCCGACAATGTGGAAAATTGCCCAAGTATGTCCTGTCCACTGAAAGCAGGAGAAATCCAATCCGGCCAATTACCGCCCCATCAGTCTACTCTCAATCATCAACAAATTGATGGAAGGTATTGTCAAAAGTGCTATCAAGCAACACTTACTCACCAATAACCTGCTCACCGATGATCAGTTTGGGTTCCGCCAGAACCACTTGGCTCCAGACCTCATTACAGCCTTGGTCCAAACATGGACAAAAGAGCTGAATTCCAGAGGTGAGGTGAGAGTGACTGCCCTTGACATCAAGGCAGCAATTGACCAAGTGTGGCACCAAGGAGTCCTAGTAAAATTGAAGTCAATGGGAATCAGGGGGAAAACTCTCCAGTGGCTGGAGTCATACCTAGCACAAAGGAAGATGGGAGTGGTTGTAGGAGGCCAATCATCTCAGCCCCAGGATATTGCTGCAGGAGTTCCTCAGGGCAGTGTCCTTGGGCAACCATCTTCAGCTGCTTCATCAGTGACCTTCCCTCCATCATAAGGTCAGAAATGGGAATGTTCGCTGATGATTGCACAGTGTTCAGTTCCATTCGCAACCCATCAGATAATGAAGCAGTCCAAGCCCGCATGCAGTAAGACCTGGACAACATCCAGGCTTGAGCTGATAAGTGGCAAGTAAGATTCGGGTCAGACAAGTGCCAGGCAATGACCATCTCCAACAAGAGAGAGTCTAACCACCTCCCATTGACATTCAACAGCATTACCATCGCCGAATCCCCCACCATCAACATCCTGGGGGTCACCATTGACCAGAAACTTAACTGGACTAGCCACATAAATACTGTGGCTACAAGAGCAGGTCAGAGGCTGGGTATTCTGCGGCGAGTGACTCACCTCTTGACTCCCCAAAGCCTATCCACCATCTACAGTGCACAAGTCAGGAGTGTGATGGAATACCCTTCACTTGCCTGGATGAGTGCAGCTCCAACAACACTCAAGAAACTTGACACCATCCAGGACAAAGCAGCCCGCTTGATTGGTACGCCATTCACCACGTTAAACATTCACTCCCTCCACCACCGGTGCACCGTTGCTGCAGTGTGTACCATCTACAGGATGCACTGCAGCAATTCACCAAGGCTTCTTCGACAGCACCTCCCAAAACCATGTCCTCTACCACCTAGAAGGACAAGGGCAGCAGGCACATGGGAACAACACCACCTGCAAGTTCCCCTCCAAGTCACACACCATCCCGACTTGGCAATATATCGCCGTTCTTTCATCGTCGCTGGGTCAAAATCCTGGAAATCCCTGCCTAACAACACTGTGGGAGAACCTTCATCACACAGACTGCAGCGGTTCAAGAAGGCGGCTCACCACCACCTTCTCAAGGGTAATTAGGGATGGCCTTGCCAGCGACGCCCACATCCCATGAACGAATACAATAAAAATTGGATCTAGATTAGATGTTCTATCTATTAGCATAGAATATTTACTGCTGTGTTAAACCTGCACTGGCATTCACACACCAGAGTTAATGGGCTAGAAATTGGGCAGTGTAGCTGTGTGGCCTCCCGAAGTGCCAAGATGGGCAAATACTGAACATGCGCAAATACTGAATGTCGACACCATGTGAAGTAGGGAGAAAATGCATACAATCATTGATCAATGCTGATTTAAGGTGATAGACACAATTTTGGAACTTGACGCTCAACTCAATGCACAGTGTTAACCACGCATACCTGAACATGCCCACCGGTGCTATTTAAAGGGACCATGCAGGTGTTGCAGGTTTGTTGCTGGATTATTGCTTCTGGCTGCTGGTGGAATAGGAAGTGTTCTTTGAATCTCCCTATACTTACTGAGAGTTGCTACAGTACATTTGAGAGCGGTTTGGCAGGTACTGCCTTATGGTTCAGAAAATTACAACCGTGGTTAAACAACATTCCTGGCAACCATGGGTGGTCTGCTAGGGCTCCTGCTGGGCATTGAGCATGAATGGGAGCATGCAGAGGGGGCACGCGTAGCAGGTCAAGCCCGTGAGGAGAGGGAGGAGGAGTAGGTGCAGGATACTGAGCACGAGGCCATATCCAATGAGGGCCTTCCGGCACCAATTCTCTTACCTCAACATGCGCGAGCAGCATTGCATCCGACGGCTGAGGTTCACCAAGGAGGCCATGACCGAGAACTGCCAACTGGTGCGGCCACAACTACAGCCTCAGAGCAGAGCAAGTACAGCATTGCCTGTGGCTGTGAAGGTCACCGTGGGGATGACATGTGCAACATCACGCAGTACGCAGTGCACTGCTGCATAAGGGAGGTCACAGACGCACTGTACGAGATGAGGAACAGGTTCATCACCTTCCCTCTTGACTGAGACAAGCAAAACAAGCGAGCACGGGGGTTCACTCGCATTGCTGGCTTCCCCATGGTGTAGGATGCCATTGACTGCACGCACATTGCCCTGGGTGCCCCACACATCAAATTGGCCATTTTCATCAACTGAAAGGGCTTCCCCTCCCTGAATGTGCAGCTGGTGTGTGATCACACGCATCGAATCATGAAGGTCGATGCCCCCTACCCTGGGAGCAGTAGCGACGCCCATATTATGCGGCAGTCCAACGTGCCAGCGATCTTTCACCCAGCTCAGCAAGTCAAAGGCTGGCTACTGGGCGATAAGGGCTATCCCCTCATACCATGGCTCATGACTCTGGTCAGCAACCCACACATAAGTGCAGAGCAGGCCTACAGTGAGAGCCATGCTGCCACATGCAATGTCATGGTTCACAACATAGGCTTCCTGAAACAACGCTACTGTTGCCTGGACCGTTCTGGAGGAGCCCTGCAGTACTCCGCTGAGCAGGTGGGAAGATTCATGGTGGTATACTGCACAACCTCGCCATCATGAGGGACCAGTCCTTGCCACCGATGATCGGAGAAGACCCTGAGCCAGAGGTGGAGAAGGAGGAGGGAGAGGCTGAGAAGGAAGAGGCTGAGGAGGAGGAGGGTGAGGAGCCGGAGGAGGAAGTGGAGGAAGACGCAAGGGTGCAACAGGGAACATACACCTAGTCAGCAAGGGCTCTGCGTGCTCGCCTGCTCTGTGCCCGCTATCAATAATGTCAACTACATCCCTGAACTCACCAACAGTCCTACACTCCCCACCTTTCCACTCCCATAAGACAATCAAATCGCCCTCCATCTGATTACTCATTGGTTTCCTCCCTCAGCTCATTGGACAAATAAAAACCACCACCAAATGCAAATTCAAAATCTCATTTATCAATTAACAAATAAAATTATGGAAACAGAACAGGACTATTCACCCTTGTGCATTCCCTTAGCGCCTTTTGATTGTGTGCCTTTACCTATCCTAGTGCTCCTACAAAGTGCATCCCCAGTGGCTGAAGCATGGGTGGTGGGGGGCTGCTGGCCTTCAATGGAAGAGCTTTGGAGGACGACCTCGAGCAGCTCTGGGCCGGGAGGGCCCGGTTTCAGACTACACCATCTTGGCGTGGGCTGCAGCAGTCTGGCCTGGCTTGCTGATAGGCAACAACAGGGGCACTGGTGGAGTGGCAGGTGTGGGAGCAGGAATGCAGTCCTCCTGAGAGAGTACAGCAGGTCTGACTGCCATGGCGCCACTGCCACTCTCCCAGGGCAGCGCCTCAGCAATCCTGGTGATCAGCTGGGGGATGGATTACCGGACTGCTGTGATGCCCTGGAAGCCCCGTTCCACAGTGGTCCCCAGAACCACGATAGCAGCAGTCTGAGCTTCCATTGCAACAGTCTGAGCTTCCATTGCAGCAGTCTGAGCTGCAACCGTAGCTTCCAGACTTTTGATGACATCGGTTTGTGCTGCACTGGAAGCCATGACATCGGCCAACAGGCGCTGCATCATGGTGGGTTCCACAGGTGTGCTGATGGAGGTGCCCACCCGTTCCATGTTGGAAAGGATGGACTCCAAGCTTTGCGCAAAGCCCTATGCCAAGTTGGAGCTGGACTCCTCCATGCCCCTTGACATTGTGTGCAGGCTTTCTGGCAGGCTTTCCAGTGCACCAAGCATTGGGTGGTGTACCCCCAACAGCCTTCTTCTGTAGTCTGGCCCATCGAAGTCCTCATCTGACTCCCCTGCAGCAGAACTAGTGAGCGACCTCGGCCTCCAGCGTGCTGGCACCTGTGGTATCCACTCCCCCCGCCCCGGCTCCTGCGCACTTGTGCTCGGTGTCTCACCACGTACAGATCCCTCCTCTATCCTAGCCTCTAAAGGATGCACCATGTCAGTCTCTGAGCTGGTGGATGCGAGTGTCAGATTGAGTGACGGTGTGGCTTCAGTGTCCTCCTCCTCCTCCTCCTCCTCCTCGTGTTCTTGGGTATCTGCAATGAAAAAGGGAATCAGGTTGAGTTGTGGAGCGGGGAGAGGAGCAAGTAAGACGTGCGTGCTGACAGCATCTGCAGCACGTGAGTCAGAAAAGAATGTGGGAGGAGGGAGATATGGGAAACGCGAAGGAGCATTATATATGTAGAGATCCCCTTCATTGGGACCTCCAGCACAGCATGTTGTCACGGATGCAGCGACGGCCCGCCCAATGACCTGAAGCGCAGTCTCCTCCAAGGGGCTGAGGACGTGTTGGCGTGCCTGTCCTCCCTCAGGTCTCTCCTGCTGCTGGCTGTTATGCCCCACCTTCTCCTGCAAGATGGAGGGCAGTGTGTTAGTGAGTGTCCTTCAAGGTGTCTGGGTGATGTGCCTGCCTTGGTCAAATGGCTGCCGGTGTGTGTGACCTATGAGTGGTAGTTGTGTGGCCTGCAAGTGTGATATAATGTGCGGGTGAGATGCAGCATGCCGAGTGCATCATTGTGTATGGATGGGCAGTGTTGTTGGTGGGTGGGTGATGGGGGGTGTGATGCATGGAACAGTGGTGCAGTTGGTAGGATGTGCCACTTGACACTTTCATTCACTCACCTTGACCACTCATGTCAAATTGTTGAACTTCTTTCGGCACTGCACCCATGGTGCCATGCTCCTGGCATTCACTTCCTGGGCCACAGCCTCCCAATGCCTGCAGAGCTGAAGTCTGGAGGGTCTCCTGCCACCCTGCGGGTACATGTTGGCCCTCCTTTAGTCCACCCCCTCCACCAGGGCCTCCAGTGCATCATTGGAGAAGCATGGGGGCCCGCTTTTGCGCTGGTCCCGCCATCTTTCTGGCCATCTTTCCCTCCTCCCAGTGGACATGCACTGGCCACGCCCCATTTTGGGCTTCCTGATTTTCTGTGCAGCCTCTCAGCAGTGCGGGTCGCGCTGGCTGCACAGAGCTATCATGCTAATTAGCAGGCAGCACGAAGTTCATGTGCTGCCTGCGCAGGGTCCATCGGGCGGAGGTTAATAGCAGCTACCCATGCCCAATAATAGGCCTTATCCAATTTAACTCCCAGTGTGTCCCAAAGTTGCTCGAATGCCTGGACTGCCAGGTAAGCGGGTGTAAAAATGACCAATAATCTGACTTTAGGTCCCTCCCTTCCTCCTAGTGCTCCTCATCTTTACAGGGCATTAAGATTCTTTTTTCTTTCTTATAGTACAATACAGTATTGTCGAGTTAAAGTGGATAAATAACAGTTGGTCCGTATCAAAATACTGTGGATGCTGGAAATCTGAAATAAAAACAAAAAGTGCTGGAAATACTCAGCAGGTCAGGCAGCATCTGTGGAAAGAAAAACAAAGTTAACAGTTCAGGTCGATGACTTTTCATCAGAACTAGAAGAAGTAAAGATTTAACAGTTTTTAAGCAAGTACAGAGCCAGTCGAAATTGGCCTTAATTTTCCTGTAAGTTCTATGGTTTAATTACTTGTGAAATCATTAACACCCTTGAGGCAACTTTCTCTTTTTCCAAATAGATAAAAGCTGGTATATAGAACCATAGAAATTTACAGCACCGAAGGAGGCCATTTGGCCCATTGTGTAAATATTAATACAATGTTTACAAGCATCCCAAAAATTGCCTTGTGAAATTGTATGAAAGACAGTGACAATTCCTGAAGGGGCTATAGTTCAGTCTGCAAACCTCAGCTGCATACTTTGAGGAGCTCATACTGTGGCACAAAACTCTTTCATGGGAAATCAAACCATTTCTTAAATGAATTATGTGTGATTTCAACTCTTATATCTAGTCACTTTTCATAGGCCACAAAGGGAATGATTCATTATTACATAGAATTTACAGCACAGACACAGGCCATTCGGCCCCACAGATCTATGCCAGTGTTTATGCTCGACATAAGCCTCCCCCTACCTTACTTCATTTCACCCTTTCAACAGATCCTTCTATTCCTTTCTCCCTCATGTACTTATCTAGCTTCCCCTTCACAAGCAAAATCAAGGAACAAAACAAGTACTTCAACTCAGTACAACATTCTCAGATAACATCTAGTTAAATCTACCACTTTCTCTGGAGAATTCTGGAATGGCCACTTTGCAATTAGGACGTTCAGCCTGTAATCTAAGAGAGAGTAATTACCATCTTTTTTACAATCTGAATTGTTTTATAAATCCATTGCACTGCTTTGGATATTGATATTAAAGAGGGAGTCTCATTTGAAATTTCTGGCTTACAAGCCATCATTTGTTACATGCAAATATGCAGCAGTTGAGAAGATTTGCCAGGATCAAGAGCAGGTTCTTGGAGGGCAAATGGAGGTCCCACCCACTGACCTACTGCCCAGAAGGAATGTCTGCCTCACAAGCTTTATATTGATGGGCACATTATACTGCAGGTGCAGTGTGTACTTAAACACAGAGTTCCATTCCAGATATTGATTGATTTTTTTTTTAAGTTAGTGAAGGACCAACTGTTCAGTCAGTTCAATATTAACATTAAAAAAGGCTTGAGTTGTGTTATTTTCAAAGTTTGAAAGGATGGCTTTGCACTCGTAATTATACTACTGGTGGTGTGAAACCCAAATGTGGTAAGGCTACCTTGCTAAGATAGAGTCACAGAGCTTGCTAAAATTAAAAGAGTCATCAAACTGGCATCTTGAAACCATAGTTATACTGCTGTCTGTGTGTCAATGTGATGCCATTTTCACATCATACTGATGCAATATAAATTTCCTATAAAGGATTTCGATAAAATAGCTTTTTAGTCATTGATTGCTCGTAGCGTAATTGTTGTAAAACCTTAACAAGCTTGACTTCCCACCAGCAACTTTGATGCTCCAAACTTGTAATTACCTATTCACGCGCAGGAATTGTTGAATTGCAAACCAGACAGACATTCCTAACCATGTCCCTATAACCACAAATAATTGCTTGATAATTGGAAACTAAATTTTTTTTAATAGTTTCAAGTATTTTATTTGAAAAGCTCATTATAATAACACGAACTAAGAAGAATTCAATCTTAACAACATAAAATATGGCTACGTAGTCCCTTTTATCAAAACCACAAACTCCCATTTTCCAGCTATCCTGACCTTTAGCTATCCACTGTGTCTCATACCGGGTGACGGCTCTGGAGTAGAATGACGATCTTTGTCAGTGATTGCTTGTAAAGATGCCTTTGGCGATTAATTTTTTTAGTGTGTGTACTCTGGAGCTTGTCTTGGCAGCCTTGTTATTTTCTACCCAATAGCTTCCCCTCCCCCCCCCCGTACTCTGATCACAGATTTTTTTTAACAGCTTTACATACAAGACGGCCTTGTTTATATAGCTACATCAATAATGCCCCTGAGCAATTACAGTTGATTCTGTGACTCAAGCAAAAATGTACAATAACTCTCTACAGCTATTCAGTTCAGGTCAGTTTTCTTTTTGTTTCACAAACTGCAAGGGAGTTTGACTCATTTAGTGACACCCTGTTTAATCTGACTCAATAGGTAAGGAGCCTTTATGGTTCTTTACTGTTGTAAATTAAATGAAAAAGTGATCGGTCGTAAAATTTTTACTTCTTGTGGGAATCAAATGGTCCATGTTCTGAATGTTGTGCTCTGGCTACTTAGACTTTCACTTGGCTGGTCCTTGTGTCAGAAGCCCTTTTCTTCCAGTTTAACGTACATGTTACATAGAATTAAATAGAATTTACAGCACAGAAACAGGCCATTCGGCCCAACTGGTCTTTGCCAGTGTTTATGCACGACACGAACCACCTCCCACCCTACTTCATCAAACCCTATCAGCATATCTTTCTATTCCTTTCCCCCTCATGTACTTATCTAGCTTCCCCTTTAGTGCATCTATGCTATTCGCCTCAACTACTCCATGTGGTACCAAGTTCCACATTCTAACCATTTTCTGGGTAAAGAAGTTTCTCCTGAATTCCCTATTGGATTTATTAGTGACTATCTTATATTTATGGCCCCTGGTTTTGGACTTCCCCACAAGTGGAAACATCTTCTCTACGTCTACCTTATCAAACGCCTTCATAATTTTAAAGATCTCTGTTAGGTCACCCCTCAGCTTTCTCTTTTCTTGTACAACTAACCTTCATTTTAAGAAAATCTAGTGATTACAGATCTCCTCTTGTAAGCAACACTTCCACGGTCTTGGGTGAAGCTCTCTTATGGCCATCAGGGAAGTTCAAACTTCAGCAAGGTGAATCCCTCCTTTGCACTATCTTTGTCAGTCCCTTTGTAATAATTGGGTTTGTTCTGCAATTCCATCAAATCGATACAGATTTATCCTGAGCCACCCTGACTCTGTTGAAACAATAACACAATTCCTATTATCTTCAATTGTACACTTGAAAATCAATACTCAAAGCTTTAAGGGGAGAATCTCTCTTCTAAAAAAAAGGAAACTGTACCATATAAATAACTGTTTTATATAAATGTTCTTTTTCCCTTCTTTCAGGTCTCGCCTTGACATATACCATACAATGAAGGAGATGGTGGTCAAGAGATGTGCTCTGGTAATGCTGCCCTTGAGCTGGATGCTAAGAGGAACACAAGAGAAGCCTAAAATAATTCCCACGTATGGTTTTCTCAATAGAAAATGGTCTGGCCTATGGTTGTGACCTCTCCCTCCAGGCAGGGCTGAGATTAGGAACTTAGGTATGGTGTTAATTTCTGATGACCATTGTTCTACCAGTCCAGGGCACAGTGAGTTGGATCTCTGAATTGTTACACCACATGAGAAATTGCGATGTACTTATCTTTCCAGTTGTACTAGTTCACCTTTGTTGTCTTTGTGAAGACTTTTGATTAAACAGTGACTTCTGCTGATGCCACAAGAGAAACCAGTATGTAGAAGTTACTGTGCTTGAGTGTGTCAGCGAACTTAAGTAATATCTGCAGATGCCCAAGATGCCTCTGCAATCTTGTCGATTCAATGATATATTAATTCAGCCTTACACACTGTTGGGCTCAGTAACTGTTTCAAGCTTAAGAAGACATCATTTATGTAATACATCTCTTAAAAGGCAAAATGAAAAATCTCTCTCTCAGTTATTCAGGTCAATTAGTGTCATTTATTGTAATATCTGTTCACACCTAATTCCAGGGCCAGCTCCTTAGAGCCCCATGAATCAAAGAGTTTGTGGTTAAATTAATTGTTTTCTGATTTATTTGTGTAGTAATGGAGAGTTGTTGCAAAGTTTACAAAGAAGAAATCTCATTATATTCACTGATCCAGTGCTTAAACCCAAAAGTCTCACAGGGTAGGTAGTGTTGTTAAGTGAGCTTATATTAAAATTCCAGATGGCACAAGCAATCATTTCAAAAAGCCTTTCTGTACCAAGATAGTTGCCAAGCTGCCTAGAAAGTGAATGTTGCGAGCGTATGCTTACAGAGGATCCCGTCCGATGTAACGATAGAAAAAGAATTAACATCCTCGAAAATCTGTTAATTATAGAGACACACAGCTGCTCCAGCGAATGCCTTGAATTATTGCCAAAATATAGGCAATCAACAATATCGTGTGAAAATTAACCAAATGAAGCAATTCAGATTTTTCCTTTTTAAAAAAGATTAATTTTTGTAAACACTTGCAGCTCAAGTTAATGTTTATTAGCAGGATAAATATCCGAATAAGCACACTCCTTCACCAGTGGAGTGCAAGACTGAGTTTCTTCAGTTTTGTGTTTGTGTTTTATAACTGTTTCACACGAAAGACAAGATATGGTTTACAATAACTGTTTACACAATGCACAATGAAATGTAAACCAATTCGTTTAATTGAATTGTGTAATAAATATTACAAAAGGGAGAATACTTAATATAGGAAAAACACAGGGAATCAAACAATCTAATTATATACTTACTGTGTATAAATTTAAAAACAAAAATTGTGATTTCAGATTACCTCTTTAGTTACATTATAGATGCTGGGAAGGAAAGGCCTGCGATAATTTGTTGCTAAATGTTATAAGGACACCTCAATATATCATTCTAATAGAGTGGATCACTGCTCCATGACTCAACGTTGCAGTGCGTTCTCTTTCTAACTTCAAATCATAAGATAAATATGGACGAAGAAGATTATTCACCCCATTTTAGCTCATCCATCTGGAAAAACCTACATCATAGCAACCAACTCTCTCTTATGGACATGTAGGGATGGGCAATAAATGCTGGTCTTGCAAGCAATGCCCGTTTCCCAAGAATGAATTTTTAAAAATGACTGCAAGCATTTATCTTCAATTCCAAGTGATAATTGCTGTTTGAATGAAGGAGAACTTCCTGACTTTGGTACTAAATTTGCCTTTCTCCAGTTTGAACCTCTGCCCTCTTGTCCTTCCTTTATGATGTTCTTTGCAGTAGTACTCTACATTTACCTTTCTTGACCATTTAGTACCACTGACCTCGAAAATTACTGCTCTATGTCACCTTCTTTCAGACCTGAAGGGCTGAGGTTTTTCCAGTCTATCCCCATACTTCAATCCTAAGGATCAATTTTGTGGTTTGTCTCTGCACCATCTCCAGGGCTTGAATCTTTTCTTTGTGTCTCAGTGACCAAATCTAGATCTGATCTGATCAAAGTGATGTACAGTATACAAATGAATTAAAGGGTAAGCATTTTTGTTGGGGTGAAATTTGGGCTGGATCAGCACAATGTGACAAGATCCCATTGACCTTTCTCATGTGGCCAATTCCGCTTTAGACTTGGTATTAACATAAATTAACCAATGTGTGCAAGCTCCAGCCTACATAAGTGAGGACACACTGCCCAGGATTCCAAAATGTAATTGTCAGTGTGGGCAAATTATCAGAATCTGTATTGGAGATTAGCATGCATCGGAGGCAGCGGGAGCAGACCTGATCATGAACCAGAGACTCAGAGGAAGTGGGAGCGAACCTGGTCGTGAACTGGAATGCCGGAGGCGGCGGGAGCAGACCTGGTCGTGAACTGGAACGCTGGAGGCGGTGGGAGCGGATCTGGTCGTGAACTGGTCCGCGGAGGCGGCGGGTGCAGACCTGGCCATGAACCGGAGTGTCGGAGGAAGCGGGAGCAGACCTGGTCATGAACCGGAGCTCCGGAGGCGGCGGGAGCGGATCTGGTCGTGAACTGGTCCGCGGAGGTGGCGGGGGTGGACCTGGCCATGAACCGGAGTGTCGGAGGAAGCGGGAGCAGACCTGGTCATGAACCGGAGCTCCGGAGGCGGCGGGAGCGGATCAGGTCGTGAACCAGAGTGTCGTAGGCGGTTGGAGCGGACCTGGTCGTGAAACGGAATGCCGGAGGTAGCGGGAGCGGACCTGGTCATGAACCGGAGCGTCGGAAGCGGTTGGAGCGGATCAGGTCGTGAACCGGGGACTCGGAGGCAGTCGGGAGGGGACCCGGCCGTGAACCGGGGACTCGGAGGCGGGGGGAGCGGACCTGGTCATGAACCGGAGCGTCGGAAGCGGTTGGAGCGGATCAGGTCGTGAACCGGGGACTCGGAGGCAGTCGGGAGGGGACCCGGCCGTGAACCGGGGACTCGGAGGCGGGGGGAGCGGACCCGGCCGTGAACCGGGGACTCGGAGGCTGCGGGAGCGGACCCGGCCGTGAACCGGGGACTCGGAGGCGGGGGGAGCGGACCCGGCCGTGAACCGGGGACTCGGAGGCGGGGGGAGGGGACCCGGCCGTGAACCGGGGACTCGGAGGCTGCGGGAGCGGACCCGGCCGTGAACCGGGGACTCGGAGGCGGGGGGAGCGGACCCGGCCGTGAACCGGGGACTCGGAGGCAGCGGGAGGGGACCCGGCCGTGAACCGGGGACTCGGAGGCGGGGGGAGCAGACCCGGCCGTGAACCGGGGACTCGGAGGCGGGGGGAGCAGACCCGGCCGTGAACCGGGGACTCGGAGGCAGCGGGAGCGGACCCGGCCATGAACCGGGGACTCGGAGGCGGGGGGAGCAGACCCGGCCGTGAACCGGGGACTCGGAGGCAGCAGGAGCGGACCCGGCCGTGAACCGGGGACTCGGAGGCGGGGGGAGCAGACCCGGCCGTGAACCGGGGACTCGGAGGCAGCAGGAGCGGACCCGGCCGTGAACCGGGGACTCGGAGGCGGGGGGAGCAGACCCGGCCGTGAACCGGGGACTCGGAGGCGGGGGGAGCAGACCCGGCCGTGAACCGGGGACTCGGAGGCAGCGGGAGCGGACCCGGCCGTGAACCAGTTGATAAGTATTACAGCTTTCTTTCCCCTCTGGCTTGGGGAAGTGGGTAAAATTAAATTAAGAGCTGGGAACATAAAACTGCTATTAGTTTATTAAATTTAATAACTTAAACTAGTTTATTAACTAGAATAATAAAACTATAAATAACTGATTGAATAAAAACTTTTAAAAACTAATTGAATAAAACCAGGTTGACGTCAGCACAAGAGAAGGAGCTGATTGGTGATTAGCTGGTGAGTGTTTATTTAAGTCTTTAGTTTATTTCTGTTTAAGTTTATTAATAATATAATAAATCGAGGCAGGGCAGGGCACCTCAGATCCATCGAATGCATGGCCTGTAGGAACTCCAGGACGTTTCCCGTGTCCTGGACAAGCACAGGTGCAGGAAGTGTCGTTAGCTGGAGGAGCTCGAGCTCCGGATTTTAGAGCTTGAGCAGCAGCCGGCATCACTAAAGTGCATCCACGAGGCTGAGAGCTACGTCGATAGCACATTTCAGAAGGTGGTCACTCCGCAGCTTAAGAGAGTGTAGGCAGAGAGGGACTGGGTGACCGCCAGACAGTCAAGGAGGACCAGGCAGGTAGTGTAAGAGACCCTTGAGGGCATCTCACTCTCTAACCTCTGGTGAGGAAGAGGTTTCCTCTGGGGAGTGCAGCCAGTGCCAAGTCAACTGCACCATGGGTAGCTCAGCTGTATAGGGGGGGGAGGAGAAAGGTCAGGAGAGCAATAGTGATAGGGGATTCAATAGTTATGGGAGCAGACAGGCGTTCCTGCGGCCGCAGACGTGATTCCAGGATGGTATGTTGCCTCCCTGGGCCAGGGTCAAGGATGTCACTGAGCGGCTACAGAACATTGTGAAGGGGGTGGGTGAACAGCCAGAGGTCGTGGTCCATATCAGTACCAACGACATAGGTAGAAAGAGGGATGAGGTCCTGCAGGCAGATTTTAGGGAGCTAGGAAAGAGATTAATAAACAGGACCTCAAGGGTAGGAATGGTGCCACGGCTAGTGAGTATAGAAATAGGAGGATAGAGCAGATGAATGTGTGGCTGGAGAGATGGTGCAGAAGGGAGGGCTTTAGATTCCTGGGGCATTGGGATCAATTCTGGGGGAAGTGGGACCTGTACAGGCTGGACAGGTTACCTCAAAAGAGCTGGGATCAATGTCCTCGCGGGGAGGCTCGCTAGTGCTGTGGGGGAGGGTTTAAACTAATTTGACAGGGGGATGGGCACAGGATGTAGCATTGGAAAGGAGAAACATGGTGCACAATGGATTGGGAGAGACAGATAGCACTAGAGTATGAAATAGTACAGTATTAGATGGGATCAGACTAAGAGAGAATACAAGAAAGTCTAAGATAGGTTTACAATGCACATGTGTAATTGCACGAAGTATAGTAAACAAGGTTGGTGAGCTGCAGGCACAAATAGCCACATGGGAATATGATGTTGTGGTGATAACGGAGACCTGGCTCAAAAAAGGGCAGGATTGGGTACTAAATATTGCTGGATACAAGGTGTTCAGGAAAGAAAGGGAAGGAAAGAAAGGAGGGGGGTGGCAATATTGATCCTCTGCTGGAGAGAGAGGAAGTCCTTAAGGGGTCGAGGACAGAATCTATTTGGTTAGAGTTAAAAAACAATAGAGGTGCCATTACACTACTGGGTGTATTCTATAGGCCACCAACTGGTGGGAAGGATTATAGAGGAGTAAATTTGCAGGGAAATTACAGAGATGTGCAAGAACCATAGAGTAGTGTCCTAATATAGACTGGGATAGTAATAGTGTAAGGGGCAAAGAGGGGGAGGAATTTTTGAAGTGTGTTCAGAAGAACTTTCTTGACCAGTACATTTCCGGCCCAATGAGGAAGGAGACATTGCTGGATCTGATTCTGGGGAATGAGGTGGGCCAAGTGGAGCAAGTGTCAGTGGGGAAACATTTAGGGAACAGTGATCATAGTATCATAAGGTTTAGATTAGCTATGGAAAAGGACAAGGAGCAATCTAGAGTAAAAATATTCAATTGGAGGAGGGCCAATTTCAGTGGGATGAGAACGGATCTGGCCCGGGTAAATAGGAATCAAAGAATGGCAGGCAAAACTGTAATCGAACAATGGGCGGCCTTTGAAGAAGTGATGGTTCAGGTACAGTCTAGGTAGATTCCCACGAAGAAGGTAGGGCGACTAAAGCCAGAGCTCCCTGGATGACGAAAGAAATAGAGAGTAAGATGAGGCAGAAAAAAGGGGCATATGACAATTGTCATGTTTATAATACAAGCAAGAACCAGGCTGAATATAGAAAGTTTAGAGGGGAAGTGAAAAAGGAAATAAGAGGGGCAAAGAGAGAGTATGAGAATAGACTGATGGCTAACATAAAAGGGAATCCAAATTCTTCTATAGGCATATAAACAGTAAACGTGTAGCAAGAGTAGGGGTGGGGTCGATTAGGGACCAAAAAGGAAATCTACGCATGGAGGCAGAGAGCATGGCTGAGGTACTAAATGAATACTTTGCATCTGTCTTTACCAAAGAAGAAGATGCTGCCAAAGGCACCATACCTTCGGAAGGACATATTGGCCTTGGAGGGAGTGCAGCGTAGGTTTACTAGAATGATACCCGAACTTCAAGGGTTAAGTTACGAGGAGAGATTACACAAATTGGGGTTGTATTCTCTAGAGTTTCGAAGGTTAAGGGGTGATCTGATCGAAGTTTATAAGACATTAAGGGGAACAGATAGGGTGGAGAGAGAGAAACTATTTCCGCTGGTTGGGGATTTTAGGAGTAGGGGGCACAGTCTAAAAATTAGAGCCAGACCTTTCAAGAGCGAGATTAGAAAACATTTCTACACACAAAGGGTGGCAGAAGTTTGGAACTCTCTTCCGCAAACGGCAATTGATACTAGCTCAATTGCTAAATTTAAATCTGAGATAGATAGCTTTTTGGCAACCAAAGGTATTAAGGGATATGGGCCAAAGACAGGTATATGGAGTTAGATCACAGATCAGCCATGATCTTATCAAATGGCGGAGCAGGCACGAGGGGCTGAATGGCCTACTCCTGTTCCTATGTTCTGAAAAGAAGAGGTAGTTGAGATACTGGATGGGCTAAAAATTGATAAAGAAGAGATATTTGAAAGGCTAGCTGTACTTAAAGTACTTAAGTCACCGGTCCGGATGGGATGCATCCTAACTTGCTGAGGGAAGTTAGGGTGGAAATTGCAGAGGTACGGGCCATAATCTTCCAATCCCCCTTAGATACGGGGGAAGTGCCACAGGACTGGAGAATTGTAAATGTTATACCCTTGTTCAAAAAAGAGTGTAAGGATAAATCCAGCAACTATAGGCCAGTCATTTTAACCTCAGTGGTGGGGAAACTTTTAGAAACGATAATCTGGGACAAAAGTAACAGTCACTTGGACAAGTGTGGATTAATTAAGGAAAGCCAGCATGGATTTGTTGAAGGCAAATCATATTTAACCAACTTGATTGAGTTTTTGATGAGGTAACAGAGAGAGTCGATGAGGGAAACGAGGTTGATGTGTATATGAGCTTTCAAATGGCGTTTGATAAAGTGCCGCATAATAGGCTTGTCAAGTTGAAGCCCATGGAATAAAAGGGGCAGTGGCAGCACGGATACAAAATTGGCTAAGAGACAGGAAAGGGAGAGTAGTGGTGAACAGTTGTTTTTTGGACTGGACGGAGGTGTACAGTGGTGTTCCCCGAGGGTCTGTACTAGGACCACAGCTTTTCTTGATATATATTAATGACTTGGACTTGGGTGTACAGGGCACAATTTCAAAATTTGCAGATGACACAAAAATTGGAAGGGTAGTGAACAATGAGGAGGATAGTGATAGTCTTCAAGAGGAGTTACATAGGCTGATGGAATGGGCAGACACATGGCAGATGAAATTTAATGCAGAAAAGTGTGAAGTAATACATTTTGGTAGGAAGAACGAGGAGAGGCAATATAAACTAAAGGGTACAATTCTAAAACAGGTGCAGGAACAGAGAGATGTGCACAAATCTTTGAAGGTGGTAGGGCAGGTTGAGAAAGCGGTTAAAAATGCATACAGGATGCTGGGCTTTATAAATAGAGGCACAGAGTACAAAAGCAAGGACGTTATGATGAACCTTTATCAGATACTGGTTCGGCCATAACTGGAGTATTGTGTCCAGTGCTGGGCACCGCACTTTAGGAAAGATGTGAAGGCCTTAGAGAGGGTGCAGAAGAGATTTACCAGATGGTTCCAGGGATGAGGGACTTCAGTTACGTGGATAGACTGGACAAGCTGGGGTTGTTCTCCTTAGAGCAGAGAAGGCTGAGAGGAGATTTAATAGAGGTATTCAAAATCCTGAAGGGTCAAGACAGAGTAGATAGAGAGAAACTGTTCCCATTGGCGGAAGGGTCAAGAACCAGAGGGACATAGATTTAAGGTGATTGGCAAAAGATCCAAAGGCGAGATGAGGAAAAACTTTCTTACACAGTGAGTGCACTGCCTGAGGGGGTGGTGGAGGCAGATTTAATTGTGGCTTTCAAAAGGGAATTAGATAAGTACTTGAATGGAAAAAATTTGTAGGGCTACAGGGAAAGGCGGGGGAGTGGAACTAGTTGGATAGGTCTCGCTGAGAGCCGGCACGGACTCGATGGGCCAAATGGCCCCCTTCCGTGCTGTAGCTATTCTATGATTCTATGAAATGGATGGATTACTCAAGGACAACCAACATGGATTTGTTAAAGGCAAGCCGTGTTTGACAAATTAAGAATTGATGAGATGTTTTACAAGACACTTGTAACAAAAAAAATCAGGCATCTAGTATATTTGGAACTGTAACGCCAGACAGGAATCAAAGGATTAAAGTTAACAGCAGTCATTTGGATTGGTCAAGGGCTGGGTGTAGCATACCGTCGGGCCAGTGCTACTTTCACTTTTATCCTTGACGTATATAGATGATTTAAGCTTATTTAAATTGAATCCCTTTCTGAATTACACAAGTTCAGGTAAGCACATACCTTGCCCAGATCCTGATAGGGAAATGGCTGCTGTTCGATTTAATATGAAATTTATATATTTTTTTCGCAGTGAACATTTCATTGCTTGTGCTTTGAATACCTGGCATACTTTTTTTTCCCTTTACATTTTTGCCTTTTTGTTGAAGCCATCAGTTTGCTGAAACACACATTCCTGAACTCTTGCCAATTTCTGCTGCAATGCAAGTTGGGTGGATGGAAATCCCTTTGGCTATTCCCGTAGCACTGCACAAATTGGATGAAGGGAATGTATTCATGAGGGGACAAAACCTTCAGATCCAACAGTAGGTGAGAGAGCGTATTTGCCTCTGTCAATACCCAAGGACCTGTGATTACCGACCACAACACTCCCAATTGGGCACGTGGGAGGAGGCCTGTCTTTGATGCCTGAACTTCACTGCAGAGACAGTGACTGATCTATGCCACCAACTGCAGGTTGATTTACAGCCAAGATCAAGGGCTGGGGTGGATCTTCCTGAAGCTATAACAGTTACATTCAGCTTCTGTGCTACAGGAACCTTCCAGGCCACTGCAGAGGACATCTGCCAGATAAACCAGTCTGCAGTTCGTTCTTGTATTAAGCAAGTGACTGATGCCGCATTTGTCTACTTTATACAGGGACTCAACAAATGAAGAGCTGTTCTGCAAAAAGACATAGATGACATGGAGTGGGACCAATTTGTATTTATTTACATAGTTTTGTTATATCTAATGAGGTCAACACCGGCACAAAGCATTGCCTCCAAAACTGCCGAAAGGTCTTCTACCTGAAACATTCACTCTATTTCTTTCTCCACAGATGCTGCCTGACTTGCTGAGCTTCTCCAGCATTTTCTGTTTTTATTTCAGATTTCCAGCATCCGCAGGTTTTGAAGATTTCTTTGCTTGTGCAGAGCCCGGAGATCAGTGCCCAGTGAAGCCGACCAGTTCTGTGGACCGCATGCGCTACTGGACAGGGGTCGCACCCCAAGTGCTCCACTGTGGAATTGGCCTTGTAATTTACAATGCATCCTTCAGACACGGCGATCAAGATGTGAGGGTCATGCAGCTGCTCTAAAAACGTAAGAATTTAGCAAGGGAGTCAGTGTAGAAAGGATCATAATAAATGGACGATTTGCAAGGCGCCACCATGGGGTCGATTTTGACTGCCTTCACCTGGTGTTGCGGCTAGCTCCATTTTGGAAGGGGCCTACCACTAGGTGTCCAAAACATCCACTTGTTTCAGATGATAGGCTCCTTTTAATATGGAAATCGAAATATGAAAATATTTATATTTATATTAATATATATATGCTCTACAGTCTGCAAAACTAATTAAATGAATACGTGGGTTTCAAGAATTCAATGTTGGCTTGGTAAAACAGCAAGAGGTGCCTTTTTCAGTTATATCTTCAAATGATTTATCAGTAACCTTCCCTCCATAGGAAAGTTAAGTGCGGGAGTGTTTTGCTTATGATTCCAAGCAGTTCAGCTCCATTCACAACTCGTCCAATAATGAAGCAGCAATTGCCAGCTGACAGCAGGGCCTGGACAACATCCAGACTAGGGATGATAAGTGGCAGGTAACATTAGTGGCACATAAGTGCCAGGCAATGACCACCTCCAACAAGAAAAGACCCAAACACCTTCACCTGACTTTCAATGGCAGTTTTGTAATAAAGTAGCCCACAGTTATTTTGTTTGGCCACTGTTAATTTATTTGTTTTTTTGGGCCTATGGAGTAATACGGGCAGTTGTCTTGGTGATGCACCTTTTCACTAACCCTCTGCACCACATTTCTACCCTTTTATGTTGATTCTGAAATAATTGGCCTGTTCTCTCACTTTCAAGATCACAAGATAGCATTGTTTTTGTAGAATGAACCTATTTTCAAACTTTCCCTCTTTTCATTATCTGCCGCTGCTTCGCTCTTTTTAAAATGAGTTCTGTCCGTCATTCCATCTTCCATTGTCAGTTAATGACACCATCCTTGTGCTCCTGAGAGGAAAGCATGTCATAAACTGAATCTAACCTCTCTATCGAGAAATTGTATTAAAATTGTTCTGTTGTGCCCTGTGGGCCTGTAGAGCTCCTGTGAGTATTGGTAGCACTTGACTGGTAGTATGTAGCTGAACGGCCATCTTTTAATCACATTTCCCTATGGGGATACTATTATCAACTGCTGAGACACTGGAATCATGTGACATATCAAAGAGAACTGTCAGTACCTCATCCTTGTTATTTCACTGCAGGAAAATCGCAGTAATTACCAGTTAATGCAGAGTCAAGTAGCTTTCCCGGCACCTTAAGATAATTCAAAATATTTCCCCGGTTTCTTTTCTTGCCTGACAATAAGGATGCGTGTTCTTTAGCTTTTGCGATTGGGCAAGGGAGGGCAGGGAACAGTCTCTCTAGAAAGTGCAGAGGGGAAGGGAGAGGAAGATATGTTTGGTGAAGGGATTACTTTGTAAGTGACAGATATGGCAGAACATGGTAGATGAGTGGAAATCACCTTCACATAATACCTCTCTGACTCCTCCCTTCATTTTCTGGTCTACTCTTTCTCTGGGGGGGGATTTTAACTATCGGGTGGCCAACCAGTTGAACGCACTGCCTGGTTGCCTGATAGTGGCAACAGCAGGTCCAGTCCAATTTGAGGGCCGGGCCTCGTTAGCATCAGGTTAAAAGGTGAAGATCGAGCGCCCCGAGGCAGCCCGGTGACCCAGCAGGCCTACAGGCTGGAAGAAGGTGGATCCGTGGGGAAGGGTGGTGGGGGGGTCCAACCTCGGAGAGGACCTATAGCAGCAGCACCTTAGGCTGGTTTTGTGGAGCCCGGATGAGCACTCCAGCTCATCCTGGCCCCACAAAAATAAACACAAACTTACTTGTCTTCAGCTGGAATGCCAGCTGATAGTGGGTGGAGCAGGCCTAATACTGTCCTAAAATAGAGTTTTAAATGGGCCTACCACAGGACACAGACAGGCTCTCCGGCCACCTAACGGTAGATCCGGGGAAAGTTTTGTCACCACAGCAACAGTGGGAATGGGGAGGTAAGTCATTCCCCGCTATTTTCGGAGCGCTACTGCCCCATTACCAATTCCTCAAAATCTAAACCTCAATCTCTAAAGTGATGGACTTTCCACTGACAACTCTTACAAGTCCACTGACTCTCACAACTCCTGAGCGAATGCTTCATTCCACCCCTTGTCCTGTAAAACCTACCTCCCATTCTCCCAGTTTCTCTGTCTCCGTTGAATCTGCTCTGATGACTACCTAATCTCATCCTTGGATCAGTGGCAGCAATCTTGCCTCTGAGCCAGATGGAAATGGGTTCAAGCTCCATTCCAGAAACTTGAACACATAATCTGGGCTGACACTTCAATGCAGTACTAAGGGAGTGCTGCACAGTGTTTTGGATGGAAAAGAAAATGGAGTGAGGTGTAAAACAGGCTGCTGCTGCACTATCGCCCATTTTCACTTGGCGACAAAAGTTAAAATTACTCCTACTTTGCCTCTAATATGTTATGTTTCTGTCCATTACTTGACTGAGGTTAAATCATTGCGTTCATGATTCTGTTTGGGTTTGTCTATGTTTTATGTTAGCGTGGATTTTGGACTGTGTTGCCTTTAATTCAACAGTCCAAAATCCACGCTAACATTTTATATATAATTTCCCCTTCCCTTTTCTTTGATTGTATTAACACTCCTGTCTGCCTCATTTTTCAGTTTTGAAGAGGGGTTGGCACATGAAATGTTAACTTGTCTGTTCTCTCCCCAAATGCTGACTGACCATTTATGTGTTTCTAGCACTTTCTGTTTTTACATAGAATTTACAGTACAGAAACAGGCCTTTCGGCCAACTGGTCTGTGTGGGTGTTTATGCTCCACACGAGACTACTCCCACCCTACTTCATCTAACCGTATCAGCATATCCTTCTATTCCTTTCCCCCTCATGTACTTATCTAGCTTCCCCTTAAATGCATCTATGTTATTTGCCTCAACTACTCCACATCATAGCAAGTTCTACATTCTAACCACTCTCTGGGTAAAGAAGTTTCTCCTGAATTCTACATTGGATTTATTAGTGACTATCTTATATTTATGACCCCTAGTTATGAACTCCCCCACAAATGGAAACATCCTCTTTACTCCTACCCTATCAAACCTTTTCATAATCTTAAAGACCACTATTAGGTCACCCCTCAGCCTTCCCTTTGCTAGAGAAATGAGCCCCAGCCTGTTCAGTCTTTCCTGATAGGTATTACCTCTCGGTTCTGGTATTATCCTTACAAATCTTTTTTGCACCTTCTCCAGTGCCTCTATTTCCTTTTAGTTATATGGAGACCAGAACTGTACACAGTACTCCAAGTGTGGTCTAACCAAGGTTCTGCACAAGTTTAATATAACGTCCCTGCTTTTCAATCCAATCCTTTAGAAATTAATCCCAATGCTTTGTTTGCATTTTTTATGGCCTTGTTAATTCGTGTTGCTAGTTTTAATGAGTTGTGAATATATACCCCTAGATCCCTCTGCTCCTCCACCACATTTAGATTCTATTTTCCAATGAACATGTGGACTCCTTATTCATCCTATCAAAATGAACCACCTCACACTTATCTATATTGAAATTCATTTGCCATTTACATGTCCATTCTGCAAATTTATTAACGTCTTCTTGGATTTTGTCGCAGTCCTCCTCAATATTAACTATACCCAGTGCTTTTCTTTGTTTTGCCCAAATTGATGCCTCTCTCTATCAGTTCTTAGCGAAATGAGTTTGGCTATCTTAATTAATTTTTTGAGGACCTAAGTCCATTGTACCAGTTTATTAGCAATCTCCCCCACTCAAAAGAGACCCAAAGGACAGTTTGCTGAGCTGGACATGATGGCAGAGTTTTAGAGGTTTTGCAAGTAGGCTGTCACTGGCTGTTTCAGCATCTGACATGGGATCATATCTTGGTGCCTCCCCACAGGGAGAAATCAATATCAGAAGGAATGCCATTCCCTTAAATTAGAGCTAGGCCATTCAGTGTTGATGTCAGGAAGCACTTCTTTACATGAAGGGTAGTGGAAAGCTGAAACTCTCTCCTCCAAAAAGCTGTTGAGGCTCGGGGTCAATTGAAAATTTCAAAACTGAGATTGATAGATTTTTGTTAGGTAAGGGTATTAAGCGATATAGAAACAAAGTGAGTAAATGGAGTTAAAGTACAGATCAGCCATGATCTAACTGAATGGCTGAACAGGCACGAGGGGCTGAATGGCCTACTCCTGTTCCTATGTTCCTATGTACGAGGGCCATTCTTACATCCCTCTTAGTACATGGTTTCAGACTGACATCGGCAAAAAATAGGGAACAGGCAGTTCTCCAGCCCTTCAGGCCATGGATAATGTATGGGTGCAGTGACTAATAGAAAGGAGAAGGGAAGAAAATGTAAACACATTGGGCTCAATTTTAAATTTAAATTGCGGGTGCATTGGGGGTGGGGGGGGGCTGCGAAAATTGCAGAAATGCAGAGTGGGTTTGGAAGCCGGCTCCAATCTGCCGACTTCCGAGTTTCCCACAGATGCACCAGTGTGCGTACGGGCGTCCCGAATCCGGAAGTCCTGCTGGCAATTAAAGCCGGCGGGATTGTAGTCAAAGAACCAAATGTACCTCATTGAGGTACTCAAGGCACGTTACTTATGACATATTAGGTAGTTAGAATGATTTTTATCTTACCTGGGCGGCTTTCCCACGGCTTTTGATTCATGCAAACCATTCCACAAAGTTAAAACACAAAACCAACCGAACTTTCCACCCTGCTCCGATGTCCGATGTCTCCCTCTCCGACGTCTCTCCGATCTCCCCCTTCACCCCTCAATGTCCCCCTGATCTCCCCCTCTCCCCCCACGTCCTCCCGAACTCGCCCTCTCCCCCCATGTCCCCCAGATCTCTCCCTCTTTTTCCCCGATCTCCCCCCAATTTCCCCCTCTTCCCCCGATGCCCCCCCAATTGTCCCCTCTCCCCCCATGTCCCCCCGATCTTCCCCTCTCCCCCCGATCTTCCCCTCTCCCCCCAATCTTCCCAACTCCCCCCCGATCTTCCCCTCTCCCCCCCCATGTGCCCCGATCTTCCCCCACTCTGATCTTCCCCTCTCCCCTCCCTAATCTTCCCCTCTCCCCTCCCCAATCTTCCACTCTACCCCTCCCCCGATCTTCCATTCCAGCGATGGACGACGTCTCTCTCTCTCTTTCTCTCCCCCCCCACCCCCTTGATGTTGCAGCTCCTGTCGACAGTCAGCCTGTCAATCAGGCTGGTTGCTGGGCACGAAACCCGGAAAGAACTTTAATCACCATCAATTACATTGCGATCACTTCGGAAACGGTAATTTTTTTTTTATTTGGGTTTGCCACACGTACCTTCACCCTGACTCCCCAAAGCCTTTCCACCATCGACAAGGCACAAGTCAGGAGTGTGATGGAATACTCTCCACTTACCTGGTTGAGTGCAGCTCCAACAACACTCAAGAAGCTCGACACCATCCAGGACAAAGCAGCCTGCTTGATTGGCACCCCATCCACCACCCTAAACATTCACTCTCTCCACCACTCGCCCACTGTGGCTGCAGTGTGTACCATCTACAAGATGCACTGCAGCAACTCGCCAAGGTTTCTTCCACAGCACCTCCCAAACCCACGACCTCTACCACCTAGAAGGACAAGGGCAGCAGGCACATGGGAAGAACATCACCTGCACGTTCCCCTCCAAGTCACACACCATCCTGACTTGGAAATATATCGCCGTTCCTTCATCGTCGCTGGGTCAAAATCCTGGAACTCCCTACCTAACAGCACTGTGGGAGAGCCTTCACCACATGGACTGCAGGGGTTCAAGAAGGCGGCTCACCACCACCTTCTCAAGGGCAATTAGGGATGGGCAATAAATGATGGTCTTGCCAGCAGTGCTCACATCCCATGAATGAATAAAAAAATACACCTGTGGAACCCATCATCATACAGCGTCTGATGACCAATATCACAGCTTCCATTGCAGCACAAACATCTGCCATCTAAGGTCTGACTGCTGCATTTGGAGCTCAGACTGATGCCTTGGAAGCTCAGACTGCTGCTGTCGTGGTTCTGGTTAACAGTGTTGAAAGGAGCTTCAAGGGCATCACAACAGTCTATTAATCTGTTCTCTAACAGATCACCAGGATTGCTGAGGTGTCACCCTGAGAAAGTGGCAGTGGCCCCATGGAAGACGAACCTGCTGTCCTCTCTCAGGATGACAGCATTCCTGCTCCCACCCCTGCCACTCCGCCAGTGCCCTTGCTGTTGCCTGTCAGCCAGCCAGGCCAGACTGCTGCAGCCCAGGCCGAGATGGTGCAGTCTGAAGCCGGGCCCTCCCAGCCCAGACCTGCTCGAGGCTGTCCTCCAAGGCTATCTGCACACTCGTCAACTGAAGGTCAGCAGTCTTCCACCACCCATGCTCCAGCCACTGGGGATGCACCTCGTAGGAGCACTAGGAAAGGTAAAGGCACACGAATGACAGGCACTAAGGGAATGCACAAGGGTGAATAGTCTAATTTTGTTTGCATAATTTCATGAGTTAATTTATAAATGTGGATTTTAATTTGGTGGTGGTTTTTATTCATGCGGTGAACTGTGGGACGAAGCAATGTGTAATCATAAGGAGGACAATTTGATGGTCATGTGAGGGAGGAAAGGTAAGGAGTGAGGGACTGTTGATGAATGGGGATGTGTCGTTGACGTTACTAATATCGGTCACTAATCATCTGATCATGCAGAGTCCCAGCAGACAGGGCCTGTCTACCCTGCCTCCTCCTCCACTTCCTGCTGTACTTTCCCCTCCTCCTCCTCCGTCTCTTCTTCCACTGCCACTTCCTCTTGCTCAGGTTCTCACCTGATAGGCGGTGGCAAGAGCTGTTCCCTCATAATGGCGAGGTTGTGCAACATGCAACATACAACGACAAATCTTGATACCCACTCAGCTGAGCACTGCAGGGCTCCTCCAGAAAGGTCAAGGCAGCGGAAGTGTTGCTTGAGGATGCTTATGGTGTGCTCTATGATGTTCCGTGTGGCAGCATGGCTCTCGTTGTAGGCTTGATGTGCACGTGTACATGCGTTCCTGACCGGAGCCATGATCCATTTCATGAGGGGATAACCTTTGTCACTCAGTAGCCAGCCTTTGACTTGTCATGCTGGTTGAAATACAGGTGGCACGGAGGATTCCCGCAGGATGCAGAAATCATGACCACTGCCAGGATAGCGGGCATTGAGCTGCATGATGCGCTGCGTGTGGTCGCAACCACCTGCACACTGAGGGAGTGGAATCTCTTTCTGTTCATGAACATAACCGAGTTCAGATTTGGAGCATGTATAGCAATATGCATGCAGTCAATGACACCCTGCACCATGGGGAAGCCTGCAATGTGAGCAAATCCTCATACTCACTCCTACTGCTTGTCTTTGGCAAGGGGGAATGAGATGAATCTGTCTCTGAGTGCATACAGAGCTTCTGTGACCTCCCTTATACAGCAGTGCACTACAAACTGTGAGATGTTGCTTGTATCTCCAGCAGGAGACTGAAAGGAGCCAGACCCATAAAAATTAAGTGCCACGGTTACCTTGACAGCCACAGGCAATGCTGTCCTTGCCCTGCTTTGTGGCTGCAGCTCTGGCTGCAGCAGTTGACAAATTTCAATCACAGCCTCTATAGTGAACCGTAGACATCTGATGCGCTGGTCGTCGCTGAAGTTGAGGTATAAGAATTGATCCCTGAAGACCCTACTTGGATATGGCCTCTTGCTGAGTGCCCTGCTCCTCCTCCTCCTCCTCCTCCTCCTCCCTCTTCTGGCAGTTTGTCCTGCTCTGCATGGCCTCTCTTCATTCTTCCAGTCATGTTCAGTTCCCAGAGGAAGCCCCAGCAGTCTGAAAGCAACTTTTTTCAGTACACTATTTTAAATGCCACTAACAGCACTGCAGGACCAGCCAGACCACTCTCTATAGAATATTGCAACTTTAGCCAAGTAGAGGAAAATTCCATAAACACCCACAATTGTACCAGCAGCCAGAATAAATAATCCAGCAACTAACCTGTAACTCCTGCATGATCCCTTTAAATAGCGCTGGTGGAGGGTCCTTCATGCCCTTTAAGTCTTGTTCAGCTGTGCGAGGTTAAGACAGTGAGTTGGCTGGAGCTTAGAATTCCAAAATGTCTCCGGCTGTTTCAAATCAGCATTGCACGCTGATTCGCTTCATAATCTCCCTACTCTACATGCTGCCGGCGTCCGTTAGGATGAAGATGGCATCCTGCGCACTTCACGTTGGAAATGTGCGCGCGCATCTCGGACGCCATTTTCGAGGCTTAGGTTTCTGTGTAGCGCCTACAAATTGGTCCAATTTTGCCACCACTTAGTTTAGCTATTACACTTCAACTTCAGTGTGGGTTTTGCGAGCTGTTTTTTCAACAAGCCTGTATTACATTTCGTCAGCTTCACAATTTATCACATGGACAATGGTCTGATCTTCGAATTCAAGCGACCAGGGCCGTGGAACAGTTGACCTTTAAACATAATGGAATCAATATATTCGTTTTGATGGTGCGATTTTCTGAACGCCATGAAAATTGAATAAAACATCACCAGAGAAATCTGATAAGAAATGTTTGACTTTATGCTACTGCCGAGCTAGCCTGGGAAAACACGCATAACAACCTGTTCTGACAGCAGCTACCTTTGTCTGATCTTTGCTAGAGGTCCATCAGCCTGAACCCACTGGAATATAGGAACAGGAGAAGGCCATTCAGCCCCCTCGAGCCTGTTCTACCATTCAATTAGATCTTGGCTGATCTGTATCTTAACTCCATCTACCCGCCTTGGTTCCGTAACCCTTAATACCCTTGCCGAACAAAAATTTATCAATCTCAGTTTTGAACAAGAACACTGAACACGACTACTGTGAAACCCTGTTATTGTTAATGGTTTTGTAACAAATTTGAGGTTTTCTCTAGGTTTCTATGCCTACATTCCTAAGCTCAGAAATGACTGTTGAGAGAACCATAGAATGTTAAAACACAAGAACAGACTATTTGGCCCATCGGTGTTTTTCTCCACATGAGCCACCTAGTCTAATCCTACTCTCCTGCTTCTTTCAATATTCTCTTTTTCAAGCAACTATCAAAATGAATTTCAAAGGATACATTAATGGTTGAATACTCACACATTATCAGGCAAACACCTGCTTTATGATAGTGGACACATAAAGGGTTAATTCACTAATATAACCAATAGTTCTTCCTAAACTCTAGTCTTTTGAAAACCACATGCAATAATTCTGATGTATTCCAAACAAATGTATCTTCCAGCAACAGGCAGTAGTAGACATGATATGTTGCCAACAATTCACAAAATGGCATTTACAAAAAGGCTTCAAAATATTAGGTTACTACCCTGTGATTGAAGTTACCATAGCAGGCACATGAAGGTGTTAATCTTGTGGCAGGAGACCGATCCTCATAAAATCAGGCACGGAAGCCTGAGGCCTACAATGCACCTGAGTTACCCAGCATGCCCAACAGGCCAAAGGTGCTGGGAACCTGTCTATTAGGTCCCTGAAGATATTAAAATTAAGGGGCTACCCAACAATGAAACTGGAGTACCTGAGCAGCACATTTGGAATACACAATGAAGAAGGGGTCCTAATTTTAAAAAACAACCTAGAACCGACTTGACGGCCCCGTGCTACACTGCCCCATGTGCCCCACTGCCCCAGTGCCACCTCTGCTTTGTGCCAAATGCCCCTTCCTTATAGCAGGAAACCCTCTTAGTGCTAAACCTGCAGCCTGTAACGTCCCACTCTGCGAGCACCAAAATTCCAGCCCTAGCCTTCCCGGCACATTGCAAGTGATTCGCCGGTGTCTCCAGAAAATGATTCCAATAACGTGCCCTCACATTATTGGGCGAGGCCAGCTCAGTCCGACACAGGTCACAGTGTGTCTGAACAGTACCAGCACAGGTGGCACCGCACAAGGGCGCCATGATTGTCGTTCCCACAGTTCATAGGTGAGATATTGAATAGCACCTGTAAAAACCATCAACACCAAATGAAGCACAAAGCAGCTTCAAAGGGGAAGCTTTTAAAAATTAAAAGAAAGCTTTCAGCAATTGAGGGCAAGTGATAGCTCATGGACATTTTTGTCAGTCACTGAAATTCCCAATCATTTGTCATTACCTAAATCCAATTCCAATATATTTCATATCTTTGCTGCTTGCCTCTGCACCCTCTCAAGGGCAATAATATCCTTTCTAATGTTAAGTAATCAAAATTACACACAGTATTCTCTCTGAAAATACAACCCAGTATCTCATTTACATTTGTTTACCAGTCCAAGCTCTGGGATGATGGTTTTGTGAAATATTCACATTTAATCTCTAAATCTATTTCCTTATCAGCATACTATTTGATTATTTCATTTAAGACCTGATTCCTCTTTTGGATCTCTGCTTCCATATGAATGGTTTTGCACTTACCCACATTGAACTGCGTCTGCTACCTATTGGCCCAATTGCTTTAACGATCCTGATCCTTCTAAATCAGGTTGCATTGTTCATCGTTCCTCACTCAAAGAGTGATAAATGTTTACAGTCATCTTCCATGCAAGGCAATACAGGCAAAACCATTGGGATTATTCAAAATACAAATGGGTACCAAGACGTAACAGTGGAAGTACGAAAGGGATGAGCTTTTATAGCTGAATGGCCTATTCTTATCAATGACTTGTTATGTTATTATTTATTCTGCTTCTTATTACTTACAAACTTGGAGTGGGGGAGGGGGATTTTCCACCCAGAATGGCAAGGTCTTACAACTGGATAGAACTCTGATTTGCATATGTAAGCAGGTGTGGTCCCATTTGCAGTCCTGCCTAAAATTCTATCAGGTGGGCCTTGGGCATCCAATTAAAGGCTGAGGTATCCCTCCTCCCCCCACCCCCAATTTTCAACTGCTGGCCCCCGGAGATTTTACTTACAATACTTGCATCCAAATCATTAATTACATGTTAAAATAGCGAAGGTGTATATCATTCGATAATGAACAAAAATCCTTGGAAGAAGTGTTGTTTCTTGAGTAATTTAAATTGCCCTCCAATTAAGGCTAGTGACATTGTGAGATGGACCTACTCTACAAAAGGTCAGCATTGAAGGACTTGAAGTGTGGTCTTTGTGCCCCTTTCAATGTTTCCTTTTAGGATTTGAAAGTGGTTCTATAGAGTTCATGGTATCCAAGCAGCAGTGAATGAGATTTTACCTCAGAAATGACGTTGTGTACTGACCATATTCCTATAAAATTACTTTGCCCGTTATTCTGGTGAAGCCATTAACTCATTATAACAAACTCGTTAACACTTCGTTTAAAATAGCAGACAAAATAATTTTACATGCAAGCATTAAGGGCTCCATTTTGAAAAGGTGGCGGGTTGGCAGCGGGGGGGGGTGGGGGGGCGAAGGTGCGCGTGGCAAACTTGAATAAAAGAAACTTACCGTTTCCCACTCGATCGCAACGTAATTGATGGTGATTAAAGTTTTTTCCGGGTTTTGCGCCCTGATTGACAGGCTGGCTGCCGACAGCAGCTGCAATGCCGAGGTGGGGCAGGAGAGAAAGAGGGAGAAAGAAATGTCAGCCGGTGCTGGAATGGAAGATCGGGGTGGGGGAGCGGAAGATCAGGGGGGAGAGGGGAAGATCTGGGGGAAGAGGCGAAGATTGGGGTGAAGAGGGGAAGATCAGGGGGAAGAGGGGAAGGTCGAGGGGAGGGGAAGATCTGGGGGAAGAGGCAAAGATTGGGGTGGAGAGGGGAAGATTGGGTGAGAGGGGAAGATCGGGGGAGATAGGGGAGACATCGGGGGGGAAGAGGGGGAGATCGGGAGATATCGGGGGGGGGGGAAGAGGGGGATATCGGAGAGACATCAGGAGCTGAGAGGGACATCGGAGAGGGAGACATTGAACATAGGAGCAGGGTGGAAAGGTAGGTTGATTTTGTGTTTTAACTTTGTCCACCAGGCGTGAATCAGAAGCCGTGGGCTAGCCACCCAGGTAAGTTAAAAATCGTTCTAACTACCTAATATATCACAAGTAAAGTGCCTTAAGTACCTCAATGAGGTACATTTGGCTCTTTAACTATCATCCTACCGGCTTTAATTGCCGGCGGGACTTCCAGATTCGGGACGCCCGCGCGCACACAAGTGCATCTGTGGGGAACTGGGAAGTCAGTGGGTTGGAGCTCTGCATTTCTGCAATTTTCGCAGCCCCCCCGCCCCCAATGCACCCGCAATTTATGTTTAAAATCAAGCCCCAAGTGTTTGTACGCTACTATCTCACAAAGTAATTTCCCTGCTTTTAAATTATTTTTCTCTTTATCTAAACCTAAAGTATTATAACAAGTTCCAGGTCTGGGAATGAGAAGAAATTCAGGCCTACACTTGAGCAAAGACCAAGCTCTATTTCAAGATAAACATCAGCAATTCTTCGTGATATCCAACATCAAAATAAAGTTCCCTTTTTAATCTGTGTTTCCATCAGGACAATCTCCTATTGTCCTCTATCCTTTCTGTCCTCCAGCCCTTGTCTGAAACCAAGCTACCTTTAAAAAACAAACTTCATATTTACGGTATTGCCCTACAAAATTTAAGCGATTTTAGCTCCTCCCTGAAGGCCATAATAGGAAGAGGCCAGAACAATCAGTTGTCATGGTGAATGTAATAAACCTAGGGTTTTTATCAAGCATCTCTGAGGTAAGAAGATCTGATTTTGCTTCAGTTAACATGGCTGGATCTAGTTAACCCCTTCTATATAGATAGAAAGTTATGAAATAATGAGAAAAAGTGAAGACGCAGGAAGTATTAACACAGTTATTCAGCTGACAGGGCGACAGAGAATACTCATTTAGGTTGAATATATAAAGGGGAAGAGAATTATGGTGCAAAGATTACTTCAGGCTAAGGCTGTAACTTACATTTCATCTTAAAAATGAAAAAACACATTTATATAGCACCTTTCACAACCTCAGGTTATCGTGAAATGCTTCACAGCCAATGAAGTACTGTTGAAATGTAGTCAATTGTTGTAAAGTGGGGAAGCACAGCAACCAATTTGTGCAAAGTAAGGTCCTACCAACAGCAGAAAGACTTGCATTTATATAGCGTATTTTATGACCTGAAGACATCCCAAAGCACTTTCCAATCAATTAAGTACTTTTGAAATGTAGTCATCGTTGTAATGTAAGAAACACGGCAGCCAATTTGTGCACAGCAAGATCCCACAAACACAATGAAATATTGATCAAATAATCTGTTTTAGTAATCTTAGTTGAGGGATAAATATTGTCCAGGACACCAGGAAGAACTCCCCCGCTCTACTTCAAAAAAGTGCCCTGGGATCTTTTACGTTCGCCTGAGAGGGCGGATGTGGCCTCAGATTAATGTCTCATCCGAAAGGCGGCACCTCCGACAGTGTAGCTATCGGTCAATATTGCACTCAAGCGTCAGCCTAGATTTTCTGCTCAACTCTCGAGTGGGACTTGAACCCACAACCTTCTGACTCAAGGTTACCAACAGAGCCACGGCTGACACCACAACAATGTGATAAATGGCCAGATAATCTGTTTTAATGATGTTGGTTTGAGGAATAAATATTGGCCATGACACTGGGAGAAGTCTCCTGCTCTTACTTGAATAGTGACATCTACCTGAAAGAGCAGACCAGCCCGATGTTTAAAGTCTCATCTGAAAGACGGCACCTCCGGCAATGCAGCACTCCCTCAGTACTGCACTGAAGTGTTGATATCACACCACTGGACATCAGTGCATCTAGCATCAATATACATTTCTCTATCTATCAATAATATATTAAAAACCTTACATCAGTGCACACCCCCTGTCCACAAACTCTTCCCGTTGTCATGTTTTTGTCACATTTTTGTGTCGACTTGTTCCATTATAAATTCCCATGCCCACATTCATAATGAAAAATGTAAACTTTAATTAAACCTGCCATCAGTGGTGGTGCTGTAGCATAGCAATGATTCAAATTAATTAATTGTAATTTAGTCATATGCAAATTTCTCTGCAAGGAGAAGGCAAACCACGGAAACTAATCAAATTATTCCAAGCACTTTTTGAAAAGCTTTTCCAACAACACTTTTTCTTCTAAGCCTGCTAACTAAAACTCAAAATAAGGGTCCCACAAATCTGCGACCCTTCCGGCCGTAACTCCAGCTGGAATGCTTTGGAAAAGCTGAACATTAGGCTGGGACTTGGACATGCCGGACTTACGTTGAGATTCCGTAGGCCTTGGAAGGGGTGGAGGCTCTGACTACTAGCTGTTACAAAGCCAACAGCACAGGATAGGGTGGGGACTCCCATCTCCAGGAGTTCCTGCATCCTCGGCTCTCAGAGGGACATAACCTTAAAATTAGAGCTAGGCCGTTCAGGGGTGATGTCAGGAAGCAATTCTTCACACAAAGGGTAGTGGAAATCTGAAACTGTCTCCCCGAAAAGCTGTTGAGGCTGGGGGTCAATTGAAAATTTCAAAACTGAGATCGATAGATTTTCGTTGGGTAAGGTATTAAGGGTTACAGAACCAAGGTGGGTAGATAAAGTTGATATACAAATCAGCCATGATCTAATTGAATGATGGAACAGGCTCGAGAGGCTGAATAGCCTACTCCTGTTCCTATGTTCTTTGTTCTTATGTTCCTAGAGAGACCAATAGTATGCCTCATGATTGGTGTATGTAGGCCATACCTGGATGAGGCCTGGACCTCTGAAGATCTCTTAAATTTGGGAGATATTTTTCAGCTCCTTACAAAGGGTACTGATGGCAAGCATGGTTAACATTTCGAGGGAGGTCCTTTGATTCTGATTATTCTTGTTCGACAGTTACTTAGAATTTGAAAACAAGTATTAGAGTATTTTTGTTAGTAGGATATCTCACTGTCTTTCCTCAGGCTGTAGAATCTTGTCTGAGCTTTACTTTTTTCAAACAAACCAGGATTGAATTCCGAAACCTCTCAGGTAAATGTTTCACACATGTTAATTACAGGCAGCTGTGCTTTGTTTATGCTTTCAGATCAAAACATTGCTGTGTGGGTAAGAGAAAACAAGAGAAGGGAATATTGGAATCTCTTTCCAGCAAAAATTATTCAGATAAAAACTATTATCAACACCTGCGGAAGTGCTGCCAAACTATAGGATCCTCACCGCAGTTCTAGCAAACCACAGGAACACATTTCTCCCACTATGCCAGTTCTGCTAACCCCTATGAACACTCCCTACAGTACTACTAAAAGCTAGGTACCTATGTCCAGCCTGGTACATGTTGATGGCTATCTTGCTGTGTATCCTGAGGCCTTAATATAGACAAGAGATAAAATTGAATGAGGTAAAGAACTATAAAATAATAACATAGACAACTTTTCATGGAAAAGTGTTACAGGATCAAATAACTCAATCTTTCAAATCTCACAATACTGTTAATTGTGTCCATGTGATTTATATCAATTAGTGTTAATTGTATTCAGGTGGTGTGTATCAATTAGGAACTCTAATGTATTCATTTATAGGAGAGCTGATCTAGGGTGTGGTGGCGTGTAATGTGGATCTCTGAATAAAGGCTTGGAAGCAACTGAAGACCAGGCTGTAGTATTCTATCCTTCACCCCCTGGCTATCCAGTTTATTACAAATACCAAGTAATAAAAATGCAATATGACATGTTCAGTTACTGTAAATGTACAGTTATCGATGGCCCCGATAATAATGGCCAGGAATTTCCTGGAATCGCGTAATCGTATAGCAACTCACCAAGGCTTCTTCGATAGCACATCCCAAACCCGCGACCTCTACCACCTAGAAGGACAAAGGCAGCAGGCACATGGGAACAACACCACCTGCACGTTCCCCTCCAAGTCACACACCATCCCGACTTGGAAATATATCACTGTTCCTTTATCGTCGCTGGGTCAAAATCATGGAACCCCCTACCTAATAGCACTGTGGGAGAACCTTCACCACACAGACTGCAGCGGTTCAAGGAGGCGGCTCACCATCACCTTCTCAAGGGCAATTAGGGATGGGCAATAAATGCTGGTCTTGCCAGCGACGCCCACATCCCATGAATGAATAAAAAAGAATCATGCTGCTTCGTGCGCCGATCTTCCCGACACAAATTTACGCCATCATTTCCTAGGATGCTAATTTACATTCACTGGAGCGAACAAATCAGCATTCCATGGTCCTCAGAAGTGATGAGAGCAATGGTGGGCTGTGGGAACCTTGGGTGGAAGCACAATTAAAAAGCTCAGAACTGACGTCTCCTGCCATGGTGTCTTACGAGTTCTGCCTCCTGCCTCTGCTCCTCCTCAATAATAATAATCATAATAACGATAATGGTGAATAGGGGTATGCCTAGTGGGTTGGGTATTGCAGCTCCTTTGCACTTCTGAACACATTGAGAGTGGTGGGGGTCCTGAAAATATCAGCTTCAGATAATCACAGGACTCTGGTCAGGAAAGCAGAAGACGTCAATAAGAGATGAGCAGAAAATAAAACCCAGGAAAAAATCAATTCCAAACTGCAGTGTTGAAGCTCCAAAGCTTGAATAGTCCTCCCAGACTGAGAATCGTGTGAGAGCCATGGATAACGCTGCTAGAAGGTGGCCTCCATCCCACCTGTGCATAACTGGACGTCAAAAGAAAACCAGCATAAATCCAGGAAAGTCACGCTCTGCAGTTGTTTTAAATAGGGGTGGAGCTATGTTAATGAGCTTTGGAGGGTCTCGACAAAGCGGCGCCAAATTCCCAGGAAATTACAGAATAGCATGAAAACTGGTTGAACTCACTTACATCATATTTTCCTTGTACTTTTGTACTGGAAAATGGATTTACAACAGAGATATGCCATTGTTTTGGCATAATTTTGCAAGAACTTCCTGGTCAATACATTATGCATTAGATGGCATAAAATTACTAATGTTATAAAGCAGCATATATCTCAATTTATCTTGAGCAATGCCATGGGAGATCAGCTATTATCAACTTTATTTATGTCTTTTGGACGAGATGTTAAATCGAGACCCAGTCTGCCCTCTCAGGTTGACGTAAAAGACCCCATGGCGCTATTTTGAAGAAGAGCAGGGGAGTTTTCCCCTGGTGTCCCGGCCAATATTTAGCCCAACATCACTAAAAAGAACAGATTATCTGGTCATTCATCTCATTGCTGTGGGAGCTTGCTGTGTGCAAATTGGCTGCCACTTTTCCTACATTACAACAGTGACTACACTTCTAAAGTACTTCATTGTTTGTAAAGTGCTTTGGGACGTCCTGAGGTCATGAAAGGCACTATATAAATGCAAGTCTTTTCTTTTCTTATTTGCATATTTCCTGACCATCATATAGATTTCATCACACATTAGATGTTACACATTATCTAATGCAAATCGCCCTGTCACAATTGAAAAAAATATATAAAGGAGCAAAGACAGTCATTTGGAATGTGCAAACTCTTCAGCAACTCCAATCCTGGAGCCAAGATCTCTGTACCTTTTTAATTGACCTGTGTTTGCCTAACATCAGTTTCCATGATGTGGAAATGCCGGTGATGGACTGGGGTTGACAAATGTAAGGAATCTTACAACACCAGGTTATAGTCCAACTGTCGAAGGAGAACGCCTCCAAAAGCTTGTGATTTTCAAATAAAACAGTTGGACTATAACCTGGTGTTGTAAGGTTCCTTACATTTAACATCAGTTTGACTCAGTAGCCTTAAAAGCACACATACCTGCAATTGAAACAGAATAACACATTGTGTTTTACACAATATAATGTATCTGTTCTGATTTAGATAAGACGTTAAACCAAGGCCCCATCTAACCTCTCAGGTGGATGTAAAAGACCTCATGCCACTAATTGAAAAAGAGCAGGGGAGTTCTCCCAGTGTACTGGCCAACATTTCTCCCATAACCAATATTACTAAAAAGAGATTACCTAGCCATCTACCTCCTTGCTGTTTGCGGGCTCCTGCTGTGCGTAAATTGGCTGCTGTGTTTCCCTACATTACCACAGTGCCTACAGTTCAAAAGAAATTCATTGGCTGTGTAGCTCTTTTGGATATCCTGAAGTCATAAAAGAGGCTATATAAATGCAAGTTCTTTCTTTTTCTGTTTAAGCAAGGAATCATCTAACTTATTGTAAGTAGTGCCACGGAAGATTTCTTACTATTTATGAAATATATTTGCACAAACAACTTGTAAAATATAATTTGAGGAATGAGATGGATAACTCACTGTTTTGTTACACACTCCATCAATGCATGTTACATTAGTGTAGCTCCGCACACCACTGCATCACTTGGTATTACAGTACATTTTAAACCAACAAATTCGCAAACCCTTATGTGACCACCTTATGTTGATGAAGTAGTCAAAAAAATGAACAAATATCATCATTTGAAATTCTAGGATTATCAGAATTGAATTCTGTAATTCTGTCTGTTTTCTGTGAAAGTTTTAAATCAGTGGCCTTGATTAGTATTATATCCACTGCCTGAAAGGGTGGTGGAAGCAGATTCAATAGTAACTTTTCAAAAGGAATTGGATATATATTTGAGAAGGAAAAATGTGCAGGGCTATGGGGAAAGAGTAGAGGAGTGGGGCTAATTGGATAGTTCTTTCAATGAGCCGGCACAGGCATGATGGGCCGAATGGCCTCCTTCTATGCTCGATATGCCTTTACATAGGTTAGTACTAATATATTAAAAATTTCCAACAAATCAGAATCAACATCCGATAATGTGGGTGTGGGGTCAGCTCAGTTTAAAGATAATGTAACATCAGAATCAAATTCTGCCTTTATTGTAAAGCGTTATCATTGTAACAGATCTTCTGTTCCTAGGATCATCACTGAAAGATTAAATGTATTATTTTTATAGGCTCTTCCTATTTGTTGATTTCATAAGGAAGAAAATGGTACTGAAAATTTCTGTGTAAAAAGAAATATCTATATATTATTAAATAAGTGGACTTTTTAAGTGCTCTACTGCTGATGTGTGTAAGTGTCATTGCCACATATAGGTTGAATTCAAGAAGGATTATCATAGGTCAGCAGATTTCTGAAAATAATTGAGGTTTTAAGAGAGCAAGTTATTATCTTAATGGCGAGAAACTGGAAAGTACTGCAGTACAAAGGGATCTGGGGGTCCTAGTGCTTTTATTGCTAGGGGGATAGAATATAAAAACAGGGAGGTATTGCTGCAGTTATATAAGGTATTGGTGAGACCGCACCTGGAATACTGCATACAGTTTTGGTGTCCATACTTAAGAAAAGACATACTTGCTCTCGAGGCAGTACAAAGAAGGTTCACTCGGTTAATCCCGGGGATGAGGGGGCGGACATTGAGTAGATTGGGACTCTACTCATTGGAGTTCAGAAGAATGAGAGGCGATCTTATTGAAACATATAGGATTGTGAAGGGGCTTGATCGGGTGGATGCGGTAAGGATGTTCCCAAGGATGGATGAAACTAGAACTAGGGGGCATAATCTTAGAATAAGGGGCTGCTCTTTCAAAACTGAGATGAGGAGAAACTTCTTCACTCAGAGGGTAGTAGGTCTGTGGAATTTGCTGTCCCAGGAAGCTGTGGAAGCTACATCATTAAATAAATTTAAAACAGAAATCGACAGTTTCCTAGAAGTAAAGGGAATTCGGGGTTACGGGGAGCGGGCAGGAAATTGGACATGAATTTAGATTTGAGGTTAGGATCAGATCAGCCATGATCTTATTGAATGGTGGAGCAGGCTCGAGGGGCCGATTGGCCTACTCCTGCTCCTATTTCTTATGTTCTTATGTTCTTATTTTTATTTGCTATAGAATGCAATGCATATCCATAGGAGATTTTGTGAGGAGTGTTCCAGCGCAGTGCTGGTAGATGATGCACAGTGAGAAAGGACTAAGGTTGGAAATGTTTCATCCATGGAGTCTTCAGTTAGTCCCTGTGGGAAAGGAGGAGATAAAAATGTATAAACCCATGTTTTCTGTTATAGTGTGTATCCTGGATCTACTGGATACTGAAGACCATAAAGAGGTACCAGCTTTACGTTTTCCTATTGGTGTAGAAAGCAATGAAATTATATAACTCATGTTTGAAGGCATCACACGTTGCTTATACATGACATTATCATGACAAATATGACAAAAGGTGTTTTTCACTCATTAAATAAGGAAGCAAGAAAGACTTGCATTTATATAGGGCCTTTCATGACCTCAGGAAAGGCCAAAGTGCTTTATAGCCAAATTCTTTTGAAGTGTGGTCACTGTTGTAATGTGGGAAACCCAGTAGCCAATTTGCTATTTGCAATTTGCAAGGTCCCACAAACAGCAATGTGATAATGACTGGATAATCTATTTTTTAGTTAAATTGGTTAAGGCAGCGTTTACCAAACTATTTTGGCTCCCGCCCCACAGTATTGAAGCCGAGCACTGTTGCGCCCCCCATAAACGTAAACATTAGATATTTGTTGATAACTTACAAAACATAAAACAAAGTTCAATAAATCACAAGTATAAAAATAAAACATATCGTTTTCCTCAGTGCTTCTCTCTGCAAAGTTTTTCTATACGAGGCTGCAGTTTGGAAATCGCTACTCTTAGTTCTAGTTTGATGTTCAGCTGTGACCAATACTTTGTTTTGATGGAGGCGGCTGCAGAGAAACCAATTTCGCACAAATAAGAAGTTGCAAATGGAAAAAGTATGCGAATAGCCTTTTTGCTTAAAAGTCGATACTCTGCTTCTATACTTGACCAAAATTCAGGCAGGGTCTTGGTCGGAAACTGCAGTTTTAAAGTCGAATCTGAAGTCATGTCTATATCCTGTTCTTCAAGAGTATTAAAATCATCATCAGGAGTCCTTGTACTGAATAGGTTTCTAATGCAGTCATACTTTCCAATATTGGTGTCCGAAAAGTATTTCTGAAAGTGTTTTCTTATGCATTGCAGTACTTCTCCAATGTTCTGCGACTTGTTATTTTGGACGAGTGTTTTAAGATTCTGGAACATGTCCATGTCATCCTTTTGTAATCTACTGCTCCACATTGCTAGTTTCCGAACAAACGAATTTATCTTATCTGCAAGCTGAAGAATGTGAGTGTGAGTGCCTTGTCATTGAGTGAATGTGTTCAAAACATTCAGTTTATCAAAAATATCACTTAGATATTTACAACGTCGCCATCATGGAATTTCTCTGCATTTTCTTCTTCTGGAAAGATGCCCATTTCGTCTCTGAACTCAAACACACGTGTCAAAACTTTTCCACGTGATAGCCATCGAGAGTCACAATAAAACAACAGCGCTTTGTGATCGGTTCCCATTTCTTCACAGGTAGCAGCAAAAAGCCTGGCTTTTAAAGGTCTTGCTTTTTTTTTTATTCGTTCACGGGATGTGGGCGTCGCTGGTGAGGCCAGCATTTATTGCCCATCCCTAATTGCCCTCGAGAAGGTGGTGGTGAATCGCCTTCTTGAACCGCTGCAGTCCGTGTGGTGACGGTTCTCCCACAGTGCTGTTAGAAAGGGAGTTCCAGGATTTTGACCCAGCGACAATGAAGGAACGGCGCTATATTTCCAAGTCGGGATGGTGTGTGACTTGGAGGGGAACGTGCAGGTGGTGTTGTTCCCATGCGCCTGATGCTCTTGTCCTTCTAGGTTGTAAACAATTTTACAACACCAAGTTATAGTCCAGCAATTTTATTTTAAATTCACAAGCTTTCGGAGATTTTCTCCTTCCTCAGGTAAATGTTTCAAGATCTCCTTGAAGCCTACGCATTTATACATATTGAATAATACATGGTGTTTACAGACTGCCCCTGCAACTGCCCGTTGCCAAGGCAATCACCGTGTTCAGACAGAGAGGTGTCATCTGCAGAACCCCCGAATACACATTCAACAAAAAAACAAACAGGGAAAAAAAACAGAGAAAAAAAAACACAGAGAGAGGCAGAAACATCCGGAAGGCAGAGAGAGCCAGCAAATGACCCATTATATTAAAAACAGATAACATTTGTTCGCTGGTGGGGTAACGTGTAGCGTGACATGAACCCAAGATCCCGGTTGAGGCCGTCCTCATGGGTGCGGAACTTGGCTATCAATTTCTGCTCGACGATTTTGCGTTGTCGTGTGTCTCGAAGGCCGCCTTGGAGTACGCTTACCCGAAGGTCGGTGGATGAATGTCCATGACTGCTGAAGTGTTCCCCGACTGGGAGGGAACCCTCCTGTTTGGCGATTGTTGCGCGGTGTCCGTTCATCCGTTGTCGCAGCGTCTGCATGGTCTCGCCAATGTACCATGCTCTGGGGCATCCTTTCCTGCAACGTATGAGGTAGACAACGTTGGCCGAGTCACAGGAGTATGAACCATGCACCTGGTGGGTGGTGTCATCTCGTGTGATGGTGGTATCTGTGTCGATGATCTGGCATGTCTTGCAGAGGTTACCGTGGCAGGGTTGTGTGGCGTCGTGGACGCTGTTCTCTTGAAAGCTGGGTAGTTTGCTGCGAACGATGGTCTGTTTGAGGTTGGGTGGCTGTTTAAAGGCGAGTAGTGGAGGTGTGGGGATGGCCATAGCGAGGTGTTTGTCCTCATTGATGACATGTTGAAGGCTGCGGAGAACATGGCGTAGTTTCTCCGCTCCGGGGAAGTACTGGACGACAAAGGGTACTCTGTTGGTTGCGTCCCGTGTTAGTCTCCTGAGGAGGTCTATGCGATTTTTTGCTGTGGCCCGTCGGAACTGTCGATCGATGAGTCGAGCGTCATATCCCGTTCTTACTAGGGCGTCTTTCAGCGTCTGTAGGTGTCCATCGCGTTCCTCCTCGTCTGAGCAGACCCTGTGTATTCGCAGGGCCTGTCCATAGGGGATGGCCTCTTTGACGTGGTTAGGGTGGAAGCTGGAAAAGTGGAGCATCGTGAGGTTGTCCGTGGGCTTGCGGTAGAGTGAGGTGCTGAGGTGCCCGTCTTTGATGGAGATTCGTGTGTCCAAGAAAGAAACTGATTCTGAGGAGTAGTCCATGGTGAGCTTGATGGTGGGATGGAACTTGTTGATGTTATCGTGTAGTCTCTTTAGTGATTCCTTGCCGTGGGTCCATAGAAAGAAAATGTCGTCGATGTATCTGGTGTATAGTGTTGGTTGGAGGTCTTGTGCAGTGAAGAAGTCCTGCTCGAACTTGTGCATGAAAATGTTGGCGTATTGGGGTGCGAATTTGGTCCCCATGGCTGTTCCGTGTGTTTGGGTAAAGAACTGGTTATCGAAGGTGAAGACATTGTGATCCAGGATGAAGCGGATGAGTTGTAGGATGGCTTCCGGAGATTGGCTGTTGTTGGTGTTGAGTATTGATGCTGTCGCAGCGATGCCGTCATCGTGGGGGATACTGGTGTATAGTGCCGAGACGTCCATCGTGGTGAGAAGTGTTCCTGGTTCAACTGGTCCGTGGGTACTGAGTTTTTGTAGGAAGTCTGTAGTGTCGCGACAGAAGCTGGGGGTTCCCTGTACGATGGGTTTCAGGATGCCCTCGATGTATCCAGAGAGGTTCTCACACAGGGTTCCGTTGCCTGATACGATGGGACGTCCGGGTGTGTTGGCTTTGTGTATCTTTGGGAGGCAGTAGAAGTCTCCCACGCGGGGATTACGTGGGATGAGAATGCGTAGGATGCTTTGAAGGTCTGGATCGAAGGTCTTGATCAGTTTGTTGAGCTGGTGGGTGTGTTCTTTGGTCGGATCTGCGGGTAACCGTCTGTAGTGTTCCTGGTTGTCCAGTTGTCGGTATGCTTCTTTGCAATAGTCTGTTCTGTTCTGTATGACTATGGCTCCTCCTTTGTCCGCTGGTTTGATGACGATGTTGCGGTTGGTCTTGAGAGCGTTGATGGCGTTGCGTTGTGCTCGGGTGACATTCTGGACTGTCTTCTGAGTGCGGCTGATGAATCTGGCATTGACGCATTTCCTGACAGCTTGAGCATACATGTCCAGCTGAGGGCAGCGACCCTCCGGAGGAGTCCAGTTTGACTCTTTCCTCTTCGGTTGCTGTACCGCGGATCCCTCTGTCTGCTGTTCCGGATCGTCGATTGTCTCATTGGGTTCGCTGCTGAAATCTTGGGGTTTGTGGTAGAATTCCCGGAGCCTCATTCTCCTGATGAATTCCTCTGTGTCCGCCGCGAGACGAGTGGGGTCCATTTTGGTAGTGGGGCAGAAATTGAGCCCTCGGCTGAGAACTTCGATTTCGTCTGGTTGAAGGGTGTGGTCGGATAAATTGACAATAGACTTCCCTGTGGTTGCAACCGTGGTACCAGGGGAAGCTTGGTCGTTGCTGGTGGTGATGCCGAGTTTCTCAAGCTTCCTGCTCTTGGTTTTCATGTAGGCAGCGTAGTTCCGTTGCCTCGTCTGTTTGGCGGTATAACGTAGCTGGTCTGCTGTGTCCTGAGTACAGGTTGAGAGTATGGACTCTATCTTGGTTTCGAGGTTGTGGCGTCTGCTGTAGAGTTGGTGTATGAGATGGTTGCGGAGTGTGCGAGAGGTACGGCGGCAGAGTCTCTCAGCGTAATCCGAGTTGTATGTGGACTTGAGTGGGTTCGTGATCTGGAGTCCTTTCGGGAGTCCTTCTAGGTGGTCGAGGTCGCGGGTTTGGGAGGTGCTGTCGAAGAAGCCTTGGCGAGTTCACAATGATAATGACAGTTGATAGCACCCCGTGTAACTCACTTGAAGCCGGCGCCTCTCGATGGATCATACATTGTGTCCAAATAGCATCAGGTGCTTCCCTTCTTATCAAAGCCTGAAGGCCTTTATGTTTGCCAGCCATAGCCTTTGTCCCATCTGTACATACTCCAACACAGTCCTGCCATTCCAAATCGGCCTGTTGCATAAAAGTGTTGATAATTTTGAAAAACCGTTCTCCAGTTGCTCTGTTTGATACAGGTTTACAAAAAAATAAGTCCTCATTCACTGTTGTTTTATCCAAGTATCGCACGTAAGTAATCAACTGGCAGTCTTTGTTGCTGTCAGTGGCTTCCTCCACTTGAAAGCAAAGCGATAGTTACGAAGCTTTTCAATTAGTTGCTCTTCTAAGTCTTCTGACAAATCAATTATACGTCGAGCTATTGTGTTGTTCGACAAAGGAACACTTCGGATTTATTCAGCACTTGGTTCACCAAGCATAGTTGACATAATGTCGATTGCAGCAGGAAGAATGAATTGTTGTGCAATAATGTGAGGTTTTTACACCGAGCTACTTTGTACGCAACCTGATACGAAGCTAATAGGGCCTTTGCAGGGATGGACGTAGTTTTGATTAGATGATTTTTTTGACTACGACATTCGTTCAGTTTTCTAACGAAGAATGTGCAAGGCTTTCCTACAAGATCTCTATGCTTAGTCTCTAAATATCATCTCAGTTTATTTGGTTTTAAACCATCAGCTGCAAGTATATTTAAACACACAACACACTGGGGTCTTTCTTCACCACTTACCACGGTGCTTGTAAATCCGAATGAAAGATATGCTCCATCGTATTTCCTGGATTTTGGTTTGGAAGTCGTTTCTTCCATCCCACTTGTTGATGGTATTTCTGAATCCGTTTTTCTTTTTACTCCGGTTAAAAACTGATTCCATTGTTAGGAATATATTTATGAAAAAAAATAAAGAAACACAGTCTGTAAGAATTGCAGAAACTTGGCACTCACTTCAACACTTCCACGCATGAAGTAAACATGCACAAGTGTGGCGGGCAGAGTGCCTCCCATACACACAGCCCATCGGTCATTTGCCGGAGCGACGTCATTGCTATTTTGTGGGACTTCCCTGCTCACATGAGTGGATTATCGCTATCTAAGGTAATGTCCCAAACCGCTACACGGGTAAGGTGTAGGGAGCATGGAAAAAGTGTTCATTTCGGGACACACCTCAACATCGTTTTTTCTGACAATATTTTATTTTTCCAACCTCTTCGCACCCCGCTTTGGAATCTCTCCGGGGGGGCGCGCCTCACAGTTTGGGAAACGCTGGGTTAAGGGATAAATATTGGCCAGGACACCGGGGAGAACTTCCCTGCTTTTCTTCGAAATAGTGCCATGGGATCTTTCACGTCCACCTGAGAGGGCAGACTGGTTTAAACATCTTATCTGAAAGACGGCACCTCCAAAAATGAAAAAAGTTTTGCCAAGTACAAGTCCAAGAAAATAATGCCCCTTTAATTTTTTCACCAATCTATTTTTCTATTTTTATACTATTAAATACTAACACTGCCTATCTTATGTTAGAGACAGTTATCTTTAATCCACCATCTTTCCATGCTAGGTTCTCCATGTCGGGCACTGGCGATGACTTAAACAGACAGTTGCAAGCTTGGCCAAAACAAAAGTCTGAACTTGTTCAGCTCAGTTAACCTAAGCTTGAATCAAACTCTGCTGCCAAACAGTTGATTATAACTCATGGAGAAAAATCTCAATCGCTTTACCTCGGTAGAGTAATAACACGGCCTGACAAGGTTTCCTATAGTACAACTGCATTTAATTATGTTATTGGTGTTGCTCTATTATTACAAAACTACAATTGAACAGTTAGAGGCATGAGTATTAAGTGTCTGTCAGCAAAAATCAAAAAATCGTAGAGAGTCCTACATATTTGTACATTGAGCATAGTTTGGGAGAACCTAGTGCACTTAAGAAGGGAGCCTGAAGGAGCTATGATGGATGATGTTTCATGTAATAATCAGAGGATCCAGGGACATTTGCTGGTGAAACTTGGACCTGTGATCTTAGGGAAAACTTTGCATTTATGTTTGACAAGTCTAGATTATATACGGTGTGAGGACAACATAGTGTGCTGAGAGTTCGGTACGTGTGGGAGTTGAAGGGTTAATCTCTTTAAGGGTTAATCTCTTTAAATCTAGTGCATATTGCTTCAACTGTTTAAGGTCAATTTAAAAGTTTAAATTTCTAAGTTTCTGTCTGGCTTCAGCAGAGAGCTGCTGTAGCAAGTTAATTGGTTAGCTAGATTCAATTGGTACCTGAAGGTGGGGCAGGCCTGACTCATCTGAGTCTCAACTGTAGAAATACAGGGGCCTGTCAGTGCGGACAGCACGGTGTGAGGACAACACAGTGTGCTGAGAGTTCGGTACGTGTGGGAGTTTGGTGAAGTGAGGGAAGGAGGTGCTGCTTTGCCTTGCTTTTCCTGCAGAGCGGTAGTGGACCTGAGAGCGGTGAGCGGCGGGAGAGAGCGAGACCAGAGCGGGGATAAAAACAGCGCGGAGAGAGCGAGAGTCCAGTCGGTGAGCGGCGGTAAAGAGCGAGACCAGAGCGGAGATATAAACAGCGCGGAGAGAGCGAGAGTCCAGTCGGTGAGCGGCGAGAGAGAGCGAGACCAGAGCGGGGATATAAACAGCGCGGAGAGAGCGAGACCAGAGCTTACTCTGAGAGCGAGACTCTGAGACCAGCGGCAGAGTTCGGGGTGACGTCACCAGTCAGAAAGTGATGCGGCACAGGGGAGGCAGCTGATTGGTGAGTAGGTTCAGGTGAGTATTTCTACCATTTTACTGTAAGTAAAGTAATAAGAAAGGGAAGATCTGCAGGTTTTATAGCAGATAGTGTTTTTTTTAGTGAACCTAGGTCCCTAGTATAGTTAACATTTTCTAATTTCAACGTAATTTAAAAGGGGTAACTAAGCTAAGGCAAGTCATGGCAGCAGACCTCGCACCCGTGATATGCTCCTCCTGCAAGATGTGGGAAGTCATGGACACTACCAGTGTCCCTGCCGACCATGTGTGCAGGAAGTGTGTTCACCTGCAGCTACTGACCGATCGTATCTCGGAGCTGGAGCTGCGGGTGGACTCACTGTGGAGCATCCGCAATGCAGAGAAACTCGTGGATAGCACGTTTAGCGAGTTGGTCACACCGCAGGTAAAGGGTATACAGGCAGGAAGTGAATGGGTGACCACCAGGAAGAGTAAGAGATGCAGGCAGGTAGTGCAGGGGTCCCCTGTGGCCATCCCCCTCTCAAACAGATATGCCACTTTGGATGCTGTTGGGGGGGATGACTTATCAGGGGAAGGCAGCAGCAGCCAACTTCCTGGCACCACGGGTAGCTCTGCTGCACAGGCTGGGAGGAAAAAGAGTGGCAGAGCTATAGTGATAGGGGACTCAATTGTAAGGGGAATAGACAGGCGTTTCTGCGGCCGCAACCGAGACTCCAGGATGGTGTGTTGCCTCCCTGGTGCAAGGATCAAGGATGTCTCGGAGCGGCTACAGAACATTTTGGAGGGGGAGGGCGAACAGCCAGCTGTCGTGGTGCACATAGGCACCAACGATATAGGTAAAAAAGGGGATGAGGTCCTAAAAGCAGAATATAGGGAGTTAGGAGGTAAATTAAAAAATAGGACCTCAAAGGTAGTAATCTCAGGATTGCTGCCAGTGCCACGTGCTAGTCAGAGTAGAAATAGGAGGATATTTCAAATGAATACGTGGCTAGAGGAATGGTGCAAGGGGGAGGGATTCAAATTCCTTGGACACTGGAAACGGTTCTGGGGGAGGTGGGACCAGTACAAACCGGACGGTCTGCACCTGGGCAGGGCCGGGTTCGCTGTCCTAGGAGGATTGTTTGCTAGTGCTGTTGGGGAGGGTTTAAACTAAAGTGGCAGGGGGTTGGGAACCTGAGCAGGGAGAGAGAGGAAAGCGTAACAGGAAGGGACAGAAGGTATGGAGTAATAGGTAAAGTGTTAAAAAAGGAAAAAGCAGGAACTAAGCGTCACAAAACAGATTTGAAAGTTCTTTATCTGAATGCACGTAGCATTCGTAATAAAATGGACGAGTTAACGGCACAAATAACTACGTATGGGTATGATCTTGTGGCCATTACAGAAACATAGCTGCAGGGTGACAACGACTGGGAATTAAATATGCCAGGGTATTTAACAATCAGGAAGGACAGGCAGGAAGGAAGGGGAGGTGGGGTGGCTATGTTAATAAAGGAAGGAATCACTGTAATACAGAGAAATGATATTGGGACAAAGCATCAAGATAATGAAACAGTTTGGGTGGAGATAAGGAATAATAAGGGAAAAAAAACATTAGTGGGCGTAGTATATAGGCCTCCTAATAGTTGCAACTCTGCTGGAAGAAGTATTAATCAGGAGATAGTCGGGGCATGTAATAAGGGAACAGCCATAATTATGGGGGATTTTAATTATCATATTAACTGGACAAATCAAATTGGGCAGAGCAGCCTTGAGGACGAGTTCATTGAGTGCATCAGGGATGGATTTCTTGAGCAGTATGTAACTGATCCTACAAGGGGGCAGGCAACCTTGGACCTGGTCCTGTGTAATGAGTCAGGATTAATTAATAATGTCCTAGTTAAGGATCCCCTTGGAACGAGCGACCACAACATGGTTGAATTCCATATCCAATTGGAGGGTGAGAAGGTTGATTCTCAAACAAGCGTACTGAGCTTGAATAAAGGAGACTATGATGGTATGAGAGCGGAATTGATTAAAGTGGACTGGGAAAATAGATTAAAGGGTAAGACGGTACATGAGCAGTGGTGTTCATTTAGGGAGTTATTTTACAACTTTCAAAATAAATATATTCCACTGAGGAAAAAAGGGTGTAAAAGAAATGACAGCCATCCGTGGCTAAGTAAAGAAATCAAGGATAGTATCCGACTAAAAACAAGGACATATAAGGTAGCCAAACTTAGTGGGAGGATAGAAGATTGGGAATTCTTCAAAAGACAGCAAAAAGTAACTAAAGGATTGATTAAGAAAGGGAAGTTAGATTATGAAAAGAAATTAGCAAAAAATATAAAAACAGATAGCAAGAGTTTCTATAGTTATATAAAAAGAAAAAGGGTGGCTAAGGCAAACATAGGTCCCTTAGAGGATGAGACCGGGAAATTAATGGTGGGAAACATGGAGATGGCAAAAATGCTGAACAAATATTTTGTTTCAGTCTTTACAGTAGAGGACACTAAGAATATCCCAACACTGGACAAACAGGGGACTCTCGGGGGGGAGGAGCTAAATACGATTAAAATCACTCAGGAGATGGTACTCAGTAAAATAATGGGACTCAAGGCGGATAAATCCCCTGGACCTGATGGCTTCCATCCTAGGGTCTTGAGGGAAGTGGCAGTAGGGATTGTGGATGCTTTGGTGATAGTTTTCCAAAATTCCCTGGACTCAGGAGAGGTCCCGGCAGATTGGAAAACTGCTAATGTAACACCGTTATTTAAAAAGGGTAGTAGGCAGAAGGCTGGAAATTATAGGCCAGTTAGCTTAACATCTGTGGTGGGTAAAATTTTGGAGTCTATTATAAAGGAGACAGTAACGGAACATTTAGATAAGCATAATTTAATAGGACAAAGTCAGCATGGCTTTATGAAGGGGAAGTCATGTCTGACAAATTTGCTTGAGTTCTTCGAGGATATAACGTATAGGGTGGATAAAGGGGAACCAGTGGACATAGTGTATTTAGACTTCCAGAAGGCATTCGACAAGGTGCCACATAAAAGATTATTACTTAAGATAAAAAATCACGGGATTGGGGGTAATATTCTGGCATGGGTGGAGGATTGGTTATCGAACAGGAAGCAGAGAGTTGGGATAAATGGTTCATTTTCGGACTGGCAACCAGTAACCAGTGGTGTTCCACAGGGGTCGGTGCTGGGTCCCCAACTCTTTACAATCTATATTAACGATTTGGAGGAGGGGACCGAGTGCAACATATCAAAATTTGCAGATGATACAAAGATGGGAGGGAAAGTAGAGAGTGAGGAGGACATAAAAAACCTGCAAGGGGATATAGACAGGCTGGGTGAGTGGGCGGAGATTTGGCAGATGCAATATAATATTGGAAAATGTGAGGTTATGCACTTTGGCAGGAAAAATCAGAGAGCAAGTTATTTTCTTAATGGCGAGAGACTGGAAAGTACTGCAGTACAAAGGGATCTGGGGGTCCTAGTGCAAGAAAATCAAAAAGTTGGTATGCAGGTGCAGCAGGTGATCAAGAAAGCCAACGGAATGTTGGCTTTTATTGCTAGGGGGATAGAATATAAAAACAAGGAGGTATTGCTGCAGTTATATAAGGTATTGGTGAGACCGCACCTGGAATACTGCATACAGTTTTGGTCTCCATACTTAAGAAAAGACATACTTGCTCTCGAGGCAGTACAAAGAAGGTTCACTCGGTTAATCCCGGGGATGAGGGGGCGGACATATGAGGAGAGGTTGAGTAGATTGGGACTCTGCTCATTGGAGTTCAGAAGAATGAGAGGAGATCTTATTGAAACATATAAGATTGTGAAGGGTCTTGATCGGGTGGATGCAGTAAGGATGTTCCCAAAGATGGGTGAAACTAGAACTAGGGGGCATAATCTTAGAATAAGGGGCCACTCTTTCAAAACTGAGATGAGGAGAAACTTCTTCACTCAGAGGGTGGTAGGTCTGTGGAATTTGCTGCCCCAGGAAGCTGTGGAAGCTACATCATTAGATAAATTTAAAACAGAAATAGACATTTTCCTAGAAGTAAAGGGAATTAGGGGTTATGGGGAGCGGGCAGGAAATTGGACATGAAGCTGAGTTCGGATCGGTCAATGCCCTGTGGGTGGCGGAGAGGGCCCAGGGGCTATGTGGCCGGGTCCTGCTCCGACTTCTTGTGTTCGTTAGATTTGTGGTTGGGATCAGATCAGCCATGATCTTTTTGAATGGCGGAGCAGGCTCGAGGGGCCGATTGGCCTACTCCTGCTCCAATTTCTTATGTTCTTATGTTCTTATAAGGGAAGAAGACCTATAACCAAGAAGACCTATAACTAAGGAATTATCTTTGGTAGGCAAATCATTTGTTGTACAGTGATTTTCTATCGCTCCAATCCACTGAGATACTGAGCCGTTGCAATATATCAGCAGTAGATCATGCGTAGAATATAATGGAATTGATTATCAGAAATATATTCATGATATTCTGTACAGCAATAATCTAGTAAACAGCAGTCAGCATGGTTTAGAGGGGGAAGATTCAACCTGACCAACCTCTTTGAGGAAGTGACAACCCCAGTGGACTACAGAAAACCCTATTATTGCAGAAAAACTCCAAGGCATAGTGTACCTAGATTTCCAAAAGACATTTGGTAAAAATTTGTTTTTATTCGTTCATGGGATGTGGGCGTCGCTGGCTAGGCCGGCATTTATTGCCCATCCCTAATTGCCCTTGAGAAGGTGGTGGTGAGCCGCCTTCTTGAACCACTGCAGTCCGTGTGGTGACGGTTCTCCCACAGTGCTGTTAGGAAGGGAGTTCCAGGATTTTGACCCAGCGACAATGAAGGAACGGCGATATATTTCCAAGTCGGGATGGTGTGTGACTTGGAGGGGAATATGCAGGTGGTGTTGTTCCCATGTACCTGCTGCTCTTGTCCTTCTAGGTGGTAGAGGTCGCGGGTTTGGGAGGTGCTGTCGAAGAAGCCTTGGCGAGTTGCTGCAGTGCATCCTGTGGATGGTACACACTGCAGCCACTGTGCACCGGTGGTGAAGGGAGTGAATGTTTAGGGTGGTGGATGGGGTGCCAATCAAGCGGACTGCTTTATCTTGGATGGTGTCGAGCTTCTTGAGTGTTGTTGGAGCTGCACTCATCCAAGCAAGTGGAGAGTATTCCATCACACTCCTGACTTGTGCCTTGTAGATGGTGGAAAGGCTTTGGAGAGTCAGGAGGTGAGTCACTCGCCGCAGAATACCCAGCCTCTGACCTGCTCTCGTAGCCACAGTATTTATATGGCTGGTCCAGTTAAGTTTTTGGTCAATGGTGACCCCCAGGATGTTGATGGTGGGGGATTTGGCGATGGTAATGCTGTTGAATGTCAAGGGGAGGTGGTTAGACTCTCTCTTGTTGGAGATGATCATTGCCTGGCACTTATCTGACACGAATGTTACTTGCCACTTATGAGCCCAAGCCTGGATGTTGTCCAGGTCTTGCTGCATGCGGGCTCGGACTGCTTCATTATTTGAGGGGTTGCGAATGGAACTGAACACTGTGCAATCATCAGCGAACATCCCCATTTCTGACCTTATGATGGAGGGAAGGTCATTGATGAAGAAGCTGAAGATGGTTGGGCCTAGGACACTGCCCTGAGGAACTCCTGCAGCAATGCCCTGGGGCTGAGATGATTGGCCTCCAACAACCACCACCATCTTCCTTTGTGCTAAGTATGACTCCAGCCACTGGAGAGTTTTCCTCCTGATTCCATTAACTTCACAGGAGAGGCCATTAGTTAAACTCAAAGCTATGGAGATCCAACATAAATTCTTGGCAATGGATAAGAAATTGGCTCTGGATAGAAAACAATGGGTGTTTGTTAGAGGAATTGTGTCAGAGTTGAGTGAAGTGCTGAGGGAAGTAACTCAGTTGGGCCCATTACTGTCTCCAATTCATATATTCTAATTTGGATTCAGGAATTCAATGCAAATTAATCAAATTTGCAGATGATATCAAACTAGGAGGGGCAGTGGAATCAAAGGAGAAAATTCAAAAATTGCAGAATGAGTTAACAATATATGTATGTGGGCAGAAAAAAAGCAGATGAAAGTATAAAGTACTTCACGTTGGAAGGAAAAATGGGCCACATACATTCTCCATGAATGGTGCTCACATAGCTAAGGATGAAGTTGAAAGTTACCGAGGAGTCCTAGTAGACTCAATATTTAACCATCCACTGGACATGAGCATCCCACTGGATGTCAATACAATCCTCCTTTGATTCCACTGCCACTCCTAGTTTGCCTTAAAGGGGGTTCAATGAAAGTTCACTAGATTGATTCCTGGGATGAGAGGGTTGTCCTATGAGGAGAGATTGAGTAGAATGGGCCTATACTCTCTGGAGTTTAGACGAATGAGAGATGATCTCATTGAAACATATAAGATTCTGAGAGGGCTTGACAGGGTAGATGCTGAGAGACTGTTTCCCCTGGCTGGAGAGTCTAAAACTAGGGGGAATAGTCTCTGGTTAAGGGATTGGCAATTTAGGACTGAGATGAGGAGAAATTTCTTCACTCAGAGAATTGTGAATCTTTGGAATTCTCTACTCAGAAAGCTGTGGATGCTCAGTCATTGAGTATATTCAAGGCTGAGATCGATAGATTTTTGGACTCCATGGGAATCAAGGGATATGGGGATTTCGTGGGAAAATGGAGATGAGGTAGAAGATCAGCCATGATCTTATTGAATGACAGAGCAGGCTAGAAGGTCCGTATGGCCTACTCCTGCTCCTAATTCTAATGTTGTTATGTTAACATGTCCAACCAATGTACAGCAGCAATCAACAAAGCCAACAAGGCTCATCCCTAGTGTGAAAGGTTTAAGTTGTGAGGAAAGGCTGGAGAAACTTGGACTTTTCATCCTGGAAAGGTGATGACTAAGAGATTGTTGTTATCTTTGTATCTTCACACTTTTCCCTTGGAGAATAATGTGAAGAAGTGGAAGGATTTGTAGGCTGATTAACAGTCTAACAAGCCACGATGTCAACGCTATTTCCATGGCCATAACTATCTTTACATTAGCCGATAGCGTGGTTAGTCCGATATAGTGGGATCCCACAACCCATGCGATGGCGGGGGTGGGGGGGGGCACCCACACTCACTGGACACAAGTATCCCGCTGGATGTCAAACCAGAATTCAGAGCCGGAGCTCGCTGGTACTGTCCGCACCTTCTGATTCAGAGGCGGGATTGCTATTACTAAGGCAAAGTCACGCTACTACCTAAGAGGTGATCATATTGAGGTATATGAGATACTTAAGGAAATGGAAAAAAATCAATCTGGAACATTACTTTAAATTATATTGCAAGAACAGGACAATGGAATATGAGTTCAAACAAGGAAACGGTAATTCTAGGACTGTCATAGTTAGTATGCAGGTGCAGCAGGTGATCAAGAAGGCCAACGGAATGTTGGCTTTTATTGCTAGGTGGATAGAATATAAAAACAGGGAGGTATTGCTGCAGTTATATAAGGTATTGGTGAGACCGCACCTGGAATACTGCATACAGTTTTGGTCTCCATACTTAAGAAAAGACATACTTGCTCTCGAGGCAGTACAAAGAAGGTTCACTCGGTTAATCCCGGGGATGAGGGGGCAGACATATGATGAGAGGTTGAGTAGATTGGGACTCTACTCATTGGAGTTCAGAAGAATGAGAGGCGATCTTATTGAAACATATAAGATTGTGAAGGGGGCTTGATCGGGTGGATGTGGTAAGGATGTTCCCAAGGATGGGTGAAACTAGAACTAGGGGGCATAATCTTAGAATAAGGGGCTGCTCTTTCAAAACTGAGATGAGGAGAAACTTCTTCACTCAGAGGGTAGTAGGTCTGTGGAATTTGCTGCCCCAGGAAGCTGTGGAAGCTACATCATTAAATAAATTTAAAACAGAAATCGACAGTTTCCTAGAAGTAAAGGGAATTCGGGGTTACGGGGAGCGGGCAGGAAATTGGACATGAATTTAGATTTGGGGTTAAGATCAGATCAGCCATGATCTTATTGAATGGCGGAGCAGGCTCGAGGGGCCGATTGGCCTACTCCTGCTTCTATTTCTTATGTTCTTATGTTCTTATGTCATCAGGAAGTTTTTCTTCACACAGAGAGTGATCAACACATGGAATGAATTTCCAGATGGAGTGGTGGAGGTGACAATCCTGGAATCATTTAAGGAACAATTGGATGCTGCAAAGAGCGGAACGTCGGTTCTTCCTGGATGGATGGACTCAAATGGGCTAATCGGCTTCCTCATCTGTAATTATCTTGCGACCCCATGGAATGTAGAAATTTTAGGATGTGCACTGCACCAAATCAGTTGCTGTAATCATTAAAGGAACCTGCAGGGAAGAACAAGATCAGCAAATGTTTCCCTGTAGGAAAGATTATTGCCAGACCCAACTCTAATGCAGCTTAGTATTTCAATGTGTGCTTCAGTAGGATAAGAAGCTCGGATGGTAGAATTGCAGAGGTTTTCAGTTACCAATAGTGGGGAAGTGGGGTTGGGGATGAAACAAATCTGGAATTTTTTGAATTTGTATTTTTTGACATGGTTTCATGCTCGTCAAGGGAGGGATGTCAGCGCTGGCAAAAATCAACCCTTTTCTACTTTAGGTTCCAGTAGGGATGACATAGAATTACATAGAATTTACAGCACAGAAACAGGCCATTCGGCCCAGTGTGTTTATGCTCCACAGGAGCTTCCTCCCACCCTACTTCATCTAACCCTATCAGCATATCCATCTATTCCTTTCTCCCTCATGTAATTATCTAGCTTCCCCTTAGATGCATCTATGCTATTCGCCTCACCTATTCCACGTGGTAGCAAGTTCCACATTCTAACCAGTCTCTGGATGGTTTTCTCTGGTCACTATAATGCTAATTCCACAGTGCCGCACTCCCAGCCAGGAGCTACATTCACAGGGAGTGTGGGATGGGAAATCAGGATACAATATCGCAGCCCTGTTGCCCATCCAAGGTCCCTTCAAGCACAGTTGACTCACTGGGAAGACAGAATTAACCCTTACACGTTGCAGCATAGTAAATAAATGCAGGAAGATGTCCTTGGTTTGGTATTGCTAATGAAATGGTAAATGCATTTTAAAAAAAGCATTTACACAAATTGGGGTTGTATTCTCTGGAATTTCATAGGTTAAGGGGTGATCTGATTGAAGTTTATAAGATATTAAGGGGAACGGATAGGGTGGACAGAGAGAAACTATTTCCGCTGGTTGGGGTTCTAGGAGTTGGGGGCACAGTCTAAAAATTAGAGCCAGACCTTTCAGGAGCGAGATTAGAAAACATTTCTACACACAAAGGGTGGTAGAAGTTTGGAACTCTCTTCCACAAACAGCAATTGATACTAGCTCAATTGCTAAATTTAAATCTGAGATAGATAGCTTTTTGGCAACCAAAGGTATTAAGGGATATGGGCCAAAGGCGGGTATATGGAGTTCGATCACATGATCTTATCAAATGGCGGAGCAGGCACGAGGGGCTGAATGGCCTACTCCTGTTCCTATGTCCCTATGCTCCTACAATTGCGATAGAAATATCAACAAGGGAAAATGTTTCTGCATTTGTTTATGATGTTGCATACCTTTCATTTAAATGGACAGGAATCGATGGACTCCATTATGGGCCTCTGATCCTCCCTGCCTGATTTTCCTCTATGTACTCCGGCCAAGTTATTATTCAATGTACAAGGGCAAAACAGCAAAATCCGCTTTAATGTCTGCATCATGTATACAAGGGAAGGGCCAAGCCATTCATCTGAAATACAAGCATCTTGTGGGTTCTGTTCGAATATCTGTTTGATTGGTTACTCTTTTGAATTTAAGAGACACATATTTAAATCTCCTATGTTCTGTTTGCTTTATTTTTGAAAAGTATTTCTTAGCTGGTCTTGTTTAAATCAGGGTATGAGAACAACCTGCACTTATGTATTGCCTTCAACATAAGAAACTGTCCAAAGAGCAATTCATCTGAAGGTATCAGAAAGAGATGGATAGGCCAGAGAGACTCTGTGAATAGACAGCAAACTGCAACATTCAGAAACCTTGGCCCTGAAATTTCACAGGGCTGTAACTTCAGTGTGGGACTGGAGGAAACGCAAGGGAAACAGCGTTAATAGAAATTTTCAGCCTTTATACTGGGCTGGATTTTGCTCAGAAAATAACGGTAAGACTGACAGTGTGAAGTTGCTGTACCAGATGCCCTGCTCCGCCGTAAGCTTAGTGAGAACAACATCTCGCTGACTGACTCACCATGCAAAGAAACGTAACGGCGTGAAGATCCTGCCCTGACCTGATGGCTACAAACTAATCTCACCAAAAGTCAAGTCATTTAAGTCAAGTCAAGGCCGTTAGTAGCCTTTTAACAGCGTGCTAAGTCTTAATGACTGCCAAACAACCTCTCTGGCACTGAAAATTAACTTTTACAAGTGTGGAGTCTCATTCCTTCAGATTTTAATTGTTGTTGGACATATAAAAAAATGTAATTTTTATTTTTTTACATTTTCTTTCTGTCTCTGTTATCTCTGTCTCCTAATTCAATCTTTCTTACCCTCTCTTTATTTTGCTTTCTGTACCTGATCTGACATTGAATTCACTATTCTAACTTACACTTCCTGATTCTGACTCTTCGCTGCTCATCAGATGCTTTAATTCGCTTGGTTAAGGGGAGAGACAGTTGGTTGCTGCGTTCACACAGGTCCCAGATGCCCTGTAGAGGGTGCCGTTTTGCATTCAGTGCCCCATGAGAGGAACTTGCTGTGAAAAAAAACAAGAAAAGTTTATGGGTAAGTGGGAGACTGACGAGCGACAGGCGCCATTCGTTCACTGCTCAGAGGAAAATCCGGGCCATTATTTCTCTGAAGATTCAACTGGTCTCCCCTGTAATTACAGTGAGAGACCACTGGTAGCCCTGTGAAATTTCAGGGCCCCTAGTGTCCAGTGCAGTTTACTTTGCTCTTCAGCGCCATCAAAAGTAACTTTTTTTTTATCTTCCGAAGAGGGACAGTTAAGCCTGTAATTACTGAAAATCGACAGTATGTCATTGCTTCTGTTCAATTAAACACTTAATGTTTTAAATAAATCAGTTTGGTAGTTTACAGCCTCAACCACAGTCTAATGAAATGTTTACTGTACCGCCCTCCGAAGGCAAGAAAGATCCCCGAGGGCATGTGATACAACTAGTAAGCTGAAGTAATGAAGGTTCTCTGTTTGATCCTTAGGCTTGCTGCCAATTACCTAGATGTTGGGCTGGTGAAAGTGCACTCACGCCTTGGGGAGCAGGGGCTCATAAGAACATGAGAACATCAGAAATAGGAGAAGGAGTAGGCCATACGGCCCCTCGAGCCTGCTCCACCATTCAATAAGATCATGGCTGATCTTCTACGGGATTGGACTGAGATGCTGAACTTGAAAAACCTATAGACGGTGAAAACCTAAAAATAGAACAGCGGCGGCGGTAAGTGGCGGCATAGGATAATTAGGATGGTCAGGAAGAAGCCACCGACTCCATGGTATTCTGCATTTCAGTAAATACCTCAGTCGTGACTGCAGTGTTAGTGAGGTGCACTGCTGCACACGAGGGCCTCTGTTCCAGCATTAACTATCATTTGAAAGCGGACCCACTTTTTATTTTAAAAATTGTTCTCGGGGTGTACTGGAAAGGCTGCATTTATTAAACTTCCCCGGTTGCCCTGAAAAAAATGGTGGTGGGCCTTCTCCTTGAACCAGTGCAGTCCTTGTGGTGATAATGCCCTTACAATGGTGTTAAGTATAAGAAATTCCAGGATTTGATCAAGTGACACTGAAGGAACAACGGTATATGCCCAAGTCAGGAAGGTGTGTGATTTGTGGGAAAATTGGAGGTGCTGGTGTTCCCATGATTTTGCTTCGCCAGTCCTCAGTAGTAGAGGTCGTGGTTCTATCAAAGTAAAGTGTTGTTATCTATCTTGTAGATAGCACTTACTGTCACACAGTGCACCACTGGTCAAAGGGGTGGATACTGAGTAAAGTGGCAGGGATGCCAATCAAATAGATTCCACTTCCTATTGAGTATCGATCCCTTTCCCTACAGCAGTTATATAATGTGTGCTGTCAGGCTACCCTGCTATTTTCTGTTCCTCACCAGTCACTTTCGCGTGCTCCTCCTCACTTGTGAGTTGGGAGTCCTCGTGTGGTCCTTTCTCACACTCACTGCCTGCGTTCTCCAGTGCTAGAACCTGAGCTGATGCTGGGGGAAGGTACAGCACTTGACTCAAGCTGCTGTGATTGTGCCAGTGTCCGTGGTGTGACTTGGTCAGCTCTCATCATCTTCGAGAGAACCGTAGGAAGAGAAAAGGGAAGAAGAATTACAAAGCATTTTGATACAATGCCTTCAAATATAGGTATGATCATAACATGTTTGGTGCATCACTCACCTGCTGAATAATATTTGCCTTGGTGATTAAGAAAGCAAGTCAGTGTAGGAAGGGTAATAGTGAATGGAGAATACTTCCTGGGAGGTGGCACCCTCCCTCCAAGCTCACCCTCACTAATATCCTCCACAGATTTATAGTTAGAAAGGACAGCGGCAATCTCCTCAAACTGCAACAGCTGACACAGCATGGATGATTCTCCAGCTGTGTTGGTCCTCTCTGAGGTTGTGTGCTGTTTTGGCCTGGAAACAGACCAAAAAATCTTTGAAGATGTTAAGAACATAGGAACAGGAGTAGCCCATTCAGCCCCTCGCGCCTGTTCTGCCATTCAATTAGATCACGGCTGATCTGTATCTCAATTCCATTTATCCGTCTGGGTTGCATATCTCTTAATACCCTTACCTAACATAAATCTATCAATCTCAGTTTTGATATTGTCAATTGACTTAGCCTCAACAGCTTTATGGAGGCGAGAGTTCCAGATTTCCACTACTGTAATCATCTGCCTGTTACAACTGCCTAATCATCACAAATACTACCATGTACCCACTTCCCTCCATCTTCAAGGGCATTGCAAAGTAGCTTGCTTGCTTGCATTGTTCAAGGATTCTTCCCGTTACGTGGAAGGTTTCAGGCCCCATTACCATTGCGCCTGACAGCTTTTGTGAAATGGAAGTGTTGAGAAATGGGAGAAAAGGTGATCTCCCTGCATTGTGTGCTGTCTCACTGAAGGAGCCATGGTAGAATATTTTAATCTGTGCTATGCCTTCTATGGACAAATAATAATGAGGTATACAAAGGCAGGAATAATTACCTCTCAGGTTAATTGATAAAACAGTTTAGTGGCAAGCAGCAAACATTTAAGAGCTGCTGCCTCGCCCAATTTTGCATCTTCCAACTAATCGCACTACAGGCCTGTCCCCATGTACATTTTCCATGCACAGAGAGCCTATGGAAATGAAGGGGTGCTTGCTTCATACAATTCGGTCAGGCCAGTCCTCCCCGCTCCCAGCGCAGGCAACACCTGCACCATGGACAAGGGAAGGCCCGATTTTGACGGTCATGCAAAATGGGGCCAATACTTTCAATAATTGGAGACTGTCCTCTTCCTCCAGTAAAATAATCTCCTCTTGTTTGTCCATTAAAATGGTTGCCAGTGCATTCAGGGTCTGGACTGATCATTGAGCTTTTCCTTGTGCCACCCTCCCACAATTTTCAAACAGAGATAAACACAGCCTTACTTATTTACTTACTAGTGATATTGGCCAGCAGATAGGACAAATTCAGTAAAATCATTACAATGGGAGACAAGTACCTTACTATAAAAAACTACTATAACATAGCAAACTTTCAACTGATATTATACAATATAAAATTCATTAATAATTCATACTAGAATTAGTTTAGCAATATGGTCCATCGGTGTAAACCTATCCTAAATGGCCTTATATTAATAATGTATAAATGGATATTCAATTCTTTATTAATGTTTCTTTTTTTACAAATGCACAGAAGCGATACATGACTTCAGCTGTCACATTAATTAAAATGACAGACTCCAATTATTGCAGCAATATCTCACAATTCAGAGCAAAGAGCGTAGTGCGGAAGACAGTTTCGTTTATCCGGGTGCTCTGGTTGTCAGGTGGGTCGAGGATGAATAGATATTAAGCTGAGCCTCAGATTATTTTTTAAAGCTTCAAGCTACCTTTTAAACTAATAGAGAAAAAAGTACTGGAAGAAGATCATCACTAAAAAGAAATCATGCTGCTTCTCTTCACTGGTAAGGTTAGAATTTATTGGCTCATTCATTTGGTGCAAATTAATTTCTTAGCGTGTAATAACCCTGCCAGGGTTGAGTATCTTTGTCTATTGCTTGTTATTCTGGATAATATTTTTATAAGATTGTGCTTGAGGCACAGAGCCACATTTCATGGACAAGAGCTGTCCCTTTTATTTTCTATGTTTCAAACGTTGATTCACGAAGCCCGACTATTGTAATTTACTGCATGGAGTCACATAGATTTTTGACTTTAATGTACAAATTGCAATGCTTAAAGAAGTGTGGCAGGGTGAATTCTTTAAATGTCTCATCATCTATTTTTCCCTGTTAATAGATCAGGGGTTAATGGCCAGTATCTTGCTGAATTTGACGGAGCAATTTTAAAATGGTGTCCGCACGCCATTTTTGCTTGCGTGATCAATCAGATTGGCAAACCCACCAGCGTCAGTACAAGTAGACCATCTAATGCCCACCCACTTCTAATAAAGTATTTCCACACTTGCTGAGCAACTAAATTGCTATAATATTATTACACATATATAAAAATTCATTAGAAAAGGAAATAGTGCCAGAGGGCTGGTGGACAGCTAATGTTATTCCTATGTTTAAAAAGAGAACAAGTCCAGGGAATTATAGACCAGTGAGCTTAACATCGGTGGTAGGAAAGATAATGGAATCTTTACTCAAAGATGTAATAGAAAAACATCTAGAAAATGAAAATATAATAAAAAATAGTCAGCACGGATTTCAGAAGGGAAAGTCATGCTTGACCAACCTTATTGAATTCTTTGAAGAAGTAACAGAAACAGTAGACAAGGGTAATGCGGTAGATGTAACACAACAACAACAACAACAACAGCGTGCATTTATATAGCGACTTTAGCATAGTAAAACATCACAACGCGCTTCACGGGAGCGTTATCAAACAAAATTTGACACCAAACCACATAAGGAGTATTAGGACAGGTGATCAAAAGCTTGGTCGAAGAGGTAGGTTTTAAGGAGCATCTTAAAGGAGGAGGGAAAGGTAGAGGGGTGGAGAGGTTTTTGGAGGGAATTCCAGAGCTAAGGGCCTAGGCAGCTGAAGGCACATGGGAGAACGGGACTTGGTGCAAGTTAGGATTCGAGCAGCAGTGTTTTGGATGAGCTCAAGTTTATGGAGGGTGGAAGATGAGAGGCCGGCCAGGAGAGCATTGGAATAGTCCAGTCTGGAGGTAACAAAGACATGGGTGAGGGTTTCAGCAGCAGATGAGCTGAAGCGGGGGCAGAGACGGATGATGTTATGGAGGTGGAAGCAGGCCGTCTTGGTGATGGAGCCGATATGTGGTCGGAAGCTCATCCCAGGGTTAATTAGAATGCCAAAGTTGAGAACGGTCTGGTTCAGCCTCAGGCAGTGGCCAGGAAGAGGGATGGAGTCAGTGGTTAGGGAACGGAGTTTGCAGTGGGGGCCAAAGTCAATGGCTTCGGTCTTCCCAATATTTAGTTGGAGGAAATTTTTGCTCATCCAGTACTGGATGTCAGACAAGCAATGTGACAAATGAGAGACAGTGGAGGAGCCGAGGGGGGTAGTTGCGAGATAGAGCTGGATATCGTCTGCGGACATGTGGAATCTGACATTGTGTTTTTGGATGATGTCACCGAGGGGCAGCACGTAGATGAGAAATAGGGAGGGGCCAAGGATAGATCTTTGGGGGACTCCAGAGGTAACAGTGCAGGAGTGGGAAGAGAAGCCATTGCAGGTGATTCTCTGGCTACGACTGGTTAGATAAGAATGGATCTAGGCGAGCGCAGTCCCACCCGGCTGGATGACGGAGGAGAGGCATTGCAGGAGGATGGTGTGGACAACCGTGTCAAAGGCTACAGACAGGTCAAGAAGGATGAGGAGGGATAGTTTACCATCATCACAGTTACATAGGATATCATTTGTGACTTTGATAGGGTCGGTTCCGTATTGTGGCAGGGTTGGAAACCTGATTGGATATATTTGATATATTTGGATTTTCAAAAGGCCTTCGATAAGGTACCACATTGTTGATTCATGACTAAGGTCAGGGCATGTGGAGTCAGGGGACAGGTAGCAGAATGGATAGCAAACTGGCTACAAAACAGAAAACAGAGAGTAGGGGTTAAGGGTAGCTACTCAGATTGGCAAAAGGTAGGAAGTAGTGTTCCACAGGGATCGGTGCTGGGATCACTGTAGTTCATAATTTACATCAACGATTTGGACTCGGGAATTGGAAGTACAATTTCAAAATTTGTGGACGACACGAAATTGGGGTGTGTAGTTAATACAAAGGAAGAATGCCTTAAAATACAAGAAGACATTAATAAACTTGCAGAATGAACGTGTAATTGGCAACTTAATTTCAATATAGATAAGTGTGAGCTGGTGCATTTTGGTAGGAAGAATAAGGAGGCCACATACTGCTTGGATAATAAGAGTCTAAATGGGGTAGAGGAGCAGAGGGATCTCGGGGTTCAGACACACAAATCACTAGAAGTAGCAACATAGGTTAATAAGGCCATAAAAAAGGCAAACCAAGCATAGGAACATAGGAACAGGAGTAGGCCATTTAGTCCCTCGAGCCTGCTCCACCATGCAATGAGATCATGGCTAATCTGTAACCTAACTCCACATACCCACCTTAGCCCCATATCCCTTAATATCTTTGATTAACAAAAATCTATCAATATCAAATTTAAAATTAACAATTGAGTTAGCATCAATAGCCATTCACGGAAGAGAGTTCCAAACTTCTACCACCCTTTGCACATAGAATTGTTTCCTAACTTCACACCTGAAAGTCCTGGCTCTAATTTTTAGGCTATGTCCCCTAGTCCTAGACTCCCCAACCAGCAGAAATAGTTTTTCTCTATCTACCCTATCAGTTCAACTTAATATCTTGAAAACTTAGATCAAATCACCAGGGAATACAACTGTATTTTATGTAATCCTTCCTCATAATTTAACCGTTAGAGTCCAGGTATCATTCTAGTAAATCTATGCTGCACTCCCTCCAAGGCCAATATATCCTTCCTAAGGTACGGTGCCCAGAACTGAACTCAGTACTCCAGATGTGGTCTTACCAGGGCTTTGTATAGCCAAAGCATAACTTCTACCCCCTTGTATTCTAGTCCTCTAGATATAAAGTCCGGAATTCCATTAGCTTTTTTGATTATTTTCTGTACCTGTCCATGATATTTTAATGATCTATGTACATGGACCTTTGGACCGCCACTGTTTCGAGCTTTCACCATTTAGAAAGTACTCTGATCTATCCTTTTTAGGTCCAAAGTGGATGACCCCACACTTGCTTACATTGAAATCCATTTGCCACGGTTTTGCCCATTCAATTAATCTACTAATATCTTACTGTAATTTTATGCTTCCATCTACACTGCTTACAATGCTGCCTATCTTTGTGTCATCGGCAAAATTGGATATGTGGCTCTCTATCCCATCATCTAAGTCGTTAATAAATACAGTGAATAGTTGAAGTCCCAAAACAGATCCATGTAGGACACTACTAGTCACCTCCTGCCAATTTGAGTACCTGCCCATTGTCCCTACTCTCTGTCTCCTGCCACTCAGCCAATTTTCTAACCAGGTCAATAATTTGCCCTCAATTCCATGAACTTCAACTTGAGCTAACAGTCTCTCATGAGGAGCTTTATCGAATGCCTTCTGGCAGTCCATATAAACAATATCCAGAGACATTCCCCTGACCACTACTTTAATCACCTCTTCAAAAAATGCAATCAGATTTGTCAGGCATGACATACCCTTTACAAATCCATGCTGGCTCTCTCTGATCAGCTGAAAATTTTCAAGGTGTTCAGTCACTCTATCTTTAATTATTGACTCTAGTAATTTCCCGACAACAGATGTTAGGCTAACTGGTCTATAATTTCCTGGTTCCCTCTCTCATCTTTGTTAATAGCAGAGTGACGTGCAATTTTCCAATCGAAAGGAATGGTTCCTGAATTGTGAGAATTTTGGAAGATTATAATTAGGGCTTCTGCAATACTCTCACCTACTTCCTTTAAAACCTTGGGATGGAAACCATCTGATCCTGGCGATTTGTCCCTCTTTAGTGCCATTATTTTTTTCATTACTGTTAATTTGCTTATGTTAATTATTGTCAGCCCTGTCCCTGATTCAAAATTATTTTCTTTGGGGTGTCCGGCATGCTATCCTCTTCCTCTATTGTAAATACTGACGCAAAGTAATTATTTAACAGGTCCGCCATTTCCTTATTTTCATTTGCAATATCACCATTATCAGTTTTTAAGGGGCCCACATCGCTCTTGACCACCCTTTTTCTCCTAACATAATTGTAAAAAAATGTTGTGTAGATTTTGATATCCCTTGCAATTTTCTTTTCATACTCCCTTTTTGTAGCTCTTACTATCTGTTTTGTCACCCTTTGCAGTTCTTTGCATCTCTCCCAGGATCTGTGCTATTTTTTGCATTTTTGTATGCTTTTTCTTTTATGTTTTATGGGTTCATTTCTAGAGGGTTGGAATTGAAAAGCAGAGAAGTTACGTTAAGCTTGTATAGAACCTTGGTTAGACCACACTTGGAGTACTGTGCACAGTTCTGGTCCCCATATTATAAAAAGGATTTAGAGGCACTGGAGAAGGTGCAAAAAAAGATTCTCCAGAAAAGAGAAGACTGAGCAGTGACCTGATAGAGGTCTTTAAGATAATGAAAGGGTTTGATAGGATAGATGTAGAGAAAATGCTTCCACTTGTGGGGGAGTCCAAAACTAGAGGTTATCAATATAAGGTAGTCACTAATAAATCCAATAGGGACTTCAGGAGAAACCTCTTTACACTAAGAGTGCTAAGAATGTGGAATGTGCTACCATAAGGAATAGTTGAGGCAAATAGCATAGATGCATTTAAGGGGAAGTTAGATAAGCACATGAGGGAGAAAGTAATAGGGGTGGATGAAGAAGGGAGGGAGGAGGCTCGTGTGGAGCATAAACGTCAGCATAGACCAGTTGGGTTGAATGGCCTGTCTCTGTGCTGTAGACTCAATGTAACTCAAGGTAGCAATATTGGTGTAAGGGGTGATATAGTCTTTCATCCAGCGGTATGCAAAATCTGAAGAAAATGACTGAACAGAGTCTCTCTAAAGCAAGGTTCACTGACCAAAATCTGGATTTTCTCATAGACGCTGTACTTGAAAAGCATGCTGCTCCTTTCCAGCCAGGGACCTGAGCAATGAACAGGGCAACTTCAAGTGAATGGGGAGGAGATCTGCAACAAATTGCATGATCTGACAAAGATGGCTAAGGTAAAGCAAAGACCTGAAGAGCATTAGTAAGGACATAAAGGAAATATTTTGCAGGGGAAATTTATAGTGGGAGTGTTTTCAATTTCTGAATCAATTATTGTAACAGTGAAATACTTGAATGTGCAGCTGAAAGACTTGCCACTCCAATATTGACATGACGAACAACAACTTATGTTTATATAACACATAGAAATATCTTCCAAAGCAGTTTACAGAAAATCCAATCAAAAAAATGGATGCTGAGTTAAAGGAGGAGAGATTTTGTCACAATACTTGGTGCAAGAAGTGGGTTTTAAGAAGGATCTTGAAGAAGAAGAGGGAGGAGAGGAGCTTTAGGGAGGGAATTCCAAAGCATGGGGCCTAGGCAGCTGAAGGCACAACCACCAGTGATGGGATGAAAGGAGGGGAGGATGCACAAGAGGAAAGAGTTCGAAGAACAGGGTTGGGAGTCGGGGTGGGGGGTGTTGGTGGGGTTGGAAGAGGTTACAGGGAAAGGGATGGGCAAGGCCATGAAGAGATTTAAACACAAGGATGAAAATTTTAAATGCGAGATGTTAGAGGACCCTTCCACACACACACCTGGACATCTCAGAGGAAAACTGTCTTTAATTCCTGAGCTTCTTAAGAGATGGTGTCACAGAGTTGTACGATCTGTTGCATGATGACTTGAAGGCAACATGTGGAACAAGGATAGGTCACCCTGTAGGATAGAGGGTCAGAACAGCATGAAGCTCTCATCCTGCTGGACCCTTCCAAGCCATCAGGGACATCCGCCATAGTAGGCAATCTGCAAGGGGCAACACCTTCTTAACTTTCCCTGTGGAAACGAGGCATTGGCTGGACAAGGCACAACCCACTCTCTGCACTGCCAGCACAAGTGAGACTGCACCATGGACTAGCTCAGGCCACACTTGCTCTTATCACAAGACCGTGGCCATATTCTACATTGTGTAGCATATGTTACATCAATATCTCCATATACCCCGATTGTGCACAAGTATCTGATGGGTCATCTACAGAAAAGAAATAACAGTCAAATGAATTTAGTGTGTATTGGTACTCATAATATCCCATCAGCTCTCTTCACAGAGCACAAAAAAGCAGGTGGCGTGAGGCAGGCCTCTGGAAATCACCAGAACACCAAGTATCTGCTCCCACACTGAGCCTCTCCTGACTGAAGCACAGCTCATTGCACCGTAGCAGATACATCAGTTTGCTGCACATGCAATAGTGGGTCAGCTGAGCTGCAGGCAATTCATGAGTTGACTCAACAATCAACTTCTGCTGCTAGTCCCTCAGCTGGGACACACTTAATTGCAATGTAGAAGATCGTGAATCACAGGGGGCACTTTAAGAAAAGATGTTGAGCACTCTAAGAACACTTGCACTGTAACACCACATGCACTCAAACATCATAACTGCTCAGTCACTGAATAAATCCTGTCACTCAGAATGTGTTGCAATCTATCATTCTATCAATGTTCTGGAAAGGGAACTTAGAATCATAGAATCATAGAAAGATTACAGCACGGAAGGAGGCCATTCAGCCCATCGAGTCCGCGCTGGCTCTATGCAAGAGCAATCCAGCTAGTTCCACTCTCCCGCCCTATCCCTGTAGCCCTGTAATTTTTTTCCTTTCAAGTACTTATCCAGTTCTCTTCAGAAGGCCATGATTGAATCTGCCTCCACCACCCCCTCGGGCAGTGCATTCCAGATCCTAACCACTTGCTGTGTAACAAAGTTTTTCTTCATGTCACCTTTGGTTCTTTTGCCAATCACCTTAAATCTATGTCCTCTGGTTCTTGACCCTTCTGTCAATGGGAACAGTTTCTCTCTATCTACTCTGTCTAGATCCTTCATGATTTTGAATACCTCTATCAAATCTCCTCGCAACCGTCTCTGTTCCAAGGAGAACAACCCCAGCTTTTCCAGTCTATCCACGTAACTAAAGTCCCTCATCCCTGGAATCATTCTAGTAAATCTTTTCTGCACCCTCTCTAAGGCCTTCATGTCTTTCCTAAAGTGCGCTGTCCAGAACTGGACACAATACTCCAGTTGTGGCCGAACCAATGTTTTATAAAGGCTCATCATGACTTCCTTACTTTTGTACTCTATGCCTCTATTTATAAAGCCCAGGATCCTGTATGCTTTTTTAACCGTTTTCTCAACCAGCCCTGCCAACTTCAATGATTTGTGCACATATTCTCCCAGATCTCACTGTTCCTATACCCCTTTTAGAGTTGCGCCCTTTAGTTTATATTGCCTCTCCTCGTTCTTCATACCGAAATGTATCACTTCACATTTTTCTGCGTTAAATTTCATCTGCCATGCATCCGCCCATGCCACCAGCCTGTCTATATCCTCTTGAAGTCTATCACTATCCTCCTCACTGTTTACTACTCTTCCATGATGTGGAGATGCCGGTGATGGACTGGGGTTGACAAATGTAAGGAATCTTACAACACCAGGTTATAGTCCAACTGTTTTATTTGAAAATCACAAGCTTTCGGAGGCTTTCTCCTTCGTCAGGTGAGTGACGAAGGAGAAAGCCTCCGAAAGCTTGTGATTTTCAAATAAAACAGTTGGACTATAACCTGGTGTTGTAAGATTCCTTACTACTCTTCCAAGTTTTGTGTCATCTGCAAATTTTGAAATTGTGCCCTGTGCACCCAAGTCCAAGTCATTAATGTATATCAAGAAAAGCAGTGGTCCTGTTACTGACCCCTGGGTACACCTCCCTCCAGTCCGAAAAACAACTGTTCACCACCAAAAACTTGTTTTGTTCTTAAGCACAACATATTGACCCAATGCAACTGCTAGTCAGTTCACCTGTTTGGCTGTGCCTAACAGTTTCATAATAATAAATGTGTCCTGTATTCTTTTAAGTTGCCCAACTCCACAGTACACTAGAAGTATTTTTGTGCAATGAGACTGTCCCAGGCCTTGATCCCAGGCTGCTGTGGTTTCTATACTGTTGGTGAACCCATACTTTGAAGCTGAAATCTGTTCTATTCAGTTCTGTCAGAGCTGTGGAGAAACATTGGCATCCGACCCAATGCTTACATTAGTAAGAGGTCTGAATGTGGTTCCTTCCTTGATTAGCTGAAGCTGAAAGTTCAGAAATATTGGCTGCAGATCGACTTCTAACAAAGCCTCAACTGTACTTAACAAGCAAACTCTTTTTGGGGCTCATTTCCATTAAAATCTTTCAGCATTGGAGCCAAACTCTGAATCGCAATAAAACAGAAGAACGGTTTGTTGGTGATGAGCATCCATTTTAACTCACATTGCCTGGTGGAAACCAGGCAGGGGGATCGGGGGGGGGCAGTTAAAATGGAACGGGGGACTTACCCACATCTTTCCCGCTCAGATCTGGCTGACAGCAATTTCAAATTCCAGGCAGCAAGGACACTCGGGGTCCTCTTTAAATATGCAGATCAGGCTCCGATGATGTAATTTGGGCCTGATCTGCGATTTTAACCTGAGGCATGAGTGAGGGAGTAGCAGCCATGGCCAGAAGATGCCCAGCAAGGTAAGTTTTTATGATTTTTTACAGGGTTCCATGTGGGTCAGGAGGAACAGGAACACAAGGAAACCTTGGGCCTCCCCTGGCCCGGGCTTTGCCCCCCTCCCCTGACAGGAATTCCCCTCTCAGAACACTTACTTTGTGCTGGGTCCCGAGCGGAGGCCTCCTGCCACCTGATTTTAACTGCCAGGTAGCTGCCTCCCACCAATTTCCTGGTCATTTTGGTCGGGAAGTCAGCAAGCGACATGTTAATGTGCCCCGACCATTAAAGTCAGCCGCGCCCACCTGCTGCCACTCCCAGATAGGCCGTCCGCTCACTTTGCCACGTTCCTGCCTGGGTGTTAAAATCGAGCACCACACAGTTTTTCTTTCCAGTTCACTTATTTCTACGTCTTTATTAACTTTAACTTGAGGAGGAAAATATATCCCAGAATCTTACGCGTGTGCATCAACATCACAATACTTTCAGTCTGTGCTAATTTTAAAAAAGTTTCCTGGTGTTTTATAGAGATTTTTTTGTGCTCATAAAGTTGAGGAATGGCCATGCCAGTGAATAGAACTTTAATGTGCAATTTTAATAACACTTGGAGACTTGAGAGAATCATTGAAAATATTACTTTAAAGAAGAAGCCTATATCTGAAATCCATTATTATTTAAGTGACAGAAGTTCAAAGAATTCAGCAGTTCTAACTTTGGATTATAGTTTGCACTCTGCTAAATTTACTGCATCGAGTAAAAGTTAATTGTCACCCCAATTTTTTCTTTGAACGCACCATCTGTTCCGTGTCATGTTTTTTTACTGCGCAATCTTTGGCTATTAATGCAGAATAGAGCAGGCAAACGGATCGTTCCTATTGTAATGTTCCTTTATCACCCTCTAACCAACACAACCAACATGACAAGTTTTAATTTGAGCACAGTGAGTAAATAGAGCTGTGGATTGAGAAAATCTGACACATTGGGCCCGATGTTAGCAGGCCTGCGGGTTCCCAGCGGGGGTCTATCGGGTGCGTGGGTAACGCGCCCGGTGAAATGAGTGCGTCCCCCGTGCGATCACAGGATAATTGAAGTCATTTACCTGTGGTTACGGGTTTTCCGCTGCTCAGCTGCGCGCCGGCGGCCTGCGCATACGCAGTGACGTCTGAGTGATGGTGGAGCTCTATTTAAAGGGGCAGTCCACCAATGCTCCTCCTGCTGCAAACAAGAAGTAGCACAACATGGAGCACCCCAGGGGTAAGGCTGCCCCACGACTTTCTGACGACTCACTCCAGCTGCTGCTGGACGGGGTAAGGAGGAGGAGGGAGACGTTGTTCCCCAGCGATGGAAGGAAGTGCCCTGTCTCCACCACCAGGAAGGAATGGATGGAGGTGGCCGCGGAGGTTAGCAGCAGGGGCAACACCACAAGAACATGGATCCAGTGTCGCAAGAGATTCAATGATCTCACTAGGTCCGGCAAAGTGAGTACACTAACGCATTCTCCCACACTCCGTCTTCCACATCACCTCAAACACCTCACAACCCCTTCTGCACTGCCACCACAGCGCTCCCGCATCAATCCTCACAGCCACTCAACTATCATCCTCACCGTGCCTGCACGTACCCACCGTCCCTGTCCCCATTCGAACACTACCACACACCCCAATCCCCATACAATGGGATGGGCATGTGGCACACGCATCCTCCCATCCATCTCCCACACGCTCAACCCACCCACACCAATGCTTGAAGCGTCTCACAATGCAATCATCACTCAATCACGCATCTGTGTTTTGCCTTGACAGGGGAAGAGATGCAAGAACGCCCGGGAAAGGGCACGCACAGGAGGGGGCCCGCCACACGAGGTGGTTCTAACGCACGCAGAGCTGGACGCCTTGGAGATCAGCCACACGCTGCATTGCCTGTCCGTGGCGGATGGCGAGGCTGGGGCTGCAGAAACGTCCGGTAACGGAAAGCTGACACTCAGCACTCGTGATCGCGAATGATCTTAGCATCACCTGGCATCTGCCGCACCGCAACATTTGTCCACATGCCTGATATTGCCCTTTGTTCTCTTGCAGGGCCGTCTGCGAGCACCATGTCTGTGGAGGGCGATACCTCAGAGGACATGCCGGTCTCTGAGGGTCCATCGTCACATATGAGCCAAGCATCCACCAGCGCAGATACACACACCTCGGTGGGTCCCCCTCCTCAATTAGTTGGGATTGCACATGGTGAGTCACCGCGCACATGTGAGCATGAGCAGACCCTGGTGGCAGGGGCAGCCGCGGAGGGTCCGCGTTGGTGGGAGCACTCTTCTCCAGGCTCTGCTCAGCCGGACCCAGATGCTGAACCCAGGGGGCCACCAGTCAAAAGGAGAGTCGTCGAGGGACACCAGCACATTGCCGAGGTACTGGAAGAGGTGCCACGCGCACTCTCCAAAATCGCGCAGGTGATGGAGGAGTCCAACTCCTGCATGAGGGCAATGGTGGCACAAGTACAGGAGGGTATTGGCGAGATAGTGTCGCGGGTAGGTGCGGGAATGTCTGCGGTGGAGGAAAGGCTAGCCTCCCTCGAGCGTCACGCACACCTCAACATTGAGTCCATCCAGGCCCTGACAACGGCTGTTCGGATTCAGGGTGAGCAACATTCTGCCGCCATAAACAGGCTGACAGATACATTAGAGGTGGCCTTGCAAGGTCTCACACAGGTCATCCAAACTGCCGTCCAGCAGGGTGGAAGGAGTGATGTGGGCCTAGGCCATGAGAGGGAAGATGGTGAACGGGGACATGGAAGTGGGGACGCTACTCAAAGTGCCCCCACTTCTCACCCGTTGCCCCCCTAGTAGGGGGTGGTGGTGTGTGTCTGCTTCACCTCTGACTACTGAGCGGTCCGAATCGCTCCCACTCCCTGGGTTCTAGACCTTGGACTTATTTGGGGGTTGTGACAAAGTGCAGCAGACAACTGGTTTTGGTGCAAGAAACTTTGACCTTTATTCAAGAGAGGAAATACAGCACAACAATCTTAACACTCTAATAAAATGGGAAACACTACAGTACACGCGAGGGAAATTACAGTAGAAAGATACCTCACCCCTCCAAATCCCACTGTACTAGCTAGGTTGGACTCTAAAGGACCAGAGATAATGCTCACCAAACGAAACCTTGACAGTAATTCACCCAGAGGTAAGTCAGAAATAGATTGTAGAGCAGTAACTTTGCGGGTCTTCGGTTTTCTCCCGAGTTGGTTCTCTTTGGTCGCGGTGGCTCAATATTACCCGGTTGGTTGGTGGTAATATTCGGTTGGTTGTTTCGTAAGGCCCTTGTTGCCGCGAGGTGTCTGACGGTCACTGGGACTGTTGCTCTGGTTTCTTCTTGTGTGTCGGCCTGCTTCTAGAGCTGCTGATCTTCCTTGTCAAACTGCCTTCCCCTCGCCTTGTTGTTTGCTGGAAACTGCAAACTGCTCTTCTTTCCAGACACAGGCAGAACCAACACCAGCAGCCCACCAGAGCCAGCAAGCCAGAGAGAGAGCGAGAGAGAGAGAGCTTTCGCCTTGTGGCTGTCTCTCTTACAATGGTCTGTTTTAAACAATTGTAAACAATTTTACAACACCAAGTTATAGTCCAACAAATTTATTTTAAATTCCACAAGCTTGCGGAGGCTTCCTCCTTCGTCAGGTGAACGGTGTGGAAAAACGCTGTTTTAAACAGTTCTTACAAAGTTCTTTGATGGCCTTTTGATGGTCCCAATCATATTGCAAATTGCTTCTCCCAGTGTGTCATTGTTTTAATTCTGATTTAGAGCTTGTCACATAAGGCTTCCTTTTGTATCCAACGTCCTAGGTGTTGATAGGTTTTGCATTAAAACAAAAGCATGGCCCCACCAGTCTGGAAAACTTTGCCTCTTTCAATGGGAGTGATTGTCGACCCCCTGCGGTCGGTTTTGCATGAAAACAGAGCCATGTCTGAAGCAGTAATTATCCCACCTTCCACGTGTGGGTTGTAGATTTCGTCTGGTGACCTCTCAACTATCCTTCCATTTTAGGATTATAGTCAATGGCCAAAGTTTTCCCATACTCAGGGTAAAGGTGAATTTCTTTAGGGTTTTTCTCTGAGTTTTTGGGGCATCTGTGAATTTTTGAGAATCTTACACCCTCTCAACTAGTACCCGCAATGGTGCCTCCTCTCCAGGTGGCCGAGTCTGCCCCTGCACAGGTGCAGGAGGAGCAGTCTGTGGAGGTGCCCTCACGGGCACCGAAACCCAGGGGGCGTCAGCCCAAAGCATCTACCCGGTCAGGGCACAAACAAGAGCAACCTGCCACTACCTCTGCTGGAGCCACAGGGGTAGCACAATGTACGGGTTCCCGCAAACGTAAGGCTAGGGTGTTATGAACACAAAGGGAATGCACCAGGGTGTATGACAATTTGTTATGTTTTTATTTATAGTCGTTTACTGCACATACACAATAAACACAATTGTTCTCACCACTACTGCCACCTCTTGTCCATTCTTGAGCGGCTTGTGCAATAGGTCCCTTTCGTGGGGCTCATCATGACGACGAACACCTGGTCCCACCCATTGGGTCACACTACAGTGGGTGCAGGAGTACTGGCACCACTCTTCTGTGGAGGGGGCTGGTATGGCCGCTCCTCTGTGCACGTGATGAGGTCTGGACGCCTCAGACAGTCTGATGTTAGGAGAACCGTTGACATATGAGTGCCTCCCTGGCCTGACGAGCATCCAGGTGAGCCGGTGTTCGGCCCATGGGTCCTTCCTCCTCCTCTTGCTCCTCCTCCTCCTCCTCCTCATCGTCGTCCTCAATATGGGTGGTGGGTGTGCATGGGGCCTCCTCCAGTGGCACCCCTCTCTGTTGTGCCATGTTGTGCAGGGCACAGCAGACAACTATAATTCGTCCCACTCTGAGTGGCGCGTATTGGAGCGCTCCCCCAGAACGATCAAGGCACCTGAAGCGCATCTTGAGCAGCCCTATAGCCTGCTCAATTGTAGACCTGGTAGCAATGTGGCTGTCATTATATCGACGCTACGGCTCGGTGATGGGGTTCCTCAGAGGTGTCATAAGCCACGTGTGCAGGGGATATCCCTTGTCGCCGAGGAGCCAGCCGTTGCCGGTGTTGGGTGAGTGGAAGAGGGGCGGGACGGTGGACTCCCTGAGGACGAAGGCATCTTGGCAGCTGCCAGGGTATCTGGCGCACACGTGTAGGAATCTCTGGCGGTGGTCACAGATGAGCTGGGCGTTCATGGAGTGATACCCCTTCCTGTTGATGAACAGCCCTGGCTCATGTGGAGGTGCCCGTATTGCGATGTGGGTGCAATCGATTACACCCTGCACCCGTGGGAAGCCAGCCACAGCATGGAATCCAACCGCCCTCTCCATCTGGCTGCGGTCATCCATGGCGAAGTTGATGTAGTGTGAGGCCCTGTGGAACAACCCATCGGTAACCTGCCTTATGCACTTGTGTGCAGACGACTGACAGACCCCGGTGATGTCCCCGGTGGCACCCTGGAAGGATCTGGAGGCGAAGAAGTTGAGGGCAGTGGTGACTTTGACGGCGACGGGTAAGAAGATGCTGCTTGGTCCATCCGGGAGCAGCTCGTCATTAAGGAGGCTGCAGATGTCAGCGACTACCTGGCGACTGACTCTGAGCCTCCGTATGTACTGCTCCTCAGAGAGGTCCAGGAAGCTGAGCCTCGGTCTGTGGACCCTGTGCCGAGGTTAGTGCCTCCTGCGACGCATCTCTCTCTGCGGTTGCCCTCCCTCCTGCTGTGCAGGTGGATGTGCCACAGCACCGTGTTGTGGGGCTCCACGTGTCTGAGGCGGACGGCGTGGCCTGCGAGGCTGCTGAGGCTGGTCATGCTGTTCGTCCTCCGAGGAGGTCAAGGCGGCCCCCATCTGGAAGGTGTAGGTCTGAGGGGTTCTGCAAGGTCGGTAAGTGTGTCCTCGCACCGAGGTTGCGGTTCCACGTCGGTGAATCTTCTCGCTAGGAGGAGGGTGGTGGAGGGCAGGCGTTGTCCTATGTGACGGAGTGGCCTCCTGCGTTGGTGAAGGGTCTCCCCCCCTCCCCCCCCCCACCTGTGGAATGCACCTTAGCAGCTGCCACAGGCTGCTGGCTGCAACACGTCCGTTTGAAGTGAGAGTGTTTCCCCCAGTCTGGGAAACAGTCTCAGTTCAAGATAAAATCCCACCCTTCCTAATAAAACAGCTCAATCAGGCCAGTTAATGACCTGAAATAGCTAAATAAATACTGTCAAGTGGCATCCCGCTGGCTTTAATTGCCTGCGGGATTCCCACCTGCGGGGTCTGCGCGCGCACGCCGGCGCGTCCGTGGGGAACCCGGAAGTGGGCGGGTTCGAGACGGGATCCGGTCCCACTCCAGGATTCCCCGATTTTCGGGGCCCCCCCGCCGAGAACGCACCCGATAGCGGGTGGTAAAATCAAGCCCGTTATGTTTGGGAGTGAGGTGCAGAAAGACCAGAAAAATGATATTCTGCAGATTAATATTGACACCCGGAGGGAGAAATGAAATGCCCTATACAGGTGTGAAGGGCACCCAACAAATAAGTATCAGTCTAGTAAGCATGGAAGCCAATCATCATCAGGATCGATGTGGTGCCTCACACCTGCTGTCAGGATAATGCCGGAATGATAACATATAGTTCTGAGAAAAGAAATTTGATACTGGGAATAATTCCAAAGGAGCAGAGAAGGCTAAGTGATGATTTAATCGAGATTTTTAAAATTGTGGAGGGATTTAATAGGGAGCATAGGGAAGGGCTATTTCCTCTAGTCGAGGAGTCAGTGACAAAGGGTCATCAATTTAAAATTGTCACTAAGAAAATGAGGAGAGAGAGGTTAGGAGAAATGTCTTTCTTCAAAGAGTTGTTAGAGCGTAGAATGCTTTGTCACAGGGAACGGTTGTGACAGAGTCTGTTGCATCTTTTAAGGGAAAAGTGGATAAACATTTGACACAGAGAAAGATACAGGGGCCAATGAGCTGAATTACTTCCTTCCGTTCTTTAAACCTCTATGATTAAATGGTTCATATTCACTAATATGGACTATCAGGGCACTCAGAAGAAATTCGACCTCATTGTTTGTCGATTATATTCTATCGGCATTACACCATTTTCACCTACTTCTAGTTTTTGACTGAAATTAGTGGAGTGGGGAAAATGTAGCCCAAAGTGAATAATAATAGGAACAGGAGTGGGAAAGCAGGGCGGTGGTATTAGTTTTGGTTCGCTGAAGCAAAGAACTGGCCCAGATACAATGAGACCAATTTTAACCCCCACGACGAGTGGGAATGGGCGGGGGTTTCAAATTTCAAAAATCTGAAACCCGACCCCAACCTGTCTCGAACACGCCCACTTCTGGTTTAACAGGGTGGCGGGCGACAAACTTGCTCTCCAGAGGCATTTTAAATTATTTTAAATTATCTAACCCTAACCCTAACCCTAATGCATGCCTCAAATTTTAGCAGGATTTATATTTAACTGCTGTGGGTCGGGTTTCCCAGGGATCGGGAAGCCCGGCAGCTGGAGGGAGGTGAGAACGGCTGGATCCAGCAGGTAAGTGCCTTTCCAGCACTGCTTGTGGGCCTGGAGGAGCAGGAGTGCTTCCCCCTGGCCCCGCAAGCAAAGCTGCCACAATCGGCCTTCCTCCCCGTGATCCGCCGATTGCCCCCCTCCGCGATCCGCCGACCCCTCTGATCTTCAGACCACCCTCCCCCCGATCTCCCCAGCAACCCGTGATCTCCCCTCCCTGACTGATCTCTCCCTCACTCCCTCCATCCTCTCCGGTCCCTGGCTGCGGCCTTTTACCATAAGCCTTCCCGCCCAACAGCTGGCCAGCCTCTCAATCTGGCCGGCTGTCGGCCGGGAAACTGAGACAAAAAATTCAAACGAGGTTCTGCCATTAAATTCGGCAGGACCTCCCCATTACCCGCTCTTCCGGATTTCTCAGCCACACAATCACCATCCCCCCACCCCCTGCTCCCTCCCCACCTCCCCATAAATATCGGGGCCAATGAGCTGAATTACTTCCTTCCGTTCTTTAAACCTCTATGATTAAATGGTTCATATTCACTAATATGGACTATCAGGGCACTCAGAAGAAATTCGACCTCATTGTTTGTCGATTATATTCTATCGGCATTATACCATTTTCACCTACTTCTAGTTTTTGACTGAAATTAGTGGAGTGGGGAAAATGTAGCCCGAAGTGAATAATAATAGGAACAGGAGTGGGCCTTTTAGCCCCTTGAGCCTGTGTCAATATTCACTCTGTTAATTTGAAAAGAACTCCCCAAGTAAGTAAGGCGGCCAGAGGTCTTACGCTTCCATATTCACTACAACATATGGGTGTCAATCACAATTGCATTTCATATTTCACATATTTATCTATATATATATCTATCTATCATATATTTATCAGGTCAGGCAGCATCTGTGGGGAAACAGAAGTCAACATTTCAGGTCTTAGTTCCTTCCTTCGGACTGGAAAAATTACAGAACAGCATTTGAAAAGGAGCAGAACAAGGGAAAAGGTTAGAAACACACACAGGCAGGAAAAGAAATAGAGTGACCTGTGAAGTGCTTGGGTGGATTGCAGAAGTGACATTATCAGAAGACAAATGGAGGCATAATGAGAGAAATAAAAGACATATACAAGACCTAGAGAGTATGTGAATATCTAGAGGTGGAATGGGTAGAAAGAGAAGTATTTAAAACCAGTGGCCCGAGAGTCTGGTGGAAGTTAACACCACTGATTCAGACTACCCTACCAGTAGTGTTCTGATGGTGGGGTCCCCATCCCAAGTACCAAACCACTCCCTCCACCCATCCCCAGAAACACTGGCACACACATCCCGAGAGGGAAATCTAGACCACAATGCGGTTGATTTTTCAAATGACTGTTTCCATCGGGCGAGAGGTGGATGGAATGAGCACGGTACCCATTCAATGGAAGCAGTCAAAGGCCCCGACCATTTTTATGGTCAGGCCTCATTTGCATTCCATCAGTGAGCAGAAGGGGCAGAAAATCCACCGGCTCCACCGCGGAGCCCAGCCAGTGCAGCTAAGTTAAATGGGGGACAGCCAAAGAAGGTTTAGCCTTGCTTGAGGGTTGAAGAGGAGCATTAATGGGCCCAGGGCCCGGAGAAGGCCTCCCTGAGACCAGGGCTGGGAGTGGTGCATCCTGCCTGAGGCGACGGCCAGGAGGGGCACAGTCCAGGTCCAGGGCAAGCCGGCCTGTATCTAGAGCCAGGATCCACAACATCTGGAGTGATAGCTTGGGGCTGAGGCTGGGCGCAGCAAGGTCCAGGTCCAGGATAAGTCTGTCTGGAACTGGAAGCAGCTTAGTCTGGGACTGAAGAATGCGTCTCAAGTCAGGAGTAGGGGGATTTGTCCCTGATAATCACAGGTAATGGAAAACATTACTGTTTAGATGGTTACCACAGACCAATCATGTGCAGGATTTAGTGATCATGTGGTCCCCATAGACCAATCAGATTGCTGGAAACAAATGGTCAAACTGGCACCATTTTTATTTATATAATTTTTTTAAATCTATGCTTTGAATGCTTGCTGCTTCCATCCCTTTTGTATAAATGTGACTAACAAGTATGCCACCCCCTCCACTGTATTAAATTTGACTAATGAGAGAATTCCAAGATTGAAACGGACTCTTATCCTGTTTGGCACCGAAAAGAGGAATTGAAAGTCACTTAATTTTAATCTCAAAAATAAAGTTATGTGAAAGGGGATTGTTGATCTTATGGAGAAAGAAAGTGCTCCTGTTTACGAGGAAAGATTTAAATTTGTCCAATGGAAGAATGATCGTGTGTGGAGAAGGGGTGTGTTTGTGGCTAAGTAAAAGGGATTGTGTCTGTTTTATCGAGGTGTTTATAGAGGGAGTGTACGAAATCTCAAACCTTGCTGTTGCTCCATGTGACGCTGCATTAAAATGGATCAGTTACTCCCACCTCCTTTATTCCAGAGCAGCATGGAATCCCTTCACCACAACTAAAGGGAGATTAAAACCCATTTCATTGGCTGCGTGCTAATAAATGGTGTTGCACCCAAAATAAAATCCTGCCTGCTGTTACCACACTGCTTTGGGTTTTTTTTTTAAACGGAGATTGAGATCAAGGGCTTTAGATGCCTTAAGAAATCAAAAGAAAAAGTAACCTAGCCCAAAGCAATCCATTCAGCATGACAGACTTTTTTATTATTTCTGACATCTGAAGCCCAATGGTTTGCTGAAGATTGATTAAAGAAAGCAATATGTAGATTGAGGCAAAGAAAAGATTATTGGTTTGATAGGAATCTGTCATGTAGCTGTTGGAACTCAATGAATTATAAGTTTTAAAGTTCATGTTTTGCAGTTAGTTTTCTCAGGCATAGAGTCAGCAGAACCAACAGTCTTTTAAGGGAATGCTGGCGGCTGCAACTCAAAATGGTGAGTGAAAAAATATTACTGACCTGAATGTGGAGCCAGGACGCGATTCAATTTCCACGCCCTGCTCTTTGATTCTAAACACAGTTTTGCAGCTGCACATTTGGAGGTTGAACTTCTGCAGGGTTTCTCCCAATCTTCTGCTGTAACTTCAGTGGAAGATCCATGGCTACCCCGGAAAAAAACGCGTAAATGGTGTTTACGTCGTTCCTCCAGGGTTCCCACGGATCCTCTGCCGAAGTTACGGTGCACGATCGGGAGGAATTCGACACTTTACAAGAAACACGCAGTTCCACTTATTCAGCACCTTTTAATGTGATAAATGTCACAGGCTCTTAACAAAGGAAAGGAAACAAACGTCAATCATCAGTAGTTTGTTGCTTGAAAAGGGGGAAAGAGCTGGCAAGGTTTAGGGAGATAGTTCCAGAATGCAGGGCAGAGATAGCTGGAAGCTTTGACGCTGCTGGGGTAGTAGAGGGGAGAAGGGAGGTGCACAGGAGGTCAAAGTTGGAAGAGCAGAGTAGATATATTGGCACAGAGCACTGGAGGAGTTTGCAGAGGTGGAGGAGTAGGGCCAGCCTGTGGAGGGTTTTGTAAATAAGGACTCGGGTTTTGAATTCAATGCATTAGGGCAAAGGGGAGACAATGGGGTTGGTGAGGACATGGATGAAATGTAGACTTAGTGGATAAATTTAAAGGACTTGGTGCTGGATAGGATGAAGGTTGCTGAGTTTTGGATGAGGTGGAGTTTGTGTAAGGTAGTGCTTGAGAGGTCAGTGAGAAGAGCTTTGGACACGTTGAGTCTGGATGTGTTGAAGGCCTGACCAGGGTATCAGTGGCGGTTTGGGTGAGGTACGGGTAGAAATGGGCAATGTGTTGGAAATAGAAATGAACAGTCTTGGCGATGGATAGGGTATGGAGCTTGAAGCTCAGCTCAGGATCAGATAGAATACTAGTGTTATCAGGGGTAATTTTCACCTTCCCCGCTTAGACGGGAAACTGGAGAAGCAAATTGCCCGCTTCTTATATAACCCTTCTGATTTTCATTTCCATTGAAGGTGAAGGTGAAAATTACCTCCATCAGGTGCAAATCAAACTTTTGGCAATGATTTGGATAACTTTATTTGTCAAATAAATCCTTGCAATAGCAAAGTTAATGAGATGTGCCATGAATAGACTAGGACCCTAAGGCAAATGTTACAATCAATCCAGCCTTTCAAAATTTAAACAATCGTGATCTATATGACCGTTCAGGGCTTTCATGATTCAATGCAAAAAGAAATGAAAGAATTGCAAAAACAAAAAAAAATTGAATTGCTGCCAACTTCAAAGCCAGCATCGTCCATCAAAGTGTTATGAATTTAAGAGGAAAATTTCTGATCACCAAAAGTGATGATAATGCAAGAAAGAAAGAAAGAACTTGCATTTATATAGTGCGTTTCACAACCTCAGGACATCCCAAAGCACTTTACAGCCAATGAAGTACTTTTGAAGTGTAGTCACTGTTGTAATGTAGGAAACGCTGCAGCCAATTTGTGCACAGCAAGGTTTTACAAACAACAATGAGATAATGACCAGATCATCTGTTTTAATGATGTTGGTTAAGGGATAAATGGTGGCCAGGATTCCCCTGGTCTTCTTCAAAATAGTGCCATGGGATCTTTTACATCCACCTGAGAGGGCATACAGTGCCTCAGTTTAACATCTCAACCAAAAGACAGCACCTCCAACAGTGCAGCACTCCCTCCACATCACACTGAAGTGTCAGCCTAGATTTTGTACTCAAGTCTCTGGAGTGAGACTTGAACACACAAACTTCTAGAATCAAGGTATAAGCACTAGCAACTGAGCCATAGCTAACACCAATGACACACTGTAGCAATAATAACTTGCAAGCGACAGTTCCAAATGTTCAACTCAACAATTTGGCCAAACATAATACTTTGCATGCTGCAGTAAGCTAGAAGAGACACAGAGAGGCTTATCATTTAGTCCTTACTTCAGCTGTGCCAAACTCTGTTGGAATGTTAGCCAGGAAATAACTCAGAATAAGGAGGATAAACTTGGCCACCCTTACTCATTGGTATTTCTCCTTTAATCTCAACAAGAAGCTCTTGCAAACACAATGCTGCCATTTGAGCTCATTCTCTTGCTCTCCTTGGGCTAAGGTCTCCATGGCTTCGCTTGCCAATCTCTCTTTGGCTTGAGTACAGTATCTTAGACAAGAGCATTAAGCAAGAAAATGCAATTTGAACAAAAAATTGTTGGCTCGAATGAAAATGTAGCATTTTGTATAACCCTTGCACTTTGCCATTCGCTACTTATATAAATCCACCTCTTGCAATAATATAATTTAATGGCGACTAATGCACTCTTATTTTTATTATTCTGCCCTAGCAATATCACTTTGTTCAGCTATAATGGTCATTGCCAGCTCCAAAGTGTTTACTGCCAATTAACACCTCAGGGTAATGTCCGAACAAAATGATACTATTGCTGCGATGATGGTATTTTGGTGACATTGCCCATCCGATCTGTGTACATTTCCCTCTTTACCAACGTGTAGTTTGCAGTGACCTGAGGATACAGAGCTCACTTGCCGTCATTCCTACTAAACAGCCTTCTTTCTGAAGAGGCATAAGAGACATTATAACTCTATCTGCCCAGTGGGAATGGGGCTTGCATCGGTCTTCGGGATTTCAGTGGAGCCTGGAGGAGCACTCGTTTGACAGTCTTTAACTGCTAAACAAATGTGTTAAACTGTGAAAGAGCAAGTGAATAGCGCCAGTAACACAAGTATTTTTACAGTAGTTATTAAGCTCAGTTAACCTCTTGCATTGTAGAAAATAATATATAGTTCACAACCGCTGTAAAACAATGATATAAATACATAGTGGTTTCTTTGTTTCTTTCACCATCTATGGAAACAATGGCAAAAGGTGGGAAGTGGTGTTCCACAAGGATTGGAGCTGGGACCACTGTTCACCATTTACATAAACAATCTGGACTTGGGAATTGGAAGTACAATTTCAAAATTTGCGGACGACACCGATTTGGGAGGTATAGTTAATACTGAGGAAGACTGCGACAAAATACAGGAAGACATTAATAAACTTGCAGAATGAGCGTGTAATTGGCAAATAAATTTCAATATAGATAAGTGTGAGTTATTGCATTTTGGTAGGAAGAATAAGGAGGGCCACACATTCCTTGGATAATAAGAGACTAAATGGGATGGAGGAGCAGAGGGATCTGGGGGTACAGATACACAAATCACTAAAAGAAGCAACGCAGGATAATAAAGCCATACAAAAAGCAAACCAAGCACTGGGGTTCATTTCTAGAGGGAAAGAATTGATAAGCAGGGAAGTTATGTTAAACTTGTGTAGAAACTTGGTTAGACCACACTTGGAGTATGGTGCACAGTTCTGGTCTCCATATTATAAAAAAGATATAGAGGCACTGGAGAAGGTGCAAAAAAATGACTAGGATGATACCAGAACAGAGAGGTTATACCTATCAGGAAAGATTGAGGAGGCTGGGGCTCTTTTCTCCAGAAAAGAGAAGACTGAGGGGTGACCTGATAGAGTCTTTAAGATTATGAAAAGGTAGATGTTTCCACTTGCGGGGGGAGACCAGAACTAAGGGCCACAAATATAAAATAGTCACTAATAAATCCAAAAGGGAATTCAGGAGAAACTTCTTTACCCAGAGAGTGGTTAGAATGTGGAACTCACTACCACAAGAAGTGGTTGCGACAACTAGCATAGGTGCCTTTAAAGGGAAGCTAGATAAGTATATGACGGAGAAAGGAATAGAAGGTTATATTGATAGGGTTAGATGAAGTAGTGAGGGAGGAGGCCCGTGTGGAGCATGGACCTGTTGGGCCGAATGGCCTGTTTCTGTACTGAACATTCTATGTAATTCTATGTATCTGGCCTGACTATCTCTCTTCAAAGGCTTCAGACAGGACTCCAGAAGAAGTCCCTGCTCATCTTCAAATCCTGCCATGAGATCTTTTATGCCTACCTGAATAGGCTGGCAGGGTGCACGTTTAACATCTAATCCTAAAGACAGCATCTCCGATAGTGAAGCATTCCCTCAGTGCTGCTCTGAAATCTCAGGCAAGGCTAGGTGTTCATGGCCTGGAGTGGGACTTGGATCCACAACCTTTGTCTCAGAGGTAAGTGCTACTAATTGAAATTGAAAAAGAAACAAGGAAAGCAGGAATTAAATCCCAAGCTTGGCATGAACTAATAAAATAAACCTTCATGTAGGTTTCTCAATAAAAAAGCCGCAATTTGTGATTGAAGCACATTTTATTAAATGCTATCAATCTCCCCCACCGCTTTGAATACCACCAGGGGTCCGTGGTGCAGCTACAGTGGTAGTACTTTAGTGATAGGCAATAAATCGTCATAGTTACATCCAATAATCTCTCTTAATAAATTATAACTAAGATAAAGTAAGTCTGAAAATAAGACACAGAAATATCACAAGCAGTTTGAAAATGGGTGGGTTTCCTCCATGTCTGGAACACCCCAAGTTGTCACATCACCATGGCAACTTTGCCTCCCATCTGCTGCTAACAGATTTCAGATAAAAACATTCCCACCAAGTTTGATTTATGATGGATTTGCAAGATATAAATGGCCGTACAATGTTGAAAAATATTTCAAAAGTAGACACTTCAGCCCTGAGGTTTAGTGTCTAAGACTCTAGCAGATGATTGCCTCACACATTGATTTGAGATTTCTCTCCACTATTTTAGTGGAAGCACTTATCCATTTATTTTAATGTTAAACATTCGTATGCTATTTTCAGGACCTTAAATTTGGATTAAGTTCCCCCCATTCCCAGACTTGTATCATATTTTTATCTTCCTCATTGCTTTACAGCCATTTCAAGTATTTGTTTCCTTGAGTACATTTGTCATTGCCTTTTCTGCAGTTTCTGTACTACTAAAAGGCTAGACAGACTACCAAGCTTAAAAGGCCAAGATCATATCAATTTTTTTGAATTCTGATTTTCTTTTTTCTCAACATCTAACTTTTGGCCCAAGTTCAAATTTGCGTTTGATGCTTCTTGCAATGAAAAAGCAGGACAAGTGAATTAGAGTGGGAGGCAACACTACACTTGACTTTGAAGCTTTCCAGTCAGGAGTCAATGGCTTCTACAGAAGGAAGGTCATTATTGACATCTCATTCAATAGCATTTGGACTCTGATGCACTTTTTGCACTCCTCTATTCTTATCGCTGCTCCAGAAAGACGATGCACAATCATTTTTCTAAATAAAATTCAATTACAGTTGCTGTCACACTGCAAAGACTTTCTGCTCTAATTACATACTGTTAGAATGTTTTGTAGAATTTGAGAAGGGCAACGTGGCATTATGTGAACTCTATGCTCCAATTTCATTTCTAAATTTAATATTTTTCTTTTTTTGTGTTCATCAAGATGAGATGGCTCAACGTTAGGTTCTAAAACATTTTTCCACTCTGAGCACCCAGTGTTTGTAAAAAGAAAGAATTTGCATTAATTTAGTGCCTTTCATAAGCTCAAAGCGCTTTACAGCCAATGAAGCTCCTTTGAAATTTAGTCACTGTTGTAATGTAGGAAACGCGGTCGCCAATTTGCACACATCAAGGTCCTACAAACAACAATGAAATAAATGACCAGACCATCTGTTTTAGGTGTTAGTTGAGGGATAAATATTGGCCAGGACATGGGGGAGAGCTCCCCTGCTCATCTTCGAAATAGTGCCGTGGGATCTTTTACGTCCACTTGAGAAGGCAGATGCGGCCTTGGTTTAAAATCTCATCAGAAAGACAGTCTCTGACAGTGAAAGAAGAGAGCAATTGTTGATATGAATCCCTCTATATTAAAGATTGCCCAAAGATGCATTTATGGATATTTCATTTTGTGGCCATCAACCTTAATCACTGATGTGCTGTAGTTTTGAACTTCAAAATGAAAGGTGAAAAATCTGGCAGTGTACGATAAATAGAGCTATCAAAGTTCCCTCATTGGTAGTTTAATTGTTTCATTTGATCTTTGTAAAATATGAACTTAACCTTCCCCTGTTCCTACATTCTGCTCTTTGTGTGCTCAATAACACAGCTAGGGAAATCACAGTTGCACTGAAATAAAAATTCCTGCTGGTGATCTGAATGGAGCCAAATGGGTCCAGTGCATTAATGAAAGGTATGAATAATGCAAACCATGTTTTAGTAGAACTTATTGAGACATTTACTTTTGTTTTCGGCATCTCCCTGAGAGGTTTGTGAACTTAAGGGGGAATTACATGAGATGAGAGTTAATGCAGAAAGAGAGCAAGCTAAGTTAAGCAGAGCTTATATTCTGATTGAAGACAGATGTTTGAAAGCTTGGTCTCTTTATATGCAGGTTTGCATTACCCTGGGCCAGGAGGACATATAAGGAAAGGGTTGAATTGCTGTATAAAGGCAAGTGCTGTCCTGTGGTGATTTAAGGGTTGGTACGGGCACAAATGCAACATATACAAGCTCAGAACTAAGACCTAATCAGTTATAAGCCTTAGTAAATCACTCCTACCTATGTTATTTTATAGAAAATGTGGTATTATTTGGCTCTTATTCACTCGTGACTAGATTACAAGGTTTGTAATTAAGAACAATGGATAAAGTGCAAAATGACAGGTTTATTCTGAATATGTCATACACATCATTTGTCAGAGCAGAATATGTGTTGAGAGAGAAAGAGAAAGAGAGAGTGAAAGAGAGAGGGAGAGAAAGGGAGTGAGAGAGAGAGAGAGAGAGAAAACCAGACAGGACCCACTGTAGTGTCATAGCCATACAACTCTACTTGAACACATAACACATAAGTGACAAACCCACTCAGGCTCACAAGTTTAATTTGTGATATCATACCAGAAACACGGTGGTATGTGACTTATGCTATGATTTTAAAAGATGACATTAATACCGAATATTTCTCCCATTTTTAAGGTAGTATTTTAGATGGGTAGAATGACTGGTGATATCACATGAAGTGGGGGGAGTGTTGCCACAAGAACATGTGTAACTGTAACAGTCCTGAGCAGAAAGAGGAATTTGTAGGAAGCAGTAAGGAAAGCCGGTGATCAAAATAATGACCCTGATAGACCAGAGGCCAAACTAGTCAATAGTTGAGGCAGCCTCCGAGGCAACAACAGCTGAGGAAGAGGATCCTCATCCATGGGAAAATAATGATTCAGAACTGAGAAGGTAGGCAGCATGCACCAGTACCAAAAGAGTTCATGGATTGCGAGGGAAATTAATAACTTAAAAAAAATGTTATTGGGCTTGATGTTCCAGAGAACGTAATGGGCATGAGATTCTATGTATCTCATGCTCTACCTGTATGACAGGAAAGTAGTTGCTGTTAAAATACGGCAGCATGCATCCCTAGCCCATGGTTTGAAACATGTAATATAACTTCCATATAATCAGATGCGATAAAGAGACCAAGATGTTGAATTCCCAAAGTAAGCCTTATGTAACACATCATACAAATGAACTGTATCGAGCTATTATAATGCAGAAGGAGCAAGGAATGATTCAGCTGTTACTGAGATAAAAACAAACTGCTTTTCCATAAGCCAACTGTTAGCTGAGACCATCAACCGCAATTCAAATTGCTCTTTGATCATAAAATGGGTACTTGGGAAAATTACACTCAGGAGGAAATTGCGCTTAAGTGGAACAATATGTGTGTGCATGTCTGTGTGTGCCATGCATACCAGCGTCCTGCTTTGAACAAAATGCTCACACTTTTGCGCCCAAAATAACATGTCTCACACACTACTGTTTCCTCCCCCTTTGAACAAAGCACCACCTGCAACTGCTGAGCTGAACCTCTGTGAATCATTCTGTTCTGCATTATATTGATTAAAGTAGGTATCACATTGTTTGGCCCCTTTTGAAAAAAATAAATCAACCAGTAAGCTTTCTGCCAGCTCAGTTGGTAAGTTCACTGTCTGGTATGGAAATGAACCATTCAGAAGAGGAAGGCCTCGGGTTTGGTGCCCCTATCTGTGCTGAGTTAGCTGATCTCTGCCATGGTGATAATAAGGGCTTAAAAGCTGGTCTCAGCACCTATGAGCTAGAGAAAGGGAAAGGCCAGCCAGGATTCTTTCTCATTTCTGTCCAGTGTCTGCTGTGAAATGTTTACATGTGTCTAAGTGTGTGTGTGTGTGTGTGTGTGTGTCTATGTGTATGTATCTGTGTGACCAACGGATCAGATCAAAGCTCTGCAGTCCTGCCACATCCAGTCGTAAACGGTGGTGGACAATTAAACAACTAACGGGTGGAGGAGGGTCTGCAAACATCCCCATCCTCAATGATGGCAGAGTCCAGCACGTGAGTGCAAAAGACAAGGCTGAAGCATTTGCAACCACCTTCAGCCAGAAGTGCCGAGTGGATGATCCATCACAGCCTCCTCCCGATATCCTCACCATCACAGAAGCCAGTCTTCAGTCAATTCGATACATTCCACATGTTATCAAGAAACGGCTGAGTGCACTGGATACAGCAAAGGCTATGGGCCCCAACAACATCCCGGCTGTAGTGCTGAAGACTTATGCTCCAGAACTAGCTGCGCCTCTAACCAAGCTGTTCCAGTACAGCTACAACACTGGCATCTACCCGACAATGTGGAAAATTGCCCAGGTATGTCCTGTCCACAAAAAGCAGGACAAATCCAATCCGGCCAATTACCACCCCATCAGCCCACATCCCATGAACGAATAAAAGAAATGTGCATGTGTGTCTGTCTGTGTGTGTATCTGTGTATGTCTGTGCATGTGACTGTGTATGTGTAGTTGTGCATGTGTGTGCCTGTCTGTATCTATGTGTGTGTGTACATTTGTAAGGAGTCATACAACACCAGGTTATAGTCCAACAGCTTTATTTGAAATCACAAGCTTTCGGAGCTTTGCTCCTTCGTCAGGTGAGTGCCTTTATGGAACCCTGAACTCACCTGACGAAGGAGCAAAGCTCCGAAAGCTTGTGATTTCAAATAAAGCTGTTGGACTATAACCTGGTGTTGTGCAACTCCTTACATTTGTCCACCCCAGTCCATCACCGGCATCTCCACATCTGTGTACATTACACGAGGACAGGATTCGACGTAACTGTGATGTCTCTGAATTGATTGGCTACCTAACAATCACTGTGTATGCTCACACTTACAGAATATCCCCTGGGTAACAGAGGGAGATTCTCACCTGGGACACCATACTCAAAATGTTAGTGCCTTCAGGAGAGAAGGAGAGAAAAGTGGAATGACATTTAAAAAAAAAATACATCATCTGAAAAAAGCCTTAGGGCAGTAGCCCTTCCAGGACCACACTGCCTTCTGGCACTGCATACACTTGTGCTCCACTAAACTGATCTCGCCCAATAATGTGAGGTCAACTCATTTAAATATTTGTGATTTGCTGGGGGCACTGTGGAGGTCGGGGGTCATCTTATTAGTTATCCGTAGCTACAAACGGTTGCCGGCTGTCTTTCAAGTGCTGCAAAAATCCCTTTGAAAAATTGGTCACTGACGGCGAAGGAAAAGCTGGGCCAGCAACAAACGGTGGGCCCCACAGACAAATTGCATTATCGGTTCCCTCATGTTTCTTTTGTCTATTCCAATTGAATTTTTTAAAAATTGGCAAATCGGCTGTTGCGTTTCCCTACATTGCAATAGTGACTATACTTGAAAAGTACTTCATTGGCTGTAAAATGCTTTAGGACATCCTGAGATTGTGCAAGACGCTATATAAATACATGTTTTCTCCTTTTCAGAAATCTGCACAAATATGACACGGTGGACGCTAAATTGGGCAGTGTATGTACCACCCGTTGTTTCGGTGCTACACAGCCTTTTCGACATTCAAGATGGCGTCTTGGATGCGCACCCACGTTTCCAGCGTGACGTGCGCCAGACGCCATTTTGGTATAGGAGTTTGCACAGGCGCAGATGATGAACGCTGGAATCATGTAAAGTAGGGAGAAAATGGCTTCAATCAGTGTACAACGCTGATTTAAAGTGATAGACAACATTTAGGGACTTAACGCTCAACTCAACGCACAGTCTTAACCCCGACCATCTGAACGTGTCTTAGAGTGCCTAAAGGGCCCTCCACCAATGCTATTTAAAGGGACCATTACAGGTTAGTGGCTAGATTATTGCTTCTGGCTGCCGAGACATTTGAATACTAGGACGCAGAGACATAGCCTAACATTTAGAGCCAGGACGTGCAGGAATGATGTTAGGAAATGCTTCTATGCGCAAAGGGTGGGAAAAGTTTGGAATGGTCTTCTGCAAACAGCAGTTAATGCTAGCTCAATTGAGAATTCTAAATCTGAGATTGATAGATTTATGCAAACCAAGGGTATTAAGGGATATGGGGCTAAGGCGGGTATATGGAGTTAGGTCACAGGTCCACCCTGATCTGATCAAATGATGGAACAGGCTCGAGGGGCAAAATGCCACCATCACTTGCTGCCTCCTGATATGTGCCTTCTCCTGCAAGAAAGCGGGACGTGTGTCCGGGTGATATGCCTATCATGGTTGAATAGCTGCCACTGTGTGTGGCCTGTGAGTTGTGGGTGGGTGGCTTGCAATGGTGATAATGTGTAAGGGTGAGAGGGTTGAGTATTGATGGAAAGAGTTTGTTGGTGTGTGGGTGATGGGGGGTGTAGTGCATGGAGCAATGCATGGGGCTAGTGGTGTAGTTGGTAGGAGACGCCATTTGACAGTTGACCTCACTCACCTTGACCACTCATGTCAAATGTAAGGAATCTTACAACACCAGGTTATAGTCCAACAATTTTATTTGAAAATCACAAGCTTTCGGAGATTATCTCCTTCGTCAGGTGAGTGAGTGAAAGGTTCTCAAATCGCATATCTTACATTAGGCTGGGACACAATCACACCAATCAAAGGTGTCGTTGGTGTTCAGACAGGTTAGCCACAGAAAACAGTACATCCCAGTATACTGAATACACAATGGGTCAGGTTACAAAGCCAGAGAGAGAAAGAGACCCGAAAGGCAGAGAGAGAGAGAGAGAATGTCCAGTTGTATGAAAAACAGATAACTTTTTTTTCCTGCTGGTGGGGTAACGTGTAGCGTGACATGAACCCCAGATCCCTGTTGAGGCCGTCCTCATGTGTGCGGAACTTGGCTATCAATTTCTGCTCGACGATTTTGCGTTGTTGTGTGTCTCGAAGGCCGCCTTGGAGAACACTTACCTGAAGATCGGTGGCTGAATGTCCTTGACTGCTAAAGTGTTCCCCGACTGGGAGGGAACCCTTCTGTCTGGCAATTGTTGTGCGGTGTCCGTTCATCCGTTGTCGCAGTGTCTGCATGGTCTCGCCAATGTACCATGCTCTGGGGCATCCTTTCCTGCAATGTATGAGGTAGACAACGTTGGCCAAGTCACAGGAGTATGAACCATGTACCTGGTGGGTGGTGTCCTCTCATGTGATGGTGGTATCAGTGTCGATGATCTGGCATGTCTTGCAGAGGTTGCCGTGGCAGGGTTGTGTGGTGTCGTGGACGCTGTTCTCCTGAAAGCTGGGTAATTTGCTGCGAACGATGGTCTGTTTGAGGTTGGGTGGCTGTTTGAAGGCGAGTAGTGGAGGTGTGGGGATGGCCATAGCGAGGTGTTCGTCGTCATTGATGACTTGTTGAAGGCTGCGGAGAACATGGCGTAGTTTCTCCGCTCCGGGGAAGTACTAGACGACGAAGGGTACTCTGTTCGTTGCGTCCCGTGTTTGTCTTCTGAGGAGGTCTATGCGATTCTTCGCTGTGGCCCGTCGGACAGTTCTCCGCAGCCTTCAACATGTCATCGATGATGACGAACACCCCGCTAAGGCCATCCCCACGCCTCCACTACTCGCCTTCAAACAACCACCCAACCTCAAACAGACCATCGTTCACAGCAAATTACCCAGCTTTCAGGAGAACAGCGTCCACGACACCACACAACCCTGCCACGGCAACCTCTGCAAGACATGCCAGATCATCGACACAGATACCACCATCACACGAGAGGACACCACCCACCAGGTACATGGTTCATACTCCTGTGACTCGGCCAACGTTGTCTACCTCATACGTTGCAGGAAAGGATGCCCCGGAGCATGGTACATTGGCAAGACCATGCAGACACTGTGACAACGGATGAACGGACAGACAGGAGGGTTCCCTCCCAGTCGGGGAACACTTTAACAGTCAAGGACATTCAGCCACCGATCTTCGGGTAAGCGTTCTCCAAGGCGGCCTTCGAGACACACAACAACGCAAAATCGTCGAGCAGAAATTGATAGCCAAGTTCCGCACCCATGGGGACGGCCTCAACTGGGATCTGGGGTTCATGTCACGCTACACGTAACCCCACCAGCAGGAAAAAAAAGTTATCTGTTTTTAATACAACTGGACATTCTCTCTCTCTCTCTCTCTCTGCCTTCCGGGTGTCTTTCTCTCTCTGGTTTTGTAATCTGACCCATTGTGTATTCAGTATACTGGGATGTACTGTTTTCTGTGGCTAACCTGTCTGAACACCAACGACACCTTTGATTGGTGTGATCGTGTCCCAGCCTAATATAAGATATGCAATTTGAGAACCTTTCACTCACTCACCTGACGAAGGAGATAATCTCCGAAAGCTTGTGATTTTCAAATAAAATTGTTGTACTATAACCTGGTGTTGTAAGGTTCTTTACATTTGTCCACCCCAGTCCATCACCGGCATCTCCACATCATGGCTACTCATGTCAAAGTATTGAACTTGTTCCTGTTCTGCATCCATGTTCATGATGATGTGCGCCTGGCATTGACTTCATACCCTACTGCCTCCCACTACCTTTTGGGTGTATGTCTCGAGGGCCTCTTGCTCCCCCCCACCCCCGGGATATGGGATGTCCCTCCTTCTGTCCACCTCTTGCATCTGGTGCATCTGGTGCATCAGCAGAGAACCTTGGTGCACAGAATCTCAGATTGGCAGATTGGTGAGGCCTGGCATGCAGATTGGAGGATGTAGGATTTAGTGGTGCGCAACCTTTATGCAATGTTTTAACATAACTCATCAGTATGTTAAAATAGGGATGGGACCTGCATCTGTGCTTTATGTGTGCAATGTCTGATCTCTGTTCAGAGTCCGTGCAGACAGCAGACTGTTATATTTAGCAAATAACAGGTACCAGCTACCTTTAAGAGATTTCTAACAGCCTGCCTGCCTTTAAGAGATTGGAGCTTCCCCCTGCTGGTGGAAAGTGCGAATTGCATGGAATCCTCACTCAACGCTGATTTCCAATGCAGACTGCAGGTAAGTCCTCAGGCCTGACAAAAATCTCGTCCTGCCTGCGCAGGGACCATTGGGTAATAGCGGACCGGGCTACTCCCGCCCAAAAACAGGCCCTATCCAATTTTACCCCCTTAATCTTTAAGATCAATTTGCTACCCTACAATGTAAAACTCAAAGTTCATCCTAAAACTCAAGAACAGGATATCAATTTCATGAACTGATGACACATCATATTCAGTTTGCTACTTGTAATATGCAAACAATGTGTGATTCCATCTAAGAAGAAGGAAAGAAAGTCTTGCGTTTATATAGCGCCTTTCATGACCTCAGGACATCAAAAAGCGCTTTACAGTCAATGAAGTACTTTTGAAGTGTAATCACTGTTGTAATGTAAGAAATCGGAATGACAAATAACAACAAGGATTGGTTTAATATAAAAGGGAATTAATGCAAATTCTTTGGTTCTAATAATCTAGAGACTGACTAGTATACTATTTTATCTAGTTGTGTCAGTTACAGCATTTATATTAGCACTTGCTGATACGAGTCCATTATTAGTCCTGCCAATCATCCTGCCCATCAAACAGAAAGCAGAAATGGCTGCTTAATGTAATTGAAAGTGGTGAGGAGAGTGGCATTGTAAAAAAAATACATAAATGTAGATTTAGCAGTTGAAGATGCAGCTGCCGGAATATCAACATGGGCTCATGCTTGCAATCATTCATTCGACAGTGTGGGCACTGTAAGTTTTTGATCCTTTACAGACATGGTTTATATTATTAGATCAAAGGTTTGCATTATTGATGAGTGATATGTGGTAGCAATCAATCTTGAATCTTCTTTTTCCATGTTTACTGAAATGTTCTGAAAATCTGCGAGGGAACGAGTTTGCAATATTAAAGTTGGATTTCATTCTTTCCCGTTACTTGATGAAAACGCAGCACCGTGATCTTGGAAAAAGATCACATTGCAATTCAATGTCATTTCTGAGATGTTAATATGTAGCTTTTAAAAATTAATTAGAACATGATCACGCTAAATTCTGAGGTGATAATATGGCCAGCTGTCAATCATTCCTGGTTTTGTGCAATGCTGTCAGATCATTGCAGTGTCAAATAACAGTCATCCAAGTGTAATTAAGAAAAACGATAACTACCTCCACATTTTCTCTCACTTGGGGCACAATTTGTGAAGTGTACACAGTGGCAAAAATGCCTCCTCATGAATATTAATTGTTATTTTACCTAGTTCTTCTGACAGATTCTGCTTCTGCCGTTATCCTCATTTTGTTTTCCTAATGCTGAATCGTTTTGGATGCACAAAGTGAGACTTGTGATAAGTAGCATTTTTTTTCATTAGTCATGAACAAACGTAGAAACCTTTTCTCTGAGGTGCAGAGGGAATGATTGTGTGAAAGTTGCAATGGCTTCTCCCCCATTTTGCACTAGCTGTCTTTATCTTGTTTTGCTAGAAATGACTGTCACCAATATTGGCAAGTGGAGCACGTAACAAGTCTTCCCGCTGTTTTAATGGAAGCAAAAATCCTTTTATAAATAGGTTAATATCTGTTAAAAGAGCAGTCGGAGGAAAGTCATACAAGCACACCAAGTGTTCCTCCACTATTTCCACCAACACTAATTTCTAACCTAGACTCTCATCAGTTCTATAGTATAACGTGAGTTCAATGGTTGAATAGTCATTGTACAACACTCTCTGCTCTGATGTAGCTCTGTGTTATGTACAGATGGAAAGGCAGAAAAAGATATTTCAGTGCTTTTGTAGGTTATAAAATAATACAACTGTTCATCATGTCACAGCATACTGTGATACATTGTGCTACTACTTCATAACAAAACATGGAAAATAATTCTGTAAATCAATTATGTTTCTTTAAGACTCACTGAACAAAATCTCAGTTGAGGCCTCCTATTGTTCATGGTTTGGAAAGAGTTATTTTGGACCTTAGATGCAGAAGTAATGAAGAAATAATGGATAATGTAAATGAGAGCAGGTTCGTTAAAATGTATTTGCAGAACTAGAAGACTCAAGTGCGAAATGAACAGGCTTCAAGCGAGACTAGCAATTAGAAGATTTATTTTTGTCCTAGAGTTGCAGCTATTGTATTGTGGGGGTCATTTTCACTCTGGGCCTGGGCGTAAAACTGGCATCAGAGATCAGCTGCCCGTGTATACCCGCCCGATGTAAACCCGCCCGATGTACACCCGCACGATGTACACCCGCCCGATGTTCCTTTTCATTGACTTCACTAGAAAGGAAAATTGGGCAGTATGTGTAACCAGCAGCCTAACTGGCACCATCACTTTCCCACCTCTAACCAAAATGAAAATGACTTCCTGTATGTGCAATAGACGGCAAGCAGAAGCAGCTAATGGTGTACTGACTAACGCATTTTAAGACAATAGGATAAATATCCGTTTAAGAATGATTTGGAGATTTAAAAGTTAAGACTAAAGAATGATCATCCATGGCTCAGTTGCTTCTTGCTTCTGAGTCAGAAGGTTATGAGTTCAAGCCCCACTCCAGAGACTTAAGCACAAAATCTAGGCTGACACTCCAGTGCAGTGCTGTTGGAAGTGACATCTTTTGGATGAGATGTTAAACTGAGGCCCTGTCTGCCCTCTTAGGTGGACGTGACAGATCCCATGGCATGGATTTGAAGAGCAGGGGAGTTCGTCCTAGGGGGTTTTATTATATTATAATATTTATCCCTGAAAACTGTCTATCACTAAAACAATAACAGATTATCTGATCATTATCACATTGCTTTTTGTGGGACCTTGCTGTGCACTATTTGGCTGCCATGTTTCCTACATTAGTGACTGCACTTCTAAAGTACTTCTTATGCTGCAAAGTGCTTTGGGACGTCCTGAGGTCATGAAAAGCGCTATATAAAGGCCAGTCTTTTTCTTTTTAAAGATATTTTAGGCTGCTGAGGCCTGAGTCCTACTCAGTGCCCGTGTTACACCATTATGTAAGAGGCATGGGGACAGTGGCTGAATGGTCACTGTACATCTACTCTCTGCCTACACATAGATAATACACAAGGCTTGTCAAAGTCCCAGATTCCATTTAAAATAAGGGAGCCTGCAAAAATGCTGTTGGCATTAGAAATTCCATCCCTGTGACTTCAATTCTCTTCTGGTACATCACGCGCAACATTTAAAAATTGCTAATTAGCTAACTTCATATTATCCAACGAGACAAGTCAATTGCTTCCCAGTGTGACCGGCACATGATTCACTGTATTATCAGGCCCAGTGATCCCTTTGCTGCTGAATTATTGAAGGAATCATCCGTGGAATGTAACTCGTCAGGTTTAGATAATATGGATTGTAACATATTGACACTCTAGAGTTTTACTCAATTTTAAAGTCAAGGAGAAATATCTTGGATGTTCTCCCAGTTAAACAATTTGTAGCTATTACCCAACTGAGTAGGCTGGGTAGATTCTGCAACTGGGCAAATTCTGCAAAGACTTTGGAACACACAGTCCAATTGGTCTTTGCTCATTCTACACTTTCCAAACTTGTTGCATTAAATTAGCTACCAACTTTATTCTAAACAGAGACTCATAAGGAAACATCATACTTTACCTTTGTGCGAAATACCAAACTTGTATTAAGCAAGAAGTTGGAGTAGAAATTTGTCTTAGTCGGTAGTGTTAAACGGGCAGTATCGCATTGAATGCCTGTTATACTCCCTGCTCAATATTCACTTCCATTGCCTTCAATGCAACTGGTTATCAAGCGGAGAGTATAACCAGCGGCGGATATGAAACCACCCGTTTAGCACTGCAGCCCATGGATGAATTTCTACCCCATTAGTTTTCTGCAGGTCTCACCATAACACAATTATCCTGCTCAACTAAGAAGTCAAAATGGCTTCCTAAGTACTTAGGCTGCTGAATAACAGTGTAACTTTTGTATCTCACTATGTCCAGGGAGCTCCAGCAATTTTGCAGGTCACACCGTAATGTTTATGCTTCTGATTGGAACCAGTTCGAGCCAATTAGGGAAATGATTAAACTTACAGGGGCCTCAACGCAAGAGAATGAAGGAAAGTGAGAAAAGCAGATAGTAATGTTACTTGAAGCTAAATTTTTAAAAAAATCAAAACGAAAGCTAAAATGTAAGAAATAGCATCAAATAATAGTTAAAAGAGATTACATAAGAACATAAGAAATATCAGCAGGTGTAGGCCATATAGCCCCTCGAGCCTGCTCCTCCATTCAATAAGATCATGGCTGACCTTCTACCTCAACTCCACTTTCCCGCCCTATCCCCACATCCCTCGATTCCCTTAGTGTTCAAAAATCTATCAATCTCAGTCTTAAATATACTCAACAACTGAGCATCCACAGCTCTCTGGGATTGACTCCAAGGTCCATGTCCTAATTTACAAATCTCTCCACTGCCCTGTTCCTTCCTACCAGTGTGATCCCCTCCAACTATGTGTCCCAACATGCACCCTCCACTCTTCTAATTCTGCCTAAACTCCTGCTCCAACATTGGTGTCCAATTTTTCAGTTATTATGCCCTTCAGGACACTCGCCCTCAATCCCTCAACCCTTCTCTCACTTCCTTCAAAAGCCTATCTTCTCGATTATGCTTTTAGTTCCCCTTCCTTTGATTTCTCTTGTCCCCACTTCATGTTCTTTTCCTCCTCAGTGTTGAGCAGCTTGAGACTTTCTGCTATATGAAGGCCACCGATCAAATGTAAGTTGTTCTGGAGAAGGAAACTAGAGGGAAAAAGCAGCGGGTATTTCCTCAGGGGTTCTCCTGATCGGCCACCGTAACTTTGGCGGAAACCGTGCTTACCTGGAGCATCCGGGATTTCCGCCGATCTTTTGCCAAAGTTGAGGTGGGCGATTGGGAGAACTCCCAAAGAAATTCCCGGTGCAGAGAAACACAGCAGAAGTCAAGTTAGTAAAGCACTTTGGACTTTAATTTCCTTTGTGAGTTATTTTTCACTCACTGGTTAGCGTGTTTGTGTTGACTTCTTATCTGTGCTATTTTAATGTTGTTAACCCATTTATTTTAATGATGTGGAGAACAGATAACATTTGTTCGCTGGTGGGGTTACGTGTAGTGTGACATGAACCCAAGATCCCGGTTGAGGCCGTCCTCATGGGTGCGGAACTTGGCTATCAATTTCTGCTTGACGATTTTGCGTTGTCGTGTGTCTCGAAGGCCGCCTTGGAGTACGCTTACCCGAAGGTCGGTGGCTGAATGTCCATGACTGCTGAAGTGTTCCCCGACAGGGAGAGAACCCTCCTGTTTGGCGATTGTTGCTCGGTGTCTGTTCATCCATTGTCGCAGCGTCTGCATGGTCTCGCCAATGTACCATGCTCTGGGGCATCCTTTCCTGCAACGTATGAGGTAGAAGCTTGTGGAATTTAAAATAAATTTGTTGGACTATAACTTGGTGTTGTAAAATTGTTTACATTTATTTTAAAATAGAGGAGACAGGAAGTTAAACCCATTTCCTTTTTATTATTAAAGATGCTGTGTTTCAGCATACAGCATAAACATCCTACAATAGTAAAGCTCCCTGGTATTGTTACCATAATATTAGGATATTTTTCCACATCATGATGCATGAGCTGAAATCTTTAGGAAATGGCTGTCACAGGAAGGACAGAATCATAGGATCATAGGGCACTAAATTGGGCCGGGTAGTGCCCATTGTTTCGGCACTACACGGCCTCTCCCACATCCAAGAAGGCGTCTTAGCTGTGCACGCACATTTCCAGCATTACGTGCACAGGACACCATCTTGGTATAGGAGCAAGCGTAGGTGCAGATAACGAACTTTGGAAGCATGCAAAGTAGCGAGAAAATGGATGCAATCAGTGATAGACACCATTTTGGGACTTAACGCTCAACTCAATGCACAGTCTTAATCCCAACCATCTGAACGTATCTCAGAGTGTCTGGAGGACCCCCTGACCAGTGCTAAAGGGACCATGCAGGATTTACAGGTGAGTGGCTGGATTATTGCTTCTAGCTGCTGAGACATTTGGAACTGTTTTTGAAGGTCTCCTAGACTTGAATACTAGGACTAGGGGACATAGCCTAACATTTAGAGCCAGGATGTGCAGGGGTGAAGTTAGGAAATGCTTCTACACGCAAAGGGTGGGAGAAGTTTGGAACGCTCTTCTGCAATGGTCGAAGGGTGTTTTTGCGACTGGAAGGCTGTTTCCAGTGGGGTGCCGCAGGGCTCAGTACTAGGTCCTTTGCTTTTTGTGGTATACATTAACGATTTGGACTTAAACGTAGGGGGCATGATTAAGAAATTTGCGGCTGACACAAAGATAGTGTGGTTGATAGTGAGGAGGAAAGCTGTAGACTGCAGGAAGATATCAATGGACTGATCAGATGGGCAAAAAAGTGGCAAATGGAGTTCAAGTGTGAGGTAATTCATTTGGGGAAAGCAAAAAGGCAAGGGAATACACAATAAATGGGAGGATACTGAAAGTTGTAGAGGAAGTGAGGGACCTTGGAGTGCATGTCCACAGATCCTTGAAGATAGCAGGACAGGTAGATAAGATGGTGAAGAAAGCATGTGGAATGCTTTCCTTTATTAGCCAAGGCATAGAATATAAAAGCAGGGATGTTATGCTGGATCTGTATAAAACACTAATTAGGCCACAGCTTGAGTACTGCGTACAGTTCTGGTCACCACATTACAAGAAGGATGTAATTCCACTAGAGAGGGTGCAGAGGAGATTTATGAAGATGTTGCCAGGACTGGAGAATTTTACCTATGATGACAGATTGGATAGGCTGGGGTTGTTTGCCTTGGAACAGAGGAGGCTGAGGGGTGATTTAATTGAGGTGTACAAAATTATGAGGGGCCGAGATAGAATTGATAGGAAGGACCTATTTCCCTTACTGGAGGGGTCAATAACCAGGGGACATAGATTTAAAGTGATTGGTAGAAGGATTAGACCAGAAATTAGGACAAATTTTTTCACCCAGAAGGTGGTGGGGGTCTGGAACTCACTGCCTGAGAGGGTGGTAGAGGCAGAAACCCTCAACTCATTTGGATGTGCACCTGAAGAGCCGTGACCTGCAGGGCTACGGACCATATGCGGGAAAGTGGGATTAGGCTGGTTGGCTCGTTTCTCAGCCGGCGTGGACACGATGGGCCAAATGGCCTCCTTTTTTGCCATAAATTTTCTATGATTCTATGATTCTATGATAAGGGATATGGGGCTAAGGCGGGTATATGGAGTTAGGCCACAGGTCCACCGTGATCTCATTGAATGGTGGAACAGGCTCGAGGGGCTAAATGCCACTGCCACTTGCTGCCTCCTAGTATGCGCTACCTTCTCCTGCAAGAAAGAGGGAAGTGTGTCTGGGTGATGTGCCTGACATGGTTGAATAGCTGCCAGTGTCTGTGGCCTGTGAGTTGTGGGTGGGCGGCTTGAAACAGAAGTAATGTGTAAGGGTGAGAGGAAGCATCTAGTTGGAAGAGTTGAGTACTGATGGAAAGGGTTTGTTGGTATGTGGTGATGGGGGGTGTAGTGCGTGGTGCAGTTGGTAGGAGACGCCACTTGATTGTTGACCTCACTCACCTTGACCATTTATGTCAAAGCATTGAACTTCTTTCTGCAATGCATCCATGTCCACGATGCTGTGCGCCTGGCATTGACTTCGTCCCCCGCTGCCTCCCACTGTCTTTTGTATATATGTCTGGAGGGCCTCTTGCCCACCACCACCACCACCACCCCCCCCCCTCCCCCGCAGATATAAGATGTCCCTCCTTCTGTCCATCTCTTGCACCAAGGTTTCTAGTGCATTAGCAGAGAACCTTGGTGCATGCACTCTCTTAGGCCTGGCTTCAACTCAGATCGGCAGATTGTTGAGGTCTGGCGTGCAGATTGGAGGATGTGGGATGTGGTAGTGCACAATCTTTATTCAATGTTTTACCATAACTCATCAGTGTCTAAACATACTGATGGGACCTGCATCTATATTTCACGTGTGCAATGTCTGATCTCTGTTCAGACTCCATGAAGACAGTAGACTGTTATTTTCAGCAAATAACAGGTACCAGCTACCTTTAAGAGATTGCTCAGAAACATCCTCCCTTTAAGAGATTGGGCTCCCCCTGCTGGTGGAAAGTGTGACTTGCAATGATTCCATGTGCAAGGCCCAGAATTGAACGTTGATTGCAGGTTAGTACCCAGGCCGGCCAAAACTCGTGTCCTGCCTGCGCAGGGGTCATTGGGCGCAGGGTAATAGTGCATCACGCTACCCACGCCCAAAAATGGCCCTTATCCAATTTTTTTCCCCATAGAACCTTACAGCACAGAAGGAGGCCATCCAGCCGATCATGCCTGTGTTGGCTCTTTGAAAGAGCTATCCAATTAGTCCCACTGCCCTACTCTTTCCCCATAGCTCTGCAAATGTTTCCTTTTCATGTATGTATCCAATTCTCTTTCAAAAGTTACTATAAATCTGTTCCCACCGCCATTTAAGGTAATGTATTCCAGATCATAACAACTTGCTGCATAAAAATATTTCTCCTCATCTCCCCTTTGTTCTGTTGCCAATTACTTTAAATCTGTGTCCCCTGGTTCTCGACTGTCCTGCCAGTGGAAACAATTTCTCCCTATCTACTCTATCAAAACCCTATATCATTTTGAGTCAATTGGAGGATCAGTTGGAGTTGCTGGCAGTCTAAGGATTAAAATACTGAAGCCAACTTTTGCCACTTTCTAAAGTTGTATCATAGAAATTGTGCTATTGGATAAGGTAATAATTATTAACGCTGGCATGATTACGGTCATTTTACCAGTTGGTGCCGCTACTGGCAAGCTTTGCCCTCTAGCAACACATATCAGAAATCTGGGCACACACTGTACCCAATTTTTCTACCATTAGTTCGACTCATAAAAATTACCCCAAAAAACACACATTGATATATCGATACCCATGAAGCAGGGCAGTAACACAACCATTCTCACCTCCTGTGAACATAAGCATATTCCTTTAAATACAAGACTAGCCTTTCACCAGCAGTGTCCCAAGTGCACACTAAATTAGCAACTAATGTCAGAGAATAAGATTCTCAATAAACAGTGAAACATAAGTTTTGTACAAATGGAAACATTTTCACACCAAAAGAGGAGTTATTTTCATATTTGTTTTACACTCACATCAAATATAAAATCTGAGAGAACGATTTTATAGTCTAGGTGACTCAAAGACAAATAGGTCACAGGTCATTTGGCCAATGCTGTCACTAACCATAGTTTTATTTTGATGGTTGGAGATTTGAATTTCTTTGCAATTCTCTGGGTCCTGAGGCAATATGGAATTATAAAAATCCTGAATTTCAAGATTAAAATGTGGAAAATACTTAAGAATGATCCCAAAAATCCAGTCCGAAAATCACTGAGATCCTGGATAGTTTCT